>NW_021620860.1:3174150-3223146 GCF_004785775.1 Grammomys surdaster
TCCTCCTCCCCCCCCCTCTCATGAAAAAAGAATCTTTTCAAGTTGAACTTGGTCCTCCATGTCTTTCCTTTTCTTATAGCCCGTCTATCTGGGGATCTGGGTGTTCACTTAGCAGAGCTGCTCAGTCTGCCTTTCACTAAATGTATCCTTCGAGCAGGTCAACCCATCCTGTTTTTCTTTCAACTCAGTAGTTGGGCTTAGAAGCTTGATAATTCATTGGCCTTGAGTTCTCCATCTGGAGAATGGGTGGCAAACCATGAAGGTAGCAAAACTCACTGTGAACATCCATAGTGACATCGGAACTGAAAGCCAACAACCATGTTGAGAATATAATCAAGGCGCCAGACTCTGTGACCGTCTGGCCCTTGTCTAGGTCCCAGGCCTTTCGCATGTACGATGTGTATGCAGATGGAGCTCAGGCTTGGTGACCTCACCCGTGAACGAGGATGCCATTCCTCTCATGAGATGGTAGCACGGGTAAATGGGGTGATGCCTTCAGACAAGACTTTTACACTGTGAAGTGCTATAAAGTGTAGGAATTAGTGACAGCAGTCCTCATTAGCAGAGGCTTAAATACTTCTGTAATGAAAAAATATTTTAATGCGTTGGAGAATCTATCTCTGGAGAAAGATTAGACATGGCACTGGCTAGAAGCAAGGAGATGAACTGTAAGACTTATGGAATACTTCCAGGGGAATATTCGACACGCCTATTCTGGGAAAGATACAGCCCTAGACCTCTCGTTCTATGAGCTCTTGAACAGGAAGAGAGAGCCTCGTAAGAGTCTCCACGCCACACACATTGCAGTGCCATTTAGACAACTCACGCCAAAGCTACCTGTCAAAACGCCCCATCGTGATTTACAGAGGGTGAATAAAAAAGATGCTGGTTGTTATTTACCTTTCAATCTGCACAAATCCATTAATTATGGATTCTAATGCTGTTCTTCAAAGCCCTTTGCCAGGTCACATCTCTTCTGCCCCACATCCTGTTTGCTCCGGGATCCCCCCATAAATTTACTTGAGGGCCCTCCTGCCTGCGTACCTAGCCCGCACCTCTGACCTCCTCCATCAAAGCCGATGGCTCAGACTTTTCTGCCCTCACTCCCTTGCCCACCAAGCTTTCAGGCAGTTTCTGAAATACAGATGGTCAAGAGTTCTCTTGGACCAGCTAGTCAGATGAAAGTTATTTCCCTATAGTTACACTCTCCAGTGTGAGGACACTATCTACTTGAAGTTATTAAAAGATGTATTTAAACTTGAAGATCAATTGGATTATTTTTGCTGTTTGTCTGTCTCATCAGCCATAAGCTCGACAGCTATACCCGGGGTTGGCTGTTCTCCTAGACACTGCAAATAGTGCAGGACCCTTTCATCTCCTCAGCAGGTTCTATCACACAGCAGGGTTCTAGAGCACCCTTCCCCTCTCTATGCAATTCGGAGAGATGATGTACTATAGTAAAAGAAGAACGAGCTTTGAAATGAGATGCCATTTTGAACACTGGACTTCAAAAGTGAAGAAAAGAAATTGTCTCGGTGTGTCTGGGGCTGTAGCTCAGCCTGTCAGGGGCTTGCCTCGTGTGCAGGAAGTTGTGGATTCGATTCCCAGCACTGCATAAGTCAGTTGTGGTGGTGCAAGTCTGCAATTCCAACATCTGGAGCTGGATGCATGAGGACCAGAAGTTCAAGGTCACCCTTGCCTACATAGGAAATTTGAAGCTAACCCTGTGCTATATCAGATCAGAAGGAGACAAAGGGTGGGGTGGGAGTGGGCAGGGAGGTTCAGCACCCAAGACAGTGTTGACAATGGGCAAATGCTTAATGAATGGCCACCCTAGTCACAAGCTACTGCTTGCTCAAGGTACACCCAAATGTCTGTGTTTTCCTTTTAGCAGAATGCATAGTGTCTTGAGAGGAACCAAGAAATGTAACTCCTTTTCTGTGAGGCAGTGTGGCACATTGGAATAATTATAGGCTTCAGAACTTAAGAGGCAAGTCAAATATATTGTCTCTCCTATATTCTTAGCTGAAGACCATGGACAAGTCAAGCTGTTTCTCCATTAGTCATATGGGATCACACACCTACATTGTACACAGCAGTGCTTGCATGTAATGTCTGTAAAATCACCGCGTCCAGCACACGTGGGCATTCAGGAAATACATTATAGAAAGTGAGCACTCCTAATTCACCTTCCCGGGCACCATGCATGCAGGAAAGCAGTGTGCTAAGTGGTCGTAGTGACTGATAGTGAAGGGTCGGGTTAATAAATCTTCTGTAGTGGGTTTCAATGCATTTGTTTAAACATTTCTTCCTAAACAGGGCTTTAGTGTGTCTCTGGGATGCACCAAACTAAAGTTTCTCTCTGTGGTATTATCAATCCCATTTATAATAGTTCTCTTAAATTTATATGATATGGAGGGGAAAAATGGCATGTTCACAATTCATCAGGCAGGCTTTAATTTACCATTCCTCAGTAGTTTTTACTACTACAAAGGCATTTATGGAGTAATATACTGGAATGCAACTGCAGAGATTGGCATAAAAAACTGTCACCATCACTGTCACCAACAAAGACTGTAGCTTAAAATTTTGCCAGGACAGCAAGTTGGAAATTTCTGCCGTCAGAGCATAATTCAAAAGTCACAACTTGAGAGAGAGAGAGAGAGAGAGAGAGAGAGAGAGAGAGAGAGAGAGAGAGAGATCGCACACATGGGTGCATGCATACACTTATTGAAGCATACACACACACACACACACACACCACACACACACACAAACACATGCATGGGCGAAACCCACCAACAGAAATTAAATATGTGTATGGAATGTCAGAGGGCTGGGGAAGGAGAGTGAACCGTCCTGCAGCTTGTACCGTTTTCTATATCCATGTCCCCAGAAGGACAAGTAATTGGGGAACTCTCCTTGCGTCTCTTTGAGGGCACACCCCAGCTGGGCACACTTCACTCAGTTATACTATTGGGTTGAGATGTCTTGGTCCATCAACTGCTAGAACTCAGTAGGTCTTTCTGAGATCTGTCTGGGGAAGGGGATGGAGAGGCAAGTCACCCAATTTAGTAGCCGGTAATTCCCCAGATAAACATACCAAAAATCCAAAGAGTGAGCAAGTAGCCAAATGAAGACAACAGTGAGTTCAATACTCGGGATGATCCTGCAGCAAGGACTCTGTTATCACCGTGCACAATTCTCTTATCTCTCAGAGACAATCAACTTTCAGCCAGGGAAGTGTACCCTTAAAACCTCATAACTCAACTTAACATAGTGTTAAAGTTTGGGGGGATATTTGTCAGAGCTGAGGCTGATGTGATCTGTCTGGGGGACCCTAGAACAAAGAGCAGTGGGTGAGGAACATGTCACCTCTGTGCACATTCATTTCCTTGATGAACAAGGAGCTATTAACTACAGAGAAGGCCTTATCTGGGTGAGGAATGATGTCGGTGCTTCTGCTGCTTCTCCTGAAATCAGGGAGAAGAACACAGGGCCCAGGGAGTTAAGAAGCAGTTTTTATTACTGGGAGAGTGCAGCTTTTTTTTAAAATGGCATTTAACTTGGTAAAGTATATAGACACATAACTTTCTCAAGAAGTGACTGGCAATCAGTTTGAGAAATGAATCTGTTTTGAACCTATGTCCTCTGACCTCATTAACTCGAAAAGTTTAAAGATAATTTTAATTATCCTCCTAGACTTGAAAATTTCTAGGAGGATTCAGAAGAATGGGCATTCATGGCCTGCTTATGAATAAAATGTTCCTGGTGGACATACTAGATACAACGAGCACGTGGCTTGACAGAGCGGCTATCACTACAGACTCAGGGCGGGGAGCTTAACACGCGTTGTGCTATTGAGGAAACACCAGTTCCCAAATCATAAACTCTAATTAAGAACTTCTAGATCAAACATTATTCCTAACCTCATCTTTTCAAATACAGTTAGGACCAGCCCTGAACTTACATGATGTCCTAATCACCGCTGTAACTGACCTTAGGTGGAAATGTTACCTGTAATTGCATTTTTTAAAATGCCATATCCTGTTTTTAGCTTTACTACTGTTTTAAAGTACATGTCAAAATTGCTTCTTACTTAAAACACTTTTCTTTAATTTTAACATTTTTTATATTACTGCAGCTTTAAGTCACTGACAACATTTATAAAAGGTTAATAACAAGCTGTGCGTGCACATGTGTGCATGTGTGTGCGTGTGTGTGCATGTGTGCATGTATATTTATTTCAGAGGTAAGATTTTATCCGTATTTCTGCTGACCAGGTTGGCTTTTATCATACTTCTTTACACGTTCCCTGGACTTGCTCAACTAACATCTCAGAAATCTAAGGACCCTTATCTAACAAACTTATTAAAATATATTTCAGCAGCTCAGATACAGACAATAACATAAAATACCTGCTTTTATCATTGAAAAAGAATGGCTAGTATATTTCATTTCAAAAGGATAGTAAAAGTTTCTTAATCAAAAATTTCTCAGGGATTTTTTTTACCGCATAGATTTACTGCGAACAGGCTGCACCTGCCTGGCCAGTAAAACTGCCAGCCTGCCTCGGTCAATAGCTCACATAAGACACCACATTTTAAAAATCTCCCTGATCAGGTAAATAGTACAGGATAGATCCTTTTCTAACTTCACAGATATAGCTCTCGTGCAGACATTTATGAGAGCTGAAAGGACTGAGGGGAAAATAAAACCCAGGCAGCATTTTAGGCTAAAAAAAATTCTTTATTGGAATTTCAATAATTCATTTAGCAGAGTGTGCAAAATTTTCACAGAATCTTTTCTTAATTTTATGCTTTTGCCATCTATTGAAAATCACGCCTGGCAGGCTCTTAGATCACTGAGACTAGAAAACATACTATGTTAGAATTATTATGAGGGATAGCTTGGGCATGAGGCTGGAGAACATTCTCACTAAGTCAGACAGAAGCCAATTTCTTGACTATTCTATATGAGAAAAGTAAAGGTAAAGTCGTGGAACTTTTTCCCTGGGTTGTTCCTTGTGCTAACCCGGGGTCTCGGCAGCGTTTGACACGGTTACTCTCACTGCTATTGTCATCACAGCAGTGTGCAGGAAGATCTCCACCGAATCGCAACTGAACTACAGAACAGGTCACTATTCCTCACTCAGATGGCAGAAATGACCAAACTGCCACTGGCATAGTTCCGGCTTTGTTTGTGATTGAATTTCTTAAAAGCAAAAGAAAACAATGTAAGAACTTAAGGAAGGAAGTCAGAGTACAGGAAGCAGTTATAAAAAAATAAACAGCAAAGGGCAGCCAGCGTGAGATATAAAATGTGACCCCCAAAGAGTCCCCAAGTGATGTGGCTTCACAAGTTGGTACCCATTTAGATTTGCCAGACCTGTTTAGTGGGGGCAGCCAAGTTCTAACTGAACTGGAGCTAACATCCACTTCCCCCCATCTCTTGGAAATTCTTTTGAATCTGAGAGGCAAAGTCATTAGTCTTGCATATACTTTTCTGAAATTAGACATGTTAGACAAAGCTAGCTCTTGAAAACTGAAACATGTAGAAAATGCTTCAGAAGAAGCTACACAGCTACATGCGTGTCTCTTAACACTTAATAAAATACATGCAGACGAATCAATATATTTACAGTTCAGAAATGACACTGCAACTTGAATTTTTATTCAAGAAACAAATACAAATGCTCTAGGAAGAGATTTTCCTCATGCAGAGTCCTTAATGCACCTCGTTCCCGAACAAGTATGAGAATTTTAATGGATCCAAATTAAGGGGGAAAGCACTTAAGTCAGAATATCATCAAATCTAAAGAAATCCATTATTTTGAAGAGGCAGAGCACAAACGATTCTATGACAGAAGCTTCTGGAATTTCCCTGCTGTCCCTTGAAACATCCAGAAAGATCTCTGGGTTTATAGATGACAGGCATCTGCATGAACAGAGACTGAAAGAAGGGAAAGACAGACAGGCTGCCTAACTTTGTTTCAATGCTGTGTTAGAGCCCACAGTGGTGATTTAGAATAAGAGGCTTAGCAAGAACTTGAATAGCATCCTAGGAAATCTCTTCTCTCTGTCAGTTTTGGCCCCCACACCTCGGCAGACTCTGACACCTCTTGATAGCTGTGTGAGGCAAACTTTGGCCAACAGTTTCTGTGTTGTACTGTGATTTCTTTTGATTCTCCAAGAAATGGATCACTCTGTTCTTCCTAATTTTAATGCTAAATGAAACAACATCAAACCTTAAACTGCTTAATAAATTCTGCTTTAAAAAATGAGTATTCTAAAAAGACTCTTTTCTGGAAGAAAGGATACATTGCATTTCAGAAAGTATTGCAGAAATATTTGCATGTGATTGAAAACCAGAAGCTGGGAAATACATACCAGAATGGCAGTGGCCATTCTGGGTGACCAAATGGATTGATACAAACACACAGCAGACCGCACAGGTATAGCGAGCAGCTGCTCTTTGCCCCTCTGCTCAGGTAGGACTGTTCAAGTGTTTATATAAAATTTTATAAGCCTACAATTTAAATGTCTAATGGGAAATGCTGCCTTTACAAGAAAAACAATCAGGCCCAGGAGAAAGCAAGAAACTTGACATTGATCACAGAGCCAGGGTAAAGAGGGACAACTGACCCGATTATTGATAAGCCTCAAAATGTAATATCAAATTACTGTTTTTCCAGGTATGAAAATGAGATTATTACTATGAATAGCCACAAGTGTTTGTTCAGTTTTATTTTCCAGTGCTCAAAGGAAATGCCAGTCCAGACTCCAAACCAAAACAGCACAAAACCCCCAAGTAATCAAAGTTAGATTTGTGTTCATGTATCTCAAAGGAGAGGCCCATTACTTAATAAAGGTGAATTGATTTCTATTGCTGTGAAAAAGTAATGATCATCTCTTGGTGGAGGAGGAGTGAAAAAGAAAAATTAGTCAAAATGTTCTCACTCATACCGCCTGTGGCCAATCCCCCTTCACCCTGCCACACCTCAGCCATCCTCTGTCAGCTCCCTTGTGGACCAGAGTCAACATTCTCTCCTGGAAAGCAGGCCAGTAGTTGATGTTACAAAGTGTGTCCTCCAGAGCTGTCACATGGGATCCCATGTGACATGGGCCCATTACAAAGTGGCCTGAGCATAGGGGGAACTTGACGTCACCATTTCTCACATTTCTGCGGGTCCCTAGAAAGGGCTTTTTAAAAATGCCACAAAACCAGATGAGCCCGAGGACAGCATCTGCTTTTAATCGAGTGACTTGACACTGGTGTTTTCTCTAGAGATAAGCAATCTAAGGCACACGCTACTTGCGGTGGTATCTTCCGAAACAAATATAATTTTATGTTGCTCATAGAAATATATACCTGCCCTTGGGCTTCCTGCCATTTACTAAGGATTTATAAACATTTGAAATGTGTGGGTTGAGAAAAGCATATGACAATTATAACCTCAAAATGAGAAATTTAGTATATGAGAGAAAAGGTAGACAGGATTAAATGGTATATGTTAGGAATACTAACCACTTCCCTTTAAAATTGACATGGAAAAATACCTGTAAATTGGATTTTAAAAAACCGTATCTGAGCCTTCCCTCATGTATCACTGAAGAATATATAATTCTTATAATTATGGTTGGTTTTCTATGTCTCCCCGTAACTTATGTAATAGAACACATGGAAATGACAGCTCTAAGAAAGTACTCTCTTTTGAGGTTTGAAACATTCACAAGAAAACAAATTTCTCCAAAAAGAAGAAACATTTTAAATATTAAAATACGTGTGAAATTTTAAATTCTTGAATCCATTCCTCACGTTTAGTGTTGAAACGTTAAAAATTATAGTCACCCTCCTGCACTAAAATTCGGCAAAACAAATCCAAGAATGAGAGAAGCGTTATTGTATTTTGCCACAAGAGGGCGCTAGAGAATTCCAATCCTTTCCAAGGTCTATAAAATCCTTTAACTGCTACTTTATAGACATTCAATTACAACAGGCCATAATACATTAAGGCATTAAAATATACATATATCGCAGCATATGCCACAGCACGCGCTGTACGAGTGTGCTCTCAAGATGATCGCCAGAGCCAGCACCAAAACAACGTTCGGGCTTCTAGTGCTTAATGTAAGACTTCAGTCTCTGGCCCTCCCCTCTCTGAAAGACAGCTCTCTTGGTGAGGTGATCCCCTCGGAACGGAAAATATCAAGGCATGTGATAAATACACAGCGACTGGAGGGTATGACAGGGCAGGGGAAGGTAAGGACTACTAGAACTGAAATTTATGCAGTTTGGAAAAGGAAAGACTCTGGGGATAAATGTTCGCTGTCTTTAATACCTTCTAAAGGTAACACTATAAATGAATTAGGGGAATTATTCAGTCTCAGAAGATGGTATAGGAAAGACCAATGGCCTGAAACTGAGGAAGGGAAAGTTTAGGTAAGACATGAAGGATAAATTACCAATAATAGTTGGGCGGGAAAGATGTCCTGCAAAGGAAGGACCCAAACTGTAATCGCTGTATTTGATACTTAATTAAATGAGATATTAGCAAGAATGATGTGAATTCATTAGATGGGCTACATTAGATAACCCATATACATTCCACCCTGAGCTCTGACAGTCTCTAGGTCTCACCCTGGTGCTGGGTGTCGGTGAATGTCTTTCTGGGATGACAGTGACTGTCTGCAGAGAGGCAAGCTCATGACAGCAGTTACCCTTGTGCTAACAGAATAAAATCCAAAGCTTCATTGTGAAATGGCATAATTGTAAAATCGTGCCTACATTCCAGGTCATTCTATGAAAACATGCTGTGTCCTGTAAGTTATAGGCTATCAATTCATATTTAAAAAAATCTCCAAATTGTAAGATGTCTCCTGAATAAACAATTTTCCCTAAAAACCCCAAAACCCCAATATTTTACAAGCCAGAGATCCTATCCTGCCTAATCTTTCTTTCTTGCTAGTGTGTCTGGGTTCAAGCCTCTTAGGGCACAACATTAAAGGGGGGGGTAGATCATTGACTCTGAAAAGCAGGCTGGAGCAGATAGGGGACAGTTTGTGAATCTTTGCTTAGTCCATCATAATATTAAGATCTAACCAGAGCTTCAATATCCTGCCCCCTCTGTGTGTGTGTGTGTGTGTGTGTCTTTCTTTGTCTCTGTCTCTCTGTCTGTCTCTCTCTTTCCTCCACTGTGCTAAAGATCAAACTCAGGGCCTTGTACATTCTAGGCAAAAGCTTTATCCCTGATCTATATGACCAGCCCAAAGAATTTCTCTTTTTACTACTTGAACCTTAGGTCAAAAGAATTTATGGCTAACAGGGAAGCAACAATTGCCAAAACTATGAAGAATTGAATATATTGTATATGTGTATGTGTGTATGTGTGTGTATGTATATGTGTATGTGTATATGTATATGTGTATGTATATGCATATGTGTATATGTGTATGCGTATATGTGTATGTGTATATATATGTATATATGACCTTTGGGAGTCACTTGTGCTTAAACTTAATTTTTCTAAATGTATGTGAATATTAGACTTGGAAGTAAAAATGGCCAATGTGGAGCTTGAGGAAGGCCAGTCTAGTCGTTAAGATGATACCGAGGGCTTTAGAATTCTAAACATGATTGCCATGGGCACAATATCAAACCCTGGGGTGGGGAAACTGTCTCTGCAAAGCAAATGCGATGTTGAGCCACTCTGCATTCATAGACTCGGAGAACAAGACAATTAGGCATGGTGTATGAGATTCTGCAGTCAACAGCCTGTAGAGACATGAGCTTCCCTGCTTCTGATTGGTGCCTGCACAAGCATGCATAACACCACGCAGTAGCAAGGGCAACCCCGTGAGTCCGCCACCACCCAAGTGACCACACTGGCGTCCTTAATAGTTATTTACTGTACGAGGAAGTCATCACCATTAAACTTGTTACTTGTTGATGAGTTTAGAATTTGGAGAGAAACAAAAAATACTCTAGGCATTGTGTAAACAATGTCCTCTGCCAAGTCACTCTTGAAAACAAATCAGCCCCTCGCACTTAAAAGTTGTGACTGTTCTCCCATTAATTGGAGGAAAAGCCCAATAAATGTTTGACCTTTCTGGAAAAGACTTCCAAAACGACTTTGGCCAGAAGTCAAATATTCCTTTCAATTTCTCCCAAAACACTGCAGGGCTAAGCAACTGGTGCTCGCTGGGGAGCCAGCCCTGCAATCGGCAGCAGCACTGGACTGTACGTCATACGCTGTGTGGTGGGGAGACTTAAGGCCCATCTCTTCAGTTAGGTGACTGGCTCCCTCCAGGAAGGACCCACATCTTACTTCCCTTTTAGATCTGGCGTGCTAATCCTGTGAAGAGTGTTTGACAATAAGAGATATTCAATAACAAACCCTTCATCGGTAGTATATTAAAATCTATGAAACAAACCAAAGGCCTCAAAAGATAAGTCATTGGTCCAATGTCAAATCAGTTCAGGGACTCATTGTGTCTTATCTACAGCTGTGTTAGCATATGTTAGGGCACTTGAGAATGCTTATAAAATATTCCAGCCTGAGTCATTTCGGGAAAAGGATATGAACATCTAGATGAAAGATGTGTATGTCTGAAGAATTTCACTGAAACTTCAGACAAATAACTTATGAGCCAAGGACCAGGCTTGCAAGACTTTTTGAGTATCACCCTGAAAAGCATGCTGGGATTGTGTGTATGAGGAAAGTTCCACAGGTGAAGGGGAGAATCTACATGGGTGAGCACTGACAGGCTCTCCCCATACACGGCCCCTGTCACTTGCAATGGGACCGAGGAACTTCACCCCTTCGGTCTCCTCTTTGGTGAAACAACACTCCGCCAGGTGTTTGTGGAGCATCTTCGGAATCTAAAATGCCATCATTTCGTGTAGAAATTTGAATTACATTTGCAAGTTTCTGATTTGTTTTGTTTTCCAGTAAAAGCAGCAACGTGGAGGACAGCCCGGAACCACCATGCGAGAGAGTGTTTAAAGATTACTGAAGAAGGTTAGAGTTTAAACATGCGCCCACAGCCGGATATGCTGGGGTGAAGGATGAAAAATGGGTCGTTCATAGACAGATAATTGTTATTGTTTTTTAATTCTTCACGAAACATGTATAATCCGTGGTAATCATTTGTTCACGTTATATAAATTACTGTCAGATTTGAGACCCCGTTTGTCATCTTCATCTGTGATTTATACTAGACTACGTAAACGACGTGATGCCTTAGATCCAATAAGACATTTGTCTTCATGAGGAAGGCCACTCTACTCGTGAGTGACAGCTTACTTACCCTTATCACAGTTAACTCAACACTGGGTCCTGAATGTCTCTCAGTGATCTGAAATCAGAAGGACTCACCTGAAGCCAACAAGAGACTTGTTCAGAAACCCGCCATGCTCATCAGATGGGGGGCTTTACTAGAGTGTGTTCTTGGGTCTCCAGATCACAGTCGTATAAACGACTTTCCTGTGCCTCCCCAGCAAGAGACTCAAAGGAAAGACATCTTCTAGCTAACAATGAAGGTGAACGCAACTGTCTGGAGAATAAAACGAAAATGTGATGAATGTTTATTTGAGCATAGGTATGCATGCATGTGGATTTATTTACAGACATGTTAGGGGAGAGCCTATGCTGAGTCCTTTTCCTATCTTCATATGATAGAATTAAAAAAAAACCCTAAATATGTTCACACAGTTCACTAATTTACACACACACACACACACACACACACGTCCTTCATTCCATCAAGGGACAGGAAACAGCTCACTCTCTCTGCCCATTATCATTCCTTTCTGTCTGTGTGTGCTGAGGTATTGAGTATTATTGACACTGGGGAAGCAATGACCGACTCTATGGTAGGTGTCTAACATTTCAAGCGAAGTGTCTCTACACACACGTTCCTCCCAAGTTATGGAGGCTTAAGCTAAGACTTACCCTGATGGATGGGGTCATTTGCGTCTAATCCCTGCATCATTAATTCACATACCTCAGTAAACCTTATGGAGTGCTCACTGTTTGTTCAGCGAGCCCGTATCATCTCCACACTAAAATGGGTCCTTAAATAGTCACGGCTAAGGAGACGTGAGAGCGGCTTGCGGGGAGGACATTTTTCACACACCCTGAGTACAAAGCCTACGGGTGGGCGAGGTGTTGCTCTCGAAGACTGAGATAGCAGCATTGGCTTAGTAAGTGGGCGTCACTACACAGAGACGAAAAGGTGGATGCTTGGAAGGTAGGATTTCAGAGCTCGTTAAGGGGAAATCGGCTCCAACAATTAGATTTCTTTATGGAACTATAACTTTGGGAATGTAAAATAAAACACAAAATGGGAAGACCTACAGCTGGAATTGGAAAGACCTACAGCTGGAATTGGAAAGACCTACAGCTGGAATTGGAAAGACCTACAGCTGGAATTGGAAAGACCTACAGCTGGAATTGGAGAGTGTAGCCCAACCTGCTCAGCAGATAAGAGAAAATGAGGCCACAAAAGAGCCGAAGAATATTGTCAGTACAGACGAAACCGGGAAGAATATATTTAACCAATACCCTGAGAGAAAACTCGGCCTTGGGATGAAAAATAACTGTAGCCACTCGAGGAGAGTCTCGACCACGTGCAAAGAATCAGAACAACACAGGCTGTCATCTCAGACCGGAAGGGAATAAAATTAGAATTCAATCATAAGACAGAGGGATTAAAAAACATCCTGAAACCCACAACAGAACAGTTAAAATAAAAACCAGAACAAAAGGGACTGGAGAGATGTAGTGACCTCACCGGGGACTGAGTTCAGTTTCCTGCATCCTTGTCTGGCGGCTCACAACTGCCAGTGACTCTGGCTGCAGAGCGTCCAATGCCCTCTTCTGGCCTCCACAGGCACCTGCATTCACATGCACACACCAGCCCCCCTCCCATGCATGCCTGCATACATACATATGTATGTACACATGTATGTGTATATACACACACACATATATATATTTCACATATATAATCCCCATATATACCATATATATGAGGTAAAAATAAAAAATATTTTTAAAAGACAAAAGCAGCACCGATGCTTCGAAATAAACATATACGTTTAAATGCCAATTTTATAAAGGAAATTACAAATTATGGAATGGAACTAAGAACTATAATGAGGGCAGCGCACGCTGAATTCTGGGATGCAACCATAAAGCTGTGGTCACAGGTCACACTCCAGCTCTGGATATTTCTATTTATAAGTTAACATCCTATGAATGGGATTAGGAGAACGAATTGGAAAACCCAAAGAACAGGTGGCCACGTGACCCCAACCCTCACGTGACCCCGACCCCCACGTGACCCTGACCCCCACGTGACCTCGATGTGTCTGTCATGCACTGCCAAATCCCTGGCCTACTCTCTCTCACTTATTTACCTGAAAAATGATGGGGACAGCCCTCCCTGCTGCTTCCTCTGAGCTGAAGAATCCTTATCACGCCTTCCAACTCCCGGGACTAACTTCTGTACAGGAAAGTGCGGCACAGACTTGCTCACCTACAAACGTCTAGTCAGTCCGTTAAAACTTCATTTTCCTTCTCTGCAGCAACGGTGGGTGGACAAAGGTCACCATTTTTTTTTTTTAAAGCAAGGCCTCATGTAGCCCAGGCTGTCCTCAAAGGCCCTCTGCTGTTAACTTCTGATCCTCCTGCCTCTATCTCCCGGGCACCGCGATTACAGAATGTATGCCATCATGCCCAGCTCCAATCCTTTATTTTCACTTTGCAATATCAAAATAGTTTGAAATACATTCAGTTCTGATGTCTTGTTTTCATAATTGAAAAACAAAAAGTGCTAGAAAGCTAACTCCATGGTAGAAATCTGGCCAAAAATCTGCAAGGCCTGAGGTTTGAGCCTCATCACTGTGGGATGATGATGGTGATGATGGTGATGATGATGATGATGATAAACTAAAACCCACAATAACCAACAAAATTGGGTCTATTATTGTTTCTAATCTTCTTTGTTTCTAAGGCTGAAAACAGAGTCCAGAGCCTCACACAGGTGCAGCAAGGGCTCTGAATCCCTGGGCCTGTTGTTCACAGCCATACATCCTAGCGTGACTTGCATTCGGAACTTAGATGAAAGCCGAGGAATTTAAAACTAAGAAATACTGAGTGCAACACTGATAAAATCCAATTCCAGAACATTCTTTATACTTCCAAATGTGATTTTCAAAAAAGCATGGGGTTGAAAACCCCCACCATTGCTACCTGACCAAATTTGCAGTTTCTTATAAATGAAGCAGTAGTGATTTCATCAGTAAATGTTTGTGGTTTTCATTGTTCTGCAACAGTGTTGCAGAGCTTATATTCCCAACGTGTTTCTCAGCAAAAACAACAGGAACTTTCTCTGACCTCCCAATGGTCCTGGGTAAAATAAGCTGCAGATACATCCTCAGTTCTTAACAGATATAATCTGTCCAATCTCTTTCTTTAATTAGAATACAATCATATAGGATAAATAACTCACTATTGCAGGTTTTTAAATTTCTGTTCAAACAATTTAATTTTTCCTTTCTTCCAGAAGGAGTCACTGTGCCCTGTTGATAGCCTCGGAGGTTCCCTAACCCATCCTTGAAAGAGTGTGGAAGGCAGGTCTCCCTTATCCTAATGAGGACGGTTTATTGATGCATACAAATCCACTCTAGATTTTAGACACTAGAATAGATGAGATACGGGGGACTCTCAGGTGATTGTTTTTTGTTCCATTACTGTACGCAGTGTTGCTTGCTTCCCGTTTTGGTTAGATACTGTATGCAATGTGTTCTTCCCTCCCCAATGGAAGAAACTATGCTTTCAGTTCAGAAATCTAAATGTCAGTCCCTGTTAGCAAGTCCTCATTCCCAGTGGCAGAACTATGTTCTGTGAGTGTCTCGCCACAGGATAAAGCCTGCCAGGGGTTCTGGGCATTCACACAGGAAAGCAAAATTGTAATCAGGTAGCAATACCCTCTCAACTCTATGCATGGTTTAGTCTATAACTTTAGTGTTCTCTACCTTTCTTTTTTTTCCCTTCCTCCCTTCACTTCTCCCCTCCCTCCCTCTCTCCCTTGCCCCTTTCTCTGTATGTCTCTCTGTTGCTGTCTGTCTCTGTCTCTCTTTGTCTCTCTGTTTCTCTGTCTGTCTCTCTGTTTCTCTGTTTCTGTCTGTCTCTCTCTTTGTTTCCCTGTGTCACTCTGTGTTTCTCTGTCTTTGTCTGTATCTTTCTCTGCCTTTGTCTCTGTCTCTGTCTCTTTCTCTCTCACACTCTGTCACTCTCCTGTGCACCTGAACAAAATTCCCTGCTCTCCTAGGATTCTTTGCAGTTTTCACAAAGGCATGATCCAAACACGACATGCGTCATGGTTACTGCTTATCAGTGAAGCTGTGGGCAGCCAGTCAGGCTGCCTGTCCTTTAATAATTCTAAGTTAAGCAGTTGCTCTGACTTGGGGGGTGGAAGAATAAAGCTAAAACATTTTGATGGCTTCTAGTACAGATCAAATTCCAAAAGCTTAAATAAATGTCACTTCAGAGCAAGTTAAACCTATTTTCTTCCTAAAGTATGGCTGCTGCTGTCTTGCCAGCAAACGGGGGACACTGCCTTTGTGTCTGTTTGTCTATTTAGTGACCATGTACCTCCCAGTGAGGCATGTGGACAGGCGGCCAGTCTGCCATTACACAGCTTATCCTTCCCATGATGCCTTGGGATCTCTAAGTGGGTCTTGTTAGATACATGGCACAAAGCATTAGCAGTCTCTATAATGTTAAATGTAACAAAGCAGAATCTAAAAGTTTACCCCAAGTTTCAACCTCTCTATACGCGCCCCCCTCAATTTCACAGGAAATTTATGCATCTTTGACTCTCAGAGGAGGGCGGCATCCATCTTACCTGTTATACAGCTAGAGCTCTTGCTCTGTTCCAGATTCCGTGGTTTGCAGAAACGCAAACATTATGTCGGGCTATAGTGAAGTTTCTAACACAAGACTTATGCATCTGTCCCTATCTCTGCTGTTAACTGTGTCACTTGGGGGGCGGGGCGAGGAGGGCTTTATCTTTCATGCACTAATGTGAAAGACCAAAACATCTTGGAAGAACTTAGTATTGCTAATATAATTAACTTCTCTTTTGGGAAACTCTTACTTAGTATTTAATTTTATTTGTAGGCATGCATGCGTGTGTATATGTGTGTATATGTGTGTGTGTGTGTGTGTGTGTGTGTGTGAATGTATACCACTGAGGAGAGCATTGGATCCCCTGGAGCTGGAATTATAGGTAGTTGTTAGCCACCCAACAATGGGTGCTGAGGACCAAACTTGGGTCCTCAGGAAGAACAGCAAGTACTCTTAACTGCTGAGCCATCTCAGTCTCTCTTTCGGAAAGTGTTTATGAAACCGTTTTTCACATTGGAATGTTCCACACGTAAGTATACTTCTCTTAACATGATTTTTATTTCCAGTGCTGCAAATACAACGCACAGTCTCATACACACGAGCTAAGCACGTGCTCTTCCATGAACTATAATCCCAGATCCACCAACACAAACTTTTAAAATTCCACTATTTTTTAACCAACAATAGTTATGTTTATGTGTGCTTGTGCATGTGTTTGTGCATATGTGTGCATGCGTGTGTGCATATTTTTTGAGCCAGGGTCTCTCAGTGAACCCGGAGCCCACTGGTTTAGCAAGACCAGATGGCCAGAGAGCTCTGGGATCTCCCTGGTTTCCCCCTCCCCCACCCCTGACCATTGGAATTACAGGTGTGGGCTGCACCCAGAGGTAGGTGCTGGGTGTCTAAACTCAGGTCCTAATGCCTGCACAGAATACACTTTACCAAGTGAACCATCCTCTCCACTCCCGGTTGCTTATATAACCTGAGCTAAAATATCTACAAGGCAGATCCATCTTTAGGGATAACTTAGGTGGGGCAGAAGTTACAACAGTAGCGTGGTTGGTCACAGAGCTTTTAGAATCAACACAACAAGTACAAATCACAACCCTACTAGCCAACGGTGGTGGGATGGGGTAAGTTACCTCTGCCAGGTCACTGGGTTTCATCTGCAAGATGAGGATAAGGCTAACCTCTCCTGACCACGGTGAAGGATTAACAATGTATCAGAGGTGCTCAGGACACAAAGTCCAGGCACATGGGAAATGCTCCGTACATGCCAGCTTTTAGCTTTTTTTTTTCCACTGGGGGAGAAAGTGAGCAGTGTCTCTCTCTCTCTCTATGATGGGGGCGCGGCCAATGTAAGCACTCTCTCTCTATGATGGGGCGGGGGCAGGGTGGGTAGGGGAGATGTGAGCAGTCTCTTTTGTTTGTTTGGGTATTTTTTTGTTTGTTTGTTTTTTGAGACAGGGTTTCTCCGTGTAGACCTGGCTGTCCTGGAACTCACTCTGTAGACCAGGCTGGCCTCGAACTCGAACTCAGAAATCCACCTGCCTCTGCCTCCCAAGTGCTGGGATTAAAGGCGTGCGCCACCACCGCCCGGCAAGCAGTCTCTTTCTAGGACACGAGCAAGTCCCAGATTGCTATGGTTTAGTTTTACAAATTTCCGTAAAATTTTTATGTAATGATCTTACCTTTTTTGTGTACTGTTCTACTTACTTTAGGAACTCTTTTTTTGTATGCTTTTGTTTTTGTCTTGTTTTTATTTGCTGTTTTGTTTGTTTGTTTGTTTTACTGTCTTGGGGATCAAAACAGGCCTTGTATATACTAGGCAAGTATTCTACACTGAGCTACACCCCAGCTTCTAAGTTCTGGTTTTCATAGTTTACGTTAGCTTCTGATTCTTACCTCAGGGTCTAGTTCTAGCTGATATCTTTTCCAGACTCTTTCTCTTCCTCCCCTTCCTCCCCTTCTCCTCTCCTCCTCTTCCTTTTTTTTTTCTGAAACAGGGTCTTCCTATAGCTAGCCTAGAACTCAAAATCCTCCCAAATAGCTGTGTGCCACGCCCCTCAGTTCACAGGATCCCTTCTTCTGATTTGAAGCCTTACTGTGGCCTAAGAAACTGTGATACAAATTCCTAAGGAAAGAAAGGGTTTCCCCCAGTGAGGGCCTCGGAGTCACTCCCAAGGATAAGAAAGCCAAGCATTGGAATTCATCGACATCTATTTCCCCTTCGAGGTCTTTCTGGCTTACTTATTGTGTTCTCAGCTGTATTTTGGAAAGCTGGAAATACCAAGCAGGTAACCTATGAATTAACGAGGCACCATTGTTCTGATTCTGTCAAGCATTAGATTAATCAAAACCAAATGAAAGGTTAGTTTCTTCACGTTTTGCACTGTTAATTTTCTACAATTATTAGCCAGCAACCAAGGTAATTATTAAGCTTTCAGCCCAGTGTTTTCTAGTGCAGCACCAGCTTTGAACATGTGGGTACCACTCGCTTCACTACCGTATGAAGCTCAAGCAAGACAAAAATATTCCTGTGCAACTGGATCCATTGCTCTGAGGTGGAAAGCATCAGTGCAATGAAAGAGAAATATAAGCCTCTTCAGAACCGGCTGAAAGAAAGCGCAAACAATGACTAGGTAAAGAGAGAAAAAATAGGGACTGTGCCTTCTTGAAATTTAGCAGAAAAAAAAAAAAGAAACAGAATATGGATCCATAAAGAGAAACAAGGAATAATTTACCAACTTTATCCCCAGCCCCAAGGATAATAAGTTTCCAATTTACTACTTGGTTCAGGAACATCTTCAGCCTTTCCTCCCACTGGAAAGGCATGAGAGAGTTTGATAAGAACACTGTGCACACAGAGATGCTCAAACCTCCTGCTCCTGTGGCCGGATGCCAGTAGAGCCCAGCAACCTCCCACCCCTGGGAAATCTAAGCCTGCACCAGAATCTGGCAGCCACCAGGCTGCAATCTTTATACTAATAGATCTGAAAATCATGGATATTTTTGCATTATGTGTTACCTTCTCTCTCTCTCTCTCTCTCTCTCTCTCTCTCTCTCTCTCTCTCTCTCTCTAATGTTTATCACAACAAAATTCTTTAAGTCCTCCAACTTACAAAAATTCAAATAAAATTGATGTTGTTGGGAGGTTTGCATTGAGTTCACTTGCCTTTCTCTTGAACAAAACCAGTTTTAGTCAGAAGTGTGTGAGTTCAGGTGAAAACAAACTCAAAGGTCTCAGATACCTCACAATAAATTAATAACCCAATTTTCTGTGAGTATGGATCCCAACTCTCATGCATCTCAGTGAAGCCAAAAGATCTGAAAGGGTGAAAAAACTGGGCCCTGTGGTCTGAAAATGCCCTCATCCTTTGTGAGCTACTGCTTTATACAAAGATCAACAAGGATGTCTTCCCCCTGAAATTAGTGTTTCTCTAAATACCTTAACTTGTGGGAGCACTGAATTACCCAAGGGGATGAACACCACAACGAAGCAAGTGGCTGTTCTTTGCAAATCAGTGATCACGGACACAGAAGAGTCATCGCTGGGAACAAAGTGACAAGAGGCAGAGAGGGCCCCAGGAAAGGCAGTAACAGCCAGAGAGGTGACACTCACCCTCGTCCTGATAATCTGATGCAAGGGGTGGGCCGTGAGTCCCACTCAGAGTGTCGTCAGAGCCGTCCTGGCCAAGGTCACCTCCTGAGGGTTGAGAAAGAAAATCAAGTCATCTACTGGACATCTTGATATGGACGTTTACAGGTGTCTTCGGGTGCTTGCAAAGATGGCGACATCCCTTACGTGATGTTCATGCCCACTCCCACTAGCTCGAGACAAACAGAGAACCAACTTTAAGAACCAACTTACCTGTGTGCAAAATCTTCCACGTCACCACCTCCCTCTAGTACTAAGCAACTGGTAACCTTGCTTGGGAAGACCTTTCGCTACAAAAAAGTAATTTCTCTGTCACATTTAAAATGAAAACCTAGCTGTATAAATTTGTTTTCATATATTTTATATCTCCATGAATTACAACCTTTACCCCGAAGGCCTCTTTCTCTTTCCATTTCTAAATGAAATGGAAGGACTGATACAAAGGCCTAATCTTCTCTACATAATATAATGTAGCAAGGTCAATACTCTCTCCTACCCTGGAAAAATCAGAGCAGTAAACAGAAAGAACCCAGACTGGATTCTATTCCTATTTAAATCACTACTTGTTTTGCAACCTTAATAAAGTTCGCTCTTGTAATTCTGGTTTACAGCCTGAAAGCAACCTCTCCCAGGGACTCCAAAAGCCGGAGGAAGGTAATATTTGTTCTGCAAAATGACTTTGATAAAAGGTAATGTATATACAATACTGAATTATGCAATTAAAACATGGCTAATCTCTTTTGGGTGTTTTCGGCCTACGTTGAATTGTATTTTGCAGAAGTGGCCAGTGCTATTATGATACTTTAAAAGGTTCAGGCGGAGGATGTCTGCTCACTCGGAAACCGGAAGAAAATGAAAGCACTGCAAATTGTTTTCCTTAAAAAAAAAAAATCCCCTAAACAGAGGTACAGGCCTGCTGGTGAAAAGGCACCGACAGCTGCTCGGTTCATTTCACAAACATGAAAACGGGATTTTTCAACTGAATTTAATATTCTCTCAGATACTAATTTCCAAAGGAAATCACCAGTGCTAATCTCAGTAAACACGGCAGCATTTTTTTTGGCCCAGGATTCCAACCAGGGAGCACTGAAACCAAACAACCTGCGAAGAATCTATATTGCCTGCCTTTAAAGGTTTATTCCCTACAATTAAACTACGAGGACAGGGAGGAGATAAAATGATTAAAATAAAAAAATGACTGTGGCCTTCTCTTTCCACAAAGCAGGCTTGTCTTCGTATGCTCAGCAGTGGTCAGATGCCCTCGACTGCCCACAACATCTGCATGCACAGGACTTTAGAATAAACTGTAGAGTTTATGATAGGAAAAAAAAAAAAGATTCTTTTACCTGACACAGCATGACCACCTAAAGCCTGATGAAACGTTTCCCAGGCTTCGAGCATCTAAGCATCCCCGTGTGACTACTATCCAATAAAAACCTCAGACACTGGACAGAGGGTTAAAACACTCAAATTTTACATCATGGCAGAGCCACTGAAATCACATTATCAACAAGGATGGAAATGAGCTGCCCGGCTAGAAACTTGTACGTTGACCTGCAGCAAGGAAAGGGGTTTTCATTTTGGAGGCAAATTGAAAACTTTTTAAAAAATAGCATATGTTCTGAGCAAAATTTAACATTTAGAGGGTATACTGAACACCTCTCCTCGACCATCATTCTAGAGGTAGTTTTCTGCTTGCTTCGTATACCTGATAGGACCACCAAGAGGAAGAGCCTGTCCCTCTCCAGTTTAACATCTAAAAAAATATGATGATCAGGGGGTAGTTTTTGTTTTTGCTTTGTGTTTGTAAAATTTGTTTTTTTTTTAATTTTTAAAATAAGTTGTTTCTTGTTTTCTGGTGATTTTGTTTGCATTTTTGTTTGTTTTGTTTGAGACAGGGTTTTTCTGTGTAATCCTGGCTATCCTGGAACTTGCTTGTGTAGATCAGGATGGCCTCCAACTCACTGAGATTCTCCTACCTTTTGCTTCCCAAGTGCTGGGATTAAAGGCATGAGCCATCATGCGCATCCTTAAAATAAGTTTTATAAAAGTGTTGTGGAGATATGACATAGCTTGTAAACAGCCCTCCTCCAGTTTCCCTCAGCGCCAGCTTCTCCGTGAGTGAAATCTATCTGCCAAACCAACAAATTAATATTGGTACATTCAACTTTTATTTGTACTCCATGGAGTTCTTCATTATTGCCTTTCTTTGTGTTCCAAGATCCAGTCCAGTACATAGACTGGATTCACAGCTCAACACCTGCCGGGAGCTGCCACTTGATTTATTCACGTCGGAAGTACAGTCACTTCCGTGTGATCCCAGTGGTTTGGGAATAGTTACACAGGTGGACTTTAAGCAACTCCACTGTGCTGGGTGCCAGCCTGTGCCCGTCTACATATGCAGCAAGGAAGGATTACAGCTCAACACTTCCTACAAAGCCTGCGTCAATATGACAGACAGCTGCCAGTGAGAAAAACATGGAGAAATATGCCTTATACTTAAATGTGATTAGTTCCCGATGACAATGCCATAAGTGTTTTACTGTTATATCCAGTGGCTCACCTCCCTTGGGCTCGCACAGAATCGAGCCTATCACGCTGCATAAAAATAGATGCTCAGTGTAATTAAAATGATTACAACTAGTTGAGATGCATGGGTGGAAAGTTTTATAGAACCGACAATTACTGTGGTCATTTAGGATCGGCTTAAGTTAAAAGGCATAGTTTTTCCTTAAAGCGTAGCCACTCGAATTCTCTGGATTCGTCGGCAGCCCTCACAGTCCCCGTTCCAACTGGGATCCAGTGGGATCAGACATAAATGATCACAAGCTACAGTGACAGACATTTCTCAGCAGCTGAACAATTAGGGCTTTGAATCCCATCTGCCTAGCGGTGGCTTTCTCACAGGCCAGCCCCACTGCCACTGGAGACACACTTCCCACTGCGACTCACTCAGAATCAATATATTTCTCTACAGATAGATATTCGAACACACTATATCTCCATTAATCACCTCAGCGGCCTTCAGCCTTTTCCTTTTGTATTTCTAAACAAGATCTAGGGGAACTCTATCAGGGGTTCACCTGCCATTAGCTGGTAATTTGTTCCTCAGTTCTAAGTGTCATAAGAATTGGGCACTTCCGTCGTCCTTTAGTGCATTCAGTGACAGGTCCTCCACTGGGCACCTGTGTGGAGGGCCCATCATGGGGGTGATTTCTCTATTGTTCTTTTCTGGGAGTCTGACTCAATTTCTTTCATGCCTCGTAGAGTGATAAGTTGGGAATTTCTGAGGTTGGAGCAGAAAGATGAAATAGCTTTGTGTCAGGTGTATGGTAATTATTTGCCAGGGTTTCTGTGTTGTTTGTTTTTTATTCTGTGTTTTCATCACCAGCTAATGAGTTTTCTCCCTTAATTCAGAACAATGGCTTGGCCACTAGAAGTTGGCTTTTGCTGCCTTGGATTCAACCAGCTGTTGCTGCTCCATAAACTTTATGGAGAAGTGAGTTAAGCTGCTAAAAAACTTTTGTCTACTAACTCAATTCCAAATGGAATCGGAGAAAAATGGACCATGATGTGTCTCTCGTAACTCTTTTGGCAACCGAGGCCAGTTCTGAACTTGCAGGTGCTATTTGGGGACACAGTCAGAGAACGGTGACAATTTTACCAAAGAGATTGAGAAGAGACAGAAAAAACAGGTTGAGCATTTAAAAAATGCAATGAAATACAAAACCAAATAACACAAACCATAAAGACATGTTTTCTGCTCAATAGATAAAGGCTTTCTCATGTCAGCGTAAGTCTCTGCCGTTTGTTTATCTCTCTTCCAATTAATTGTGAGTGTGCTGTTGTAAAGTCTGTCGCCTGTAAGCAACTACATGTCACACAGGTTAAAGCATCCTGGGCTTGGCTATGACTTTCTTGTGCATGTCTTCGGATAATATACAGAAATAAGAACTAGTGTAAGACTGTAATTTTTGGTGGGTTTTTGGTTTTTGCTGTTATTGCTATTGACATTAAAAGCGAATGAGGACTTCCTGCTCCCTTTGATATTTAAGAACCCACGAGGCATGTGGCTCCCTCTTTAAACTAATAAATCCTCACTAAAATGCTATAAATAAAGTTTCCTGATCCAAATCCAGTTAGTTTTCATCCTTGGTAGCATTAATATGGCCAAGCCCTTCACAGACCAACTTAACACTAACGCAGGTCCCAAAGCTGAACTGGCAGTGTCATCAGAATGGCAGTGCCCGCTCCCTACTGTGGCCACTCACCTAAGCCTCTGGATCTAAAGAAACATGCTGCATGCAGATGTGACCGGGTATGTGAACTGTTATTCGCATGTGAATATATTACCAAGCACACCTGTGACACCAAAGTCGGGGTGGGGGAGGGGAACCTGTCAATACTTGCAGTGTAAATTACATACCATTTTGCACGAACTCGTGCATTAGGAAATGTATGATGTTTTCCACAGAACATCTGCGAGGCTTCACCGACTCCTAAATATCCATTTGGACTTGCGTGGTTGGTTCTTGTGATTAATCCACATACAGTGAAGGTCTCAGATTCTTCTCTGTTCTCTACAGTCTGACTTCTTGCTCATCTTTCCCCTCCTCCTCTATCTATCCATAACTCAATGTATAAATATTCTTCGCCACCCTCACCCCTCGCCTCCAAGGCCCCAGCAGTGAGTGTAACAGTACCAAATGCCATGAAATCTGCAGAATGAATGAGAGCCATCCAGGTGAAGAAAGCTTCCGTTTATTATTCTTTTTAAAAGTTGTTCCAACGAGGTCTTCGATGTACAAGTAGCCTGAGTTTAAGTTCTGAGTGCAAGTTCTCTATCTTGAGAATTCTTCTACCTACATGGCCACACTAAGAATGGCGTTGTTAGAATGAGTGCTGTAAATAATGAGAAATAGAAGCAAATTGACACTCGGACAACAATCACTACAAAACACCTGTGAATCTAGCGATCCAAAGGACAGCACAGATTAATAATACTCTCAAATGAGCCAAACCGGTCAACAGAAAACTGGAAACGAAAATACCTCCCCCCCCCCCACCAAGCCAGTGGCTAAGACCCGTCTTCCGAAGTAGCCCCTCCCCCGCTTTTTAAGAAAGCTGGTGGTGCAGTTTCTCATTTTAGCCAGTAGGGTGAGCTGCAGTCGTAGCATCAACACAGCTCTTTTAAAAAGGGAAAGAAAGAATCGAGGACAGACATAATAGAGAGACAGACTGACAGAAACAGAGAGTGACAAAGGCAGACATACAGACGGAAAAACACACACAGAGACAGAGACAGACAGACAGATGACACACAGACACACAATATAAACTCTGCTGCCCCTGCCCCTGTCACTTCTGGAAAATGCTGAGATCTTTAACCCTGCTTAGGTTTTTTTGAATAAGGGCACAGCTCCTGGACATTAACTGGAGGGCTGGCAGCAACAGACACGAGATAATTGTATATGTGACAACACACACTTCATAAAGCAAGCTACAGGCTGTCATTGGCTGTTCCAGCTTTACACTAACACATTCCACCGACCGCTGTTGTTTTCACTGGTACCAAAATGGAACCTGCTGAGTTAGAATATTTTTATTACTAATGAGATCTTGACAGAATTTTTTTTTTTTAAAAAAAAAAAACAAAACAGAACCATGTGAACCTGCATTTGGCGGTACACAGATAAACATGCTGGAAGACAAATGTGTTGATAGTTCAGCATCGAGGCAACCATAAAGGCCGTGGATGCTTTCTTTGGACCACTCTATCCTGTCCTTCATTCTTACTGTAAGCTATTCAACTTCATTTCAGTATGCTTTGATTTGCAAGAGACAGTCGGCTCCAATACTAAATGGAACAACTTGTTGTATTCTGAACTTTATGTGGGCTCCGGTCTGGGCTCTTCATGTATAACCCTGGGACATGCTATTATCCCAAAGATGACGCAGATGAAGAAATTGTGATATAGAAATAAAACAACTTGACAAGTTACCCAAAGTTTGGAAGTGACTCGAAGTGGCAAAGTCAGACTTTGACCCCACCCTGTCTGATTCTAAATCTCCACCCTGATCTACTAACTCCAAGGCTGCATGCTTTATAAATCACAACCACCATTCAAAGGCAAAGAATACTGAATGACAGCCAACAACGTGAGTTCATGATAGTAATCAAAATATAAATTATCATTATTTGTGGTAACAGAAGCGGTTCTGCTCCACATGCAGACAGGAACTGATGAAGCCACATGTGACCAGGAAGGAAGTAGCCTCATTCACAGTTCAAATTTATTGTTCTTCATTGTTGGGATGGGTTTTAAAATATATTTTGCAAGGATTCCATGCTCACAGACTGTAATACAACTATGTTAGGCTTAGTCAGATCAATATGATGAATTTTTAAAGCCTTTTCTGTACAATTGTGTTGACTTGTGGGCACTTTGATCCTGCAACACAGAAAACAACTCAAGTGGTCCACACCTACGGGCAGCTTGGAACCTGGCATGTCTCCTTTAAATATCCTAGTAGAAAAATTAGCTGAAAACATAGAAGCCCACATTTTGTCACTGTTGCTTTTTTGTAATCCTGGTTCATTCTAGGGTCTATAATGCTCCATGACATAAGACATTTCTTGAAACTGTCCAGCTAGTTCAATTCCAGTGTCTTTTGCTAAAAAAGAATGAGATGGGCTGGAGGGACGGCGTTTCCCATCCCTGCAGGAAACCTGAGTTTGGTTTCCAGCACCCACATGGTAGCTTACAACTTCCTGTAACTCCAGTTGCAGGGGGATATAATGCTCTCTTCTGCCTTCTGTGGGTTCCTGCATATGTATATAAATTGATGTAGGCTCATACACATGTATAAAAATAATAAATCAATCACCTTTAAAAAGAATGAGATATTATTCTCTTTAGGCTCGTGCTGAATCTAAGCCCAAAGGAGAAGGATGAAAGAACGTACAGTAAGGACGGAGTGTGGGTGGGAGTCAGGAGCTGGGAGTGTGAAGCAGCTCTTGACATACTGTAGAGAGGTGGGTTATCTTTGTGACTAATGCAGACCTTCAGTAAGCACCAAGGCTGTAATGGAAAACTGACAAGATCCCGCCTCCCATGCCCCTGCCAAAATCAAACAGAGATTCCTGCTCATGCATGCAGCAACACACATGTGTCCTTAACAAGCCAGCCCTCTCACAGACAGCATTGTTAACTTGTGTTTAGTCCCCTGAACCAGAAGTTTCATACGGAACATCTCCATATTTTTTTTCCTGAGGTATCATTAGCACAAGCAAAGTGTATAAATTTTAAGGGTAAGAGGCATCAGTTGGTTATCCCACAGCCAGAGGTTTTCTGGTAAAGGAAAGAATATTCCATTGTCTGATCTCTTAAGAGTTAATCCAAATGGGCTGTCAATCATCTAGACAGGAAAGTACCCCACAGGAACCCATCTATTTGAGAGACTTTAAAAAATAATATAAGGCCTCAACCCTACACAAAGAACTGCAGGCAACTAAGGAACGCTGAGACCGGAAGAAATGGTCCTCTTCAGGGAAAAGCACACCAGTTGGTTTTCAGCACCAAATGGTTAGCCCTGAAACATACACATACCACTGTACAGACCAAGATGGTTATATTTAGGAATATATATGGATATACACATATGCATATAACAACAATTGATGAATACACACATCCACACTAGACACATGATAGATGATAAATAGATGATAGAGAGACAGACAGACAGACAGACAGATAGATAATAGATAGATAGAGACAGACAGACAGACAGACAGACAGATAGATAGATGGTAGATAGATAGATAGACAGATAGATAGATAGAGACAGACAGACAGACAGATAGATAGATGGTAGATAGATATATGATAGGAAGACAGATGGACAGATAGATAATAGATAGACAAGACAGACAGATAGACAGACAGACAGACAGATAGATGGTAGATAGATAGATAGAGACAGACAGATAGACAGACAGATAGGTAGTAGATAGATAGATAGATAGATACAGACAGACAGACAGATAGATAGATGGTAGGCAGACAGATGGAAAGATAGATAGATAAATAGATATGATGGTAGATAGAAAGATGATAGAAAGATGGACAGATAGATCGTAGATAGATATATGATAGGAAGACAGATGGACAGATAGATAATAGACAAGACAGACAGATAGACAGACAGACAGACAGACAGATGTAGAATTTAAAACTTCTAAGTTTAGGAAGATATTTATGGATGGATGGATAGATAAATGGATGGATGGATGGATGGATGGATGGATGGAGACACAATCTCATCATGTAGCCCAGTCTGGCTTAGAACATTTGACCTCCTGCCTCAGTCTCCCAAGCACTGGGACTGCAGGTGTGCAACACTACATCTGGCCGGAAAACATCTTTTTAGAGATGAGTTACGATCAGTAACCTCTCCAGGCTTGCAAGTGTGTATTACATTCAGATCAGCTGACAAAGGCAAGGAGGGTTCGCAAGATTGGTTTTTCCCCTCTTGACCTCAGTAGAGTCAGCAGTAACTGGAAGTTTGATTTTATGCATCATATAAATCTCCTTGCCCATAACATAAATGTCCTTTTCCTCTGTTAGTGACACCTCAGCCACCCTGGTTGTGAGCCTCTTGATGGCATACTGGGAACCAAAGCTGGGTTCTTTGCAAGGTCAGAAAGTGCTCTTAACTGCTGAGCTTTCTTTCCAGTATCAGGCTAGGTTTTTGTTTGATTGTTTTTTGGGACTTTTTTTTTTGTCTAAATATTTTCTACTCCAGAATACACATATAGAAGGAATACAAAAATCTTGGAAAGTATCAACTTCAAAAAAGAAAACAGGATGGGGCTGGAGAGATGACTCAGCAGTTATGAGCACATGATGCTCTCCCAGAGGACCCAGGTTCAATTCTCAGCACCCACATGATGGCTCACTACAGTCTGTAACTCTAGTTACATATGGGGATCCAATATCCTCGTCTATCCTCCCTGGGCACCGGGCATGCAGATTGTTTCTCTGTCCACATAAAGACATATATCTTCATTTAAAAAAAAATCCAATTATCTTGGACAGTGAGTCAATCACCAAACAATCAGTATACTAATTTCAAAGCGAATGATTCCACTCGGAAACCTGAACAGTAGATACAAAAGAAAGGAAAATATTTGAAAAGATATCAAAGTCAAGTACTAACTTCAAAGCCAGCATATGTGTGTATCCGCTTCCTACAGATTAATGTGTTAAAAATGCAGCTAATATGGAAAGGCGGGGGAGTGCCCGAAAGAAGTCAAAGCATAAAATCTCCTGTCAAGACTGTTGATGCTAAAAGGTTGGGCCAAAGCCAAAGGCAGGGGCATTAGTCCTGAGCATATTTCGCACATTAATCCCCCGAGAGACATAGAAAACAGGTTAGAGGAGTCCCCTTTAAAAAGTAACCTAGGTTAGGACAGTCTACGTCTGTAACCAGTGCCTGTGTTTATAAAACACCAGCATTCCAGGGAGAGTGGTAGAAAGACACTCACCAATAAATTACAAATACTGTAAATGCAGACTTTTTCTTACATTTGCAAACACATCATAAATTTAGACCGTGTTTCTTTGTATAAATCCTTCTTAAGACTGTGCTTAAAGCCCCTTGGCATGAAGGCAAAGAGCATTTTCATAAATAGAACTTAGTCAAGTCACTGCGCACTCCATTAATTCAAAAACACTTCTCTAAGACTTCAAAGGTAATCCTACCCCCAACCCCTCCGTGTAAAGATGGTGTTTCCTCCCTGCTTTCCGGCTCTGCTTCTTGTAGTTGTCAGAGCTACACGTTTCAAGTATGTGGTGGTCAGGGATAAGAAGTGAAGCTATGTTCATGGTCTCATTCGACATGCTTCAGACGTTGTATGAGCAATAAGTCTGTCAGCTGAACGCTCACTATAGGCTTACTGGCAAGAATTGTGTTCTCTTGCCTTACGACTATAAACCCACAGATGCATAGGTGTGCTTACAGGGTCCCAGGGTAGGGCTCAGCTGGAGTGGATCAGTTATATGGAAAGACAAGAAATATTTATTATTAAAGGTCCACGCATGCATCTTCACGCTTAGCTTTATTTTGATATATATAAAATAATCCGTGTTGTCTCTTTAAAGCCCCACTTGCTACCTCACAGCAGACGCCGTCCTTGGATTATCATGTTATTAGAACTCACAATGACACGAAGTCCGTAATAGCGAGACTGTGTAGAGGAGCAAAGCGGTGCTTCAAGAGGTTAAAGGGCTTGCCAAGTCTCACAGAGCTTTTCTGAAGACCTGGGACTCCAATTCAAATCTGCTTCAGACCCATGTTCTTCCCACTTAAAGCATGAATTTGAAATAAAAGAGAGAGAGCAGTGATTGCTTGTGTGGTTTTGCATCTAGCTACATGTACTTTTGCAATGATCTACTGGGCCTTGTGATAGAAATAAAATAACCTTTACTTTTTAATAAACCTCAACAGGTTTCCTGTTGGCAGTTTTGGGGACCAGACCCAGAACCTGAGCCACACTAGGCAAGCACTGTACATCCTCAACATAAGGATTATAAACTTGTGCAAAACCAGACAAAGCAAGGGCTGACAAGACATCTCAGTGGGTAAAGGTGTTTGCTGGGCATATCCAGTGATTTGAGTTTGATGTGTCGATGCATACACACACACACACACACACACACACACACACACATGCACACAAGGACCTATATAAAAGTGGAACTCACTCCATAGACTTGATCCCTGACCTCCACATGTGCTATGGCACACGCATGCCCACATTCGCACACACGATAATGAATAAATAAATCTTTTTTTAAAAATCGTTTATTTTTTGAAAACATTATTTGATTGGATGTATATAGGTATTTTTGCCTGCATGTATGCCTGTGTACCCTGTGCATATGTGTATGGTCCAGTGCAAGCAGAAGCCAGGAGAGTGTGTAGTTTTCCCTGGACTGGAGTTACCGGTGGTTCTGAGCCATTATGTGGGTTCTCAGAACCAAATCCCACACCTTTGGGATAAGAGCAGCTAGTTCTCTTAATGGCTAAGCCACTTCTCTAGTCCTTAAAAGCAATTAAAAAATAATATTAAAATAGTTCATGTTCAAATTCCCAATTCTCTCATAGATATCACTTTCAAAACTAAAAATTAGTTTGTCTGACTTGGAAGAAGGTAAAACTCACACATTGATTGACAAACCACTTAAGTCTTTTTACATCTGTAGTCAGTGTGGCTTCATCTTTGCTAACATTCCTTTGGTTCTGGTCTTTTCAATGTGGCTTTATAATAGAGTTTTCTTTTTTATACTTTGATTTATTTGGTTTTGTCAATTATATTTTTAGGGATCAATGACTTCTACATAGAGACTTGGCATTTCAAAATACCATTTGTTAAAGTTTTTACTAAGTAGACTTAGGTTCCTGTAAAAATGTACTAGAGGAGCAGGAGATGGGTGGCTCAGGGGTTAAGGGTACTTGCTGCTTCTTTCAGAGGACCTGAGTTCAATTCCAACCAAGTTGGACAATTCACAGCTGCCTATAATGGCAGCTCCAGGATGCCTGACTCCCTCTCTGGCTTCCCCGGGTACTCACACATATGTGTGTATGCACACACGCACATATAAATCAAAAAAGCAAAATGAATCTTTAAATATAAAAAAACTAGATAATTTTCTCAGGATCTTCAGCATTGATATGGCTCCTCAACGTAATGTTCAAGCTGGTAAGAGACAGAACATTTCTGCAAATGACCAAAATGTCATGAGTGATGACTGTATGAAATTATAACCTTTGTAGCCAGGAGGCATGGTGGCATATGCCTATAATCCCAGGATTTGGGAGGTAGAGGCAGGAGGATCATGAACTCAAGGTTATAGTTAACTGCATAGTAAGTTCAAGGCCACCCTGGACTTTGAACAAAAAATAAACAAAGAAAATAAATAGCAAATACATAAAATATGACTGTAATAGTCTTACTGGCTTGCCCAAACTTTTTATTTAGGCGTTGTGACATTTGTTTTACACTCTGGATCCCTGATAGGAAATTCAGCTAATGTTCAAAAAATATTTTTGTGACAATACATTTTGAATTATATACAGTATACTTTCTACATGAAATTTTGATTTATCGCATTAAAACTGTCAATAATTAACTCATCTTATAAAAAAGAGAGAGCAAAACAAAACAAAACGAAGAAAATCGAGTTGTGCCGTGACTTAAGATGATCTTGTCATCAAACTTGAAGGTCAAAGCAGATTGTTATTTAGACAGCCGATCAATATCATCTTTAGATTCTGATGGCTACAGCGTGAACAGTTCCACAGAAAACTCCTCACAGCTTTCCTTTGTAACTAAAGGAAAATTTAAGTTAAAAATATGCTCTTTTTGTGGTTGCTGGTTTTTTGTTCATTTGTTTGCTTTCGCTGGGAGTGTAGTTCTGTGACATGTGCAAGGCCTTGGACTGAATCTGCAGCGTCACCCACACACCAGTAACAAAGACGGTGAAAAGAAGAAGAAGAAGAAGGGAGAGGAGGAATGACAGGAGGGAGAAGAAGAGAGACAGAAGGAGAGGCAGAAGGAGAGGCAGGAAGAGGAGGAGGAAAAGGAAAAGGGGGAGGAAGAGGGACAGAAGCAAGAGAGAGAAGAGGGACAGGAAGAGGGGGAGGAAGAAGACAAGAGAAGTTTTCAAAGAAAGCTGGGCTTGCATTATTGTGACTATCTGAAGTCCTAGAACCAAGCCTTTTCTGCGGTTATATTTAACCTCATCAAGACAATTTTTCTAGGTTGGTGAGATGGCTCAGCATGGTGAGAAGCTTGCTAGCTTCTTACCAAGCCTGACAACCTGAGTTCAAACCACCAAACCCACATAGTGGATATGGTGGAAGGAGAGAACCAATTTTTGCAAGTTGTCCTTTGATCTCCACAATGGTGTGTGTGTGTGTGTGCGTGTGTGCATGTGTGTGTGTGTGTGTGTGTAGATAGATAAATGGATTAGACAGATAGAAAAATGAATGGATTAAATGAATAGATATTTTTTAAAGTACGAAAAAAGAAACCGTTTGTTTCCTTTACATTAAAGTAATAATTCTTAGGATTATATTTTCTTTTTAGATGATGTTGTGTAAAAACCAACTTCCTATGAGACTGAAACATGTCTCCTTGCAGGGAAGCTCCTTAAAGCAACTTACAACTTACAGTCTCAGGAAGTCCCTGAAACTGACCAGATTCACTAGTCCCCTCCCTCCCAGAGGAAATAAACCAAGCTGCAAACAAGACTCTCAGAAAAACCAGGGTGTGAAGAAGATTCAACTCAGCCAAGCTGCCTGGAGGGGGTTTAGACGGACTGAAACACCTAAAAAGGATGTTCTCCAACTTGTTGAGCTGGCTGCAGGCTGTGCAGTGGGCTCCAGGTTCCCAGCTTTGTGAGCTGTCACCCATGCTGGAGTGGGCTTTGGGGATGCAGCTATCTTTGAGTCATTTCTGCTCCTGTAAGTAACTCCTCACCCATATTCCTGTAAGTGACCCCAATAAGACTCATGGTTTACCAAGCTAGACTTTGCTGGTCCTGGTACTTTGATGTGTCACGGTCTCCCTACCTGGGGTGAGTGGACATGTGTGCAGTGTCTCCCGAGGAGTTTGTCATCCACAGATTAATCACTGAGGAAGGAGACAACGGGCCAACAAGGAGAGGGTGAAAATGGATGTGAAAATTCAGCATGATTATTATAAACACACTGCTAAGAAAGGCTCAACATGGTAGTGCACACCTGTAATCTCGGCCCTGAAGATGCTGAGGCAGAAAAATGGCAAGTTTCAGGCCCTCCCTGGGCTATGCATTTACTTTAAATCTAGACTGACAACACAGTAAGACTTTTATTCAAAAATAAAGTGATTTCTTAAAAATTTTTACTTACAATTTTTTTAGGCAATGTAAAGTATGAGATCATCACATCTGTCTTTCCACACTGGAATCATCCCATTACTACCTAGTCTTCTAGGGTTTTCTAAATTCTTCTGCCATGCCGGGCATGGTCACACGCCTTTGATCTTAGCACTTGGGAGGCAGAAACAGACAGATCTCGGAGTCTGAGGCTAGCCTGATCTACATAGTGAGACTCTGTCTCAAAACAAACAAACAAGCTGTCTCTTGCATGCCCCTGTTCTTTTCATCCTGTCCAGGTAGTGCCTTGGATAGACCAGTTATGATTCCCATCCATCACACCAGTGATAACTGATAGAACGACTCCCCTCCCTCACCCCGCATCTGTAGCAGAAGCAAGGCTCTGGGGCTCTGGGTTGGACATTCCTCAGTTTACTTCCTGATTAGGCTGCTCTGCGTCTTTCTGATCACTGTCCTTGTGTGTCAGACGTGCGTGACTGAAGTACCGCTATCCTAAGACTCCGCAGAGTTGTGCCCTGTGTTTGGATCCTGAGCCTCTCCTAGGCCAAAATTATTCTCTCCTCCCAACACATTCCTATATCATGCTTCTGACACTAATTCCTTTCTTCTCCTTAGGAAACGTGCTCCCTCTTCTGTCCATTTCCAACACGTTGCCACCATCCCCTGCCCCCTGTGGGTGTGGTTAACACCTGTTAAACCCTGAAGTAGAGGGCGAGTCTCTGAATGTGTCTCACATTCTACCAAACTGACTGCATTATGAAGGCTGGACGCATAGCTCCCTACAACTCCACCTAGGGTCTCGGTGTGGCCGTGCCAGTCAGGTGATTACACAGGAGACTGCCTTTAACTAACACAAACTTAAAAAAATAAAAATAAATAAATAAACAAACATATGACATTTTGAAACATATGACTTTTATATTAAAACATGATTCGTATATTTATCAAATCTAGCTTTTGTTAGGTATGGTGGCACACATCTTTGGTGGCAGCACTTGGAAAGCAGGAGCTGGGAAAAGTTCTGTAAGTTTGAGGCCAGTCCTGGCCTATAGAGTAAATTTTAAGTCAGCCAGAGAGAGAGAAATGAAGAGGCCCTGTCCCAAAAAAAATTTTTTTTAAATACTTTAAAAAATTAAATTTAAAAATTAAAAAATAAAGTTGGCTTCTAAAGAAAGTCTTATGTAGACTGAAAATATGTTACAACAAAATATGAAGTAGGAAAGTAAAATTTTAAATTAATACAGTCTGAAAGCTGGAATAGAGTAGAAAAGCTTCAGGCTCAATGGGAAACCCCGCCTTAGTAAATCAAAGAGATAAGTTAGGGAAGACATCCAAGGTCAGTCTCTGGCTTGCATGTACACTGAGAGACAGAGAGAGACAGAGAGACAGAGAGGGAGGGAGAGAGACAGACAGACAGACAGACACACACACACACACACACACACACACACACAGAGAGAGAGAGAGAGAGATAGACAGAGACAGAGAGAGAGAGACAGACAGAGACACATACACAGAGAGAGAGACAGACAGACAGACAGAGACACAGAGAGAGACAGACAGAGAGAGAGAGAGAGAGAGAGAGAGAGAGAGAGAGAGAGAGAGAGAAAGAGAGAGAGTTAGTTTAAAAACCTAGTACCATCACTCAACACTAATACCTGGAAGCATTAAGACTCAGTTTGATGGGGTACACAGAGGTAGAAAGACAATAAGAGGTCCTGGAAATGGTCTGGGGTTTAAAGGTCGTGGTGCCAAACAATTCATAATGCGTTCCATAAGCGTGACGCAAAACTCCGCCAGTCTCTGAGGAAGCGAAAACCTCCCTGTCTCCTATGTTGAGAGAAGGAACCCCCAGGACGCCGCTGCAGCCTCCATCCTCAACCATCGTAGCAAGGAGGCGAGCGAACGGAGCTGCACATGCCCACTCCGCGTACTCGAAGTTTCAGAAACATTCCAACTTTGAACCTTTTACAAATGTGTCCTAATCTCATCCTTTATTTTTAATTTTGCACACAGCTGTCTGGTGTGCTTCTCAAAATCGCGCCAGATGCTGGGTTCATCACGAAAAGGCAGGAAAACAATGGTCGGGAAGCAATTAGAAGCTGCGAGGCTGCAGCGAGGCTCATATTAAAATGTGATAGCGCTGTTCTAGTGGGAATTCCAACATGGCTCCAGTTCTGACATTTCTCTGCTGCCAGACAGTCTGTGTGGAAGGACACGGTGACAGAGGATAGAACGCATGAGAATTTATTTCTGGGGCAAATGAAGGATTAGCTGAGTTGGAACCCACCCAAGGATTTTATTATGGACTTGGGCAGTGTTCTATTTGAATGTTGCAGGATCCTGTTGGCATCTAACACAACTCAAGGAAAAAAAATGCATGTTATTGCTCTGCTTCTGTAAAATAATCCGGCAACCATGCAAAGCATGGCACCCCTTGTTGCTGAAATAGCAGGGCAGGGGGGCCCAGTGGGGTGAAGGTTAATTAAACACTCCACTGACTTTGCTCAGAAATGGCCAGTCATGCTCTGTGGAGAGGCTTACAAGATACAACGAAACCATGGACACAGTCTTAACATAAAACTACTTATGGTTAAGGAGTACTCACCTTGGGGCTGAAAATCCCAACAGTACCTAAAATACAAGAGGGAAGAGTGAAGATCAGTCAAACTTGAACATCTCAGTTTTGGTTAATATACCATGTCTGGAGAACAAATGCAAAAAAAGCTGGCTAAACAGTCCATTGGCAACCAGAGCTTGGCTTTGTTTTAAGAAAAGCAAGTTGCCCTTGATGTTTTCAAGATTCCTAATGGTTTAAAAGCCACATCAATGTGCTGTAACAACTAAGAAAAGTGCCTTTTACAAACTGGGGATGGGGGGCTGGAGAGATGGCTCAGTGGTTAAAAGCACTGGCTGCTCTTCCAGGGGACCGAGGTTCAATTCCCAGCTCACACATGTCTGTAACTCCAGTTCCAGGGCTTCTGACACGTAGATATACATGCAGGCAAAACATCAATGCACGTAAAATAAAAATAAATTAAACCAAAACCTAGGATGACCTAGGAAGGAAAGCTCACGATGGCTCAGTTTGAGCAAGATGGCTCTTTACTGAGATACCTCTCCTGTGGGTCACAGCATCATTGGCACCACCAGCCTGGGCAGCAAACCCTAGCGGTACTTCTGTGGTTATAACCACCCAAACCCCAGGACCAGGAATGCATCCTCAGCTGCGCTCACTCCTGAACAGATGAGGCCTGGATGGCAGAATCAGAGTTGTCTCACGCTGGCAGTAGAGGAGTCAAGAAATGAAGCAGGCCCTTGCACTTTCTCCTCCCCTCTCACTGTGAAATGATTGGCCAAACCGATAACCCTTGAGGTCTTAAGTAGTCAACAGCCATGATGGAAGGGACCACTTGTAAATCACTTCTGTGGCACCTGAGGTACATTTTTTCCTCCAACAGAAACAATGTCACTTATGATGGTTACCCACAAAAGCCTATTTAGTGCCTTCACAGGAAACTTACATTATTCTGTATTGATTTTCCTCTAGGGGATAGCCGCCCTTCCTCTCATCTTGGCCCTTCCCATCAGTCTGTGTGCTCTTGTGAAGTGAAGCACACCCTCCCCTCATCCCTCCAACCTCTCCATCTCCTGTCCCCTTTTCTTCATGTTAGAGTGCAATATGCAGACGCTTGCTCTCCTCATATCCTCCCCTTCCACAGCCTACTCCATCAGACTCCCCAGCCTACTCCATCAGACTCGTGGGAACTACACCTTAATTCTTGGAACAGGCATAGAGACTTCCACACCACAAACTAGGATGGATGTTTTTCTGCTCTCATCTTGGCCTCTTGGGAATCTACATCCGAGCCTTTCTAGGAGGAAAAGTGAACGTTTTAAATCAAATTCTTAATCAAATCAACAGGGTTCATAACCACAGAAGGTTCAGGGAAAGGCCATACTTGGGTGGCAATGATGTCTTCCAGTGTCAGCATGACTAAAATTAGGTTTGGCTACATTAGGAAGATCAGCCTCACATCTAGATAATTTCTTCACCACTCCTGAAAACGGACACAGTGAGAGACCAGAGGGGAAGAGGCTGCTTTGAGGGACGTTATTAGAGAAGGCAAAATCTGAGCAGGAAGCTCGTGTTTGCTTTTCCCAGACTCAGTCTGATCTGATCATTGGGTGAAAGGGAATATAAAATGACAGGCTAGAGAGAGGGCAAAGGAAGGCCAGGGTGGTAGAAAAGGGGAGCGGAGAGGTGGAAAGCCAGAGGTGGGAGGCAGGGGGCTTCTGCATCCGGGAAGAAAGGGTGTCCTCTAGTGTAAGGCACATGCACACTAGGACTGGCAGACATTTAATTCAGTTGTGTGTAACTGTAAGGTGGGTGGGTATCTACCTAGCTCAGTGCAGCTGACAACAGCACAAACGTCCTTCCTGTGGAACAGTTGGCTTACTTACTTTTCTCAGCACTGTGACTGAACACATAACAAGAAGCCATTGAAGGAAGGAACCATTGCTTTTGGTTTATGATTTGAGGGAATCTAGGCCATCTCGGTGAGGGATGACACTGAACCAAGCAGCAAGCGGGAGCACCAAGGCTGCAGAGAGCTTGGCATAAACCACCAGGGCTGCCATCTTCCAAGGATTGGCCCCTAGTGCCTTACTTCTACCAGCACGCCTCTTAAAGGGCCTGTGACCTCCCCGCAGTGTTAGGACACATGAGTCTGTGGAGGACATTTCATACATCAAAGCCACAACCAACCGAGCAAATCATCAGGCAGGTGAGCACCTTTCCACTGCCGCCGCTCTCTGCCTTCTCTGGGAAGCATTGCTCTAGTGCCTGAGTCTTCCTGTTACTCATCTTCTAATTAAACATAAAAAGAAATTCGGGGGCCAGAGATGGCTCGGCAGTTAGCAGCACTGGCCGATCTTCCAGAGGACCTCGGTTTGAGTCACAGCACCCACATGGTGGCTCACAATCGTCTATAGCTTCAGTTCCAAGATGAAATGGGTGTCATTGTGACCTCTGTCCGTATCAGGCATGCTCTTCATATACAGACAGACAGACAGACATGCAGACAAAACACCCATGCACACAAAAAGCAAAACAATAACTAACGACAACAAAAAATATTATAAACACAAGCAGACATATGTGCAGGTGAAACACTCCCACACATACTATAAAATAAAAAGAACGGTATAAACACACACATACACACACACGCACACACACACACACCTCTTTCCAAAAACGTTACTGACAACAAGAGACATTACTCTTATTTGTTGGATTGGGGTGGGGCAGAAACAGAGCAACCATGTTTTAAAAGGCTGACTCTGAGCAAACTATTAAATAATTACAGCATGTTGTTAGTGATCTCAGCCCTTTTTGGTGCCTCCTTTTCCCACTACCTCTACACCACCATCTGTTTTCAGTTCCCTCGTCTAGTATGTCCAGGTTTCTTGGTTTCTCTTGTTAGTCAAGAAGACAGACCGTGTGATAAGTTCACATAAACTTGGGAGTGTGTGTCTGCCAATAGTAACCATCCTAAGAAAGTCCTTGGCAGAGAAACAGTCCATTTAAACAGGAACAAATGAGGAGACTGTCTTACATAGTTGACATTAAATAGCAGAATCAACTTTATCTTTGATAATACTGTAATTAAACATCTTTGTCAAACTTCCAGTGATGTGTGAGCTTGGCAAGGTATTGTTACATATAGTTGCACAGACCTGTAACACCGGTTCCAAGGGACTAAGGAGGGAGGATACTAAATTTGAGGCCAGTTCAGCTACATAGCAAGACCCTGTCTTAACAAAGGCTAGAGGGATATCTCAGCAGGTAAAAGCCCCGTCTGCTCTTCCAGAGGACCCTAGTTCAATTCCCAACACCCACATAGCAGCTCACAACTGTCTATACTTTCCACCCCAGGGAATCCAATGCCCTCTTCTGACCTTGAAGTCACTAGACATGCCCATGATGTACAGACATGCAGACAACAAAATACTCATGTCCATATGGTAATAAAACAATAATTTAAAATCCTTAACAAGAATAACTACAAAAAACAAAAAGGAGGAATAGAGCAAAAGGATCTAATTAATGTGTAGTCGGGACTCAGGTCAAGAAAACTATATTACAGAACTAGAAGTTTCCAAGAGAGTAGGTCTGACACATTCTCACCGTAAAAGCACCTGTGGGTGGGAGGCGGCGGGTGGGCTAATTGACTTGTGTGCTTACCACCTCGCCATGCATACATGCATATCAAATCATCGGCTTGTACATTTTAAATGTATGTAATAGTATTACTTTTTTAAAAATCTGGTGAAGCTCATGTGTTGAACTTGGGAACGAACATTGCTTCTTTTCTTTGCTATCCTGGTCTGTCTGTCTTTCTTTCTTTCTTTCTTTCTTTCTTTCTTTCTTTCTTTCTTTCTTTCTTCCTTCCTTCCTTCCTTCCTTCCTTCCTTCCTCCTTCAAAATTTTTTTTCTCGAGACAGGGTTTCTCTGTGTAGCCCTGGCTGTCCTGGAACTCAGTCTGTAGACCAGGCTGGCCTCAAACTCAGAAATCCACCTGCCTCTGCCTCCCAAGTGCTGGGATTAAAGGCAAGCGCCACCACTGCCCGGCAGCAAATATTATGAATACAGTAAGTCTAAAGTGGTGTGCTTTAAAAAAACAGGAGCAAACACAGCAAAAACACTTACTTTCCACAGAGGACATTTTCGGTTTTTTTATTTTGTTTTGTTTTTGAGTCTGGTCTCAACATGGCTCAGGCTAGCCTCAAACTCCCTAGGTAGACAAAGACGACCTTGAACTACTGATCCCCTGCCTCCATTTCTGGAGTGATGGGATACTATATACCAACCGCCATGCTGCACAAACCGGGGCCTTTGTTCATGCTCGGCAGGCGCTCTACCAACTGAACTAAACCCTAGGCCCAGAGAGCACTCCTAAGAGGAAACTATAAAATATTAGCAATGTCAACCCTCAAGAAAGGGCCCCAGCCTATTGTCTGCTGGACACATTTAAGGTCTTCATCTTGTCTTGTTACACGTATCCTGTGATTGGTCTTCATCACAGTCTGGAGAGTTCCGTGCTCTGTGGGAAGCATTTAGTTAAACCCGGCCGACATCTTCCAATTCTTACACTTTGCTCTGGAAACAATTCTCTTTAAGCCAGCGAGCACAACCAATCTGGAGCTAAACGTTTTAAACCAAGATATAAAGAAGGGGAGAGGAGGAAAAGCACATAAATTCGTGCACACACGGAGTTTATGTCTAGCCCAAAACCCTCTGAGAATTTCCTATCAGGCCTGTGCAGAGAGATAACAAACACTTCTTTAATCTTCTCTCTGAACCTTCAGCTTCTATAGGAAAGGGAAGCCATCACTCTTCTGCAATATCCACACTCAGCCTCACCAGGTCCATGCAAATGAAATTTGGAACTGAGGGGAAAAAAAAAAGACACGTACGGCGTGAGCAGAAAGACGATGCTGTGCCACACTGATGGTGATTATTTTCACGTTCAGTACAAACAAACCTGCCCTCACATTTAGCTGGCCTGCAGAGTAGTCTTTTAATTTTGCATGCAAAAATTAAATTACATGCATGGTTTGGGACTGGAGAGATGACTCGGCTGTGAAGAGCATATGCTGCTCTTCCAAAAGACACAGGTTCAATTCCCAGCACCCACAAGGTGGCTCACAACCATCTGTAACTCCAGTCCCAAGGAGGCCAATACCCTTTGGCCGCTGTTGGTATCAGATATGCAAGTGGTACACAGACCCAGATGTAAGGAAATCACTCGCATGCATAGAGAGAAAACAAGTTTAAAATACATACATGGTATTTTAAGCACAGCAGAGTCTGCTGCTCAGGGTTTCTCAGTGAAAGGCATTAGCAAATGAACTTCGGCTTGAGGACAGACACAGCAAATAAACAGAGCTTACGATGTTGACAGGAACCAGAGCCCCGGGAGCAACCACACTGGTAGCAGTGATAATGAGTAAAACAATGCTAAGATCTGTTCACCGTGTAGTTGGGACTTTCCCCACCTTTTCAATGTTTTTCTTCTACTATTAAGTCCATTTTATAAATGAAAATAAGGAATGAGGCAAACACAGTTTCCAAGTCTAGCAACAATCTCTCTCTCTCTCTCTCTCTCTCTCTCTCTCTCTCTCTTTCTCTCTTTCTCTCTCTCTCTCCCCCCCCTCTGTGTGTGTATGTATGTGTGTGTGTATGTGTGTATGTGTGTGTATGTGTGTATGTGTGTGTGTATGTGTGTGTGTATGTGTGTGTGTATGTGTGTGTGTATGTGTGTATGTATGTATGTGTGTATGTGTGTGTGTATGTGTGTGTGTATGTGTGTATGTATGTGTGTGTGTGTATGTGTGTATGTATGTGTGTATGTATGTGTGTATGTGTGTGTATGTGTGTGTGTGTATGTGTGTGTATGTGTGTGTGTATGTGTGTATGTATGTGTGTGTGTGTGTGTGTACAGCTCAGGCTGACCTACAGTTCACTATATACTCCAGGCTAACCTTGAACTTGTGAGATCACAGGTGTGTACCAGCATACCCAGCACAGCAAATGGCTTCTAAACAAACATTTTAATAAAAACCTGTAAATATGCTTTTCTAAATTGCCACCTTAGTTCACAGGACACATTACTAGATTTCTGCTGAAAACGGAGCAAATGACTCTAAACCATTAGTTTGGGTCAAGGAGAAATGGTCAGATTCTTGACCACAAAGCCAAGCAATTAAACGTGGTTATGGAGAAAAACTACTGAGCGCTTTCATCTCTTGACCAGGTAATTAGCCAGATCCTGTTGCAGGAGGGAGACAAACAACTCTAAGTACCCTAATATTGTTGAAACTACCTCAGAAGAAAAAATAATTTCATTTTCTAATGATAATAAAATAACGTACAAACTCAGTACTTAACGTATGCTAAGCATTATGCTAGGCACACATTTCACATATTTTATTTAATCTTTATACAAAGCTTGAGAAGTCAGTACATTATTAACTCCTAGTTTTAAAACTATCTCCCCTGTTTCTCCCCTTGATAGTATGTGTCCTCAGGCATGGAGAGGTCAGAAGTCTTGGGAGACAGCTCTTACCTTCTCCCTTTGACTGAAAGCAGGTCTCATTTTTTTCTTACTCTGATGCAGACTCCAGACCAGGTGGCCCTCAAGCTTCCAGGCAATTCCTGCCTCTGTGCCCCATCTCCCTGAAGGAGTTCTGGGATTACAGCATCTAACTCTTGACTTGGACTCCAGGCAGCCACGCCCAGGCCTGCCAGCTCGTAGAGCAAGCACTAGTGCCCACCAAGCTTCCTCCCCGGCATCCATTATATCCATGATACAGATGAAAACAAGACTCGGGACTCAGGAAGCCAAACACTTGGCTAAGATGCCCTAGCCTTTAAGGGACAGAAGCAAGATTTGTATTCAGCTCTAATTGTTCTAGAGCCCAAGCTCTGGAAATTCACATCTACTGCTTTTTTAGAAGTTATAATGTAAAAAACAAACCTAGAGTTTAGGGGATAGTTACAACTGCTCTGTTAGGGAGTAGGGGGTGGGGACGAGGGTTGGAAGAATGTGCTAATGTGGTTAGATCACCGGTATTCAGAGTCCACAGTTGGTCTTCAGGAGACTCATAAACTCCCTAACAGGGATGAAAAGTAGCATAGGTTCTCTATTTCCTTGGAGCAAACCCCATAGACCTCAGCTGTGTCAGAGAGTCCCTCATCTCCAAACTGCTAAAGAGACAGCATGTAAAACCATCACTGTGCAAGCCTGGAAGCCACTGGATATAGACACGCACATCTGTGATCTGGCCTGCCTACGGTGAGATAGGAGGAGGCAGAGACAGGAGAATTTCGGGAAGTTCTCAAGCGGGCTAAGCTTAGATAGGCAGCCCAGTTTGAGAAACAGTAAGAGGCCCTGTTTCAAAAAACAAGGTGGAAGGCAAGAATCGAATCCAGAAAGTTGTCTGCTAACCTTCACACATCCGCAGTGGCATGCACCTGCCTACACACACACACACACACACACACACACACACAAATCTAATAAATTTTTAAATGATGAGATGCATTGTGCTAGACACAAACAGGACTACACTGGCATTATAAAACTAGCAATCCAGAAAGGTCAACATATGGGATGCCACAAATTTAAAACAGCTAGATGATTGGGTTTTTTTGCGATTGAAGCATTAAAAATGTTATTTTACCTGTGACTTAATGTAAGGCATATCAGGCCTTCCTTGCCTTGATAAATCATCTGCTTGCTCAAATCTTTCTTAATGACTTCATGATGCTTATATTTGAATTTCATTTTTTGCAAGGAGTGCCAGGCCTTTCTGAATGCATAGGGTACTTGAGAAACTCACTGTCCAGAGCTGCTCTTGTGTCCCACTTGACCGTCTTTTTTGCATGCTGCCCATATCTACACAAACCACAAAGGCTAACACTGACTGAATTATTGCTCTGGTTTTAGGAATGGACTCTTAGACTTCAAGTTGACACCTAGTTGAGCTGTGCTTCAATGGTAAGTTGATAAGGGTAACAAAGCCCCTTGCACTTGATCTTGAACAATGAGCCATGTGGTAAAGACCAATTTCATGCCCAAGAAAACGGCTTTGCTGAACGGCACTTAAGTCCGGACATCTAAGATGTTTCCTTAACCTCTCCCTCACTTGGAAAGGTGCCCTTTGAGCTTTGAGGTCTCTTTCTACTACCAGTGTCCCAGAAACATTGCAGAAAGAATGAGCAAATGGCTGAGAGTAATGTGGCCATTGACATCCAAGAGCAGGAATAGGAAAATGGCACCATCTGGTGGAATTACCTGATGGAGCCATCAGAGGTCTGGAACTCAGAGGTCTGAGACCCTGAGGTCTGGATACCAGGGTTAGTTAAACAGTCAAAGGAAGGCCCGTGGTGGAGAGATGATGTGCTGTCTGGCCCTAGTTACTTCAGTGCTAGTCAATGCACAATTTCCTGTGCCTACCTGTGAGGAACTTGGAATCTTATCCAAAAGCAATGGAGAGATGACAACTTGGAATATTAAATAGCAAATAACATGGTAACAACAGGCATTATGCATCTAATTCAACCAACAGAAAGACCCACCATAAGAAGGTCCTGTGTTCTCTTGGGAAGAGTAATATTTATTTGGTTCTGAGTCTATATGTGTAAGTTTTAGAGATTCACCCCTACAGGCTTAGATTTTTAATAAGAGATTTTAATTGCTTTGACCACCCCCCCTTCTAGCCCACCATTTAAAGGTAGAAGAGAAAAGATGGTCAACAGGACAAGGAGATGTGGACCTGTTTAGAAGTAGTTTTGGGGATCAATTCCAATCTCCATTGTCAGGATACCAGCAGTCTAGTTCATTAGTGTCAGGATACCAAACACAAATAAGCAGTGGTGGTGTGATCCAGCAGAAACCTCCAGGCCTCCACTGGAATCTGAGTCAGCGGGAACAACCAGGACCAGCCAGGATGCCAGGAGGAGTTCTCTGCCATGCCTTTCTCAACTAACTAAAGATCAGTAAAGACTCGAGACCAGTGAAGTTCTGCAAAGTTCACCAAGCAAGCACCCCATCACTGTCTGTTGAGTCCTATTTATACTCTTTCCAAACATCACGTGTCCTCCTACGAGTCTTGCCTTAGCAAGACACCATGTGAGTCTGCACCACATGACATATCCAGAAATTTCCACTTCATACCCTAGACAACAACACAGTGGTCTCCTATTCACAGAAGACCATGGTCATAATTAAACTCTCACTTAATAACAAGTGATCTGATCTGATACTGACAATACAGCTCCCCGTGACCCTCCCAAATTTTAAGCTCATTCTTAGATAATGAAAAAGAAGTTAAATAACACTCTGTTTCCCACTAGTCACCTGTAAACTTTCGATACATGTAGTCACTAGCAGGTCAATCAAAAACTACTCTGGGGATTGGCAAGATAGTTTAGTAGGTAAAGGCACTTGCTGGACAGACATGGCAAGCTGAGTTCTGTCTGAGACTAATTCCTTACAAGGAAATCCTACTCATTTGCCCTCACAATCCCATCCTCCATGCAGGTAAGAGACAACATGCATACAAGAGAAATATACCTCACCAAAGTAATAAAAGAACACCCCTTCCCCACCATCTCACCCACACACACACTAACTGGATACAATGTGGCAAAATTAAAGACAATATCAAGTCAGAATTTAGTTTTTTCATTCCCCCTAAAGAGAAAACAGAATCACTGAAAGTTGAATTTGTTGTTTGTCTTTCAGGGTAAGATGCTGTCTGTTAAGGTCAAATCTGGCAGGGATGTACAATGTGCTTTGCAGGTAGAGGAACTTGGGGCAGGTAAGAAGCTACTTGAGAAAGAGTAAGTAAAACTGCAGGAGACTGAGTAAAGACAGGCCACAGGCAGATGTCAGAGAAAAGTTCAAGACACCTTCTGGTTCCAAGCCTGGGTACTGGAGACAACAAGGGGTGTGTGTGTACATGTGTCCTGCTCCAGCTGATTGTCACATTTTAAATTTTGTCTCTGTGATTTTTGTCATCATTGCTGGCTGGAGATTTTATTTCCGATACAAGATTAATTCACACCAACCACCTGAAAACCTTGCTGTGAACAACAGACGACTGTAGAATCTGTGACTGCAGATCCAATCTTACTGGATTTTACAACTGTGAGGACCTTTAAGATCATTTACCTTAGCCCAACTTCAAGTTTTTGGGAGTCCTCTAGGCAATCCACATGTGTCTCTCATTCTATCTTAGGTTATGAACACTGAGTTCATTCTTTCAATAACCATGAGATTAATAAATGTCTGCTGTTTGCCAGACATTTTGTGAGGGACAAAGGACACACACACAAAATACCACAAACCCAGAGAACTAGTCAAACTATGTGCAAGTTGTGTGACTGGCCCAGAACACCAAATGATTAAAACAAAAAAAAACCAGGGACCCAGAAGAGCCCAGGCCTGGACAATGCCAGAACCTGTCATTTTACAGATAAAGAATGCTGCGGGAAGGTTTAAGATCAGACAAAAGCAGCAGCCTGACAGGATAGGGCAAGGCAGGTCACGGAGAGGCCAGGCTCAGGCTGTAGAGAGAAACCAGGCCTGTCAGTGGAGCAGATGGCAGAGACCAGCTTAGCAGGTATGTTTGAGGAGCAGGGGCAGGGCAGAATACTGGGTGAGCTCCAACCCAAAGCCTGTTTCCCTTTGGTGAGGGATGTTTCAATGAGGCACAGGCTGAAAGGGGCTAGTGGTGGGCACTGGGGGGAACGGAAGCAATTGCTGACCTGGAGCCTGTGAGGAACTGCCAGCATCAGTAAGTGCTCATCTGTGGTTGGAGACTAGGATTTACTGTGGTAGCAATTCGATTGCATCATTTTTCTCATGCCCCAATTAGCTGCCTAAGTCCAGGAGTAGAGAGGCTGGAGAGCTGAGTCTATCAAGGTTAGGACTTTCGTAGGCTTGTGAGATAAAAGGACAAGAGTGGACAAGAAGACCGGACAGCCAAGCCACAGACCTCAGGCTACCTGGGAAAGAAACCAATGGCCGGAGATGATAACACTGTCCATTCTTGCTAAAGTTTGATATTAGTTAGAACATTGAGAAGCAGGAGAGACTGTGAGGCTACTCTTGTCTGTGGAGGATAACCGCCCTTTGTTCCAGACGTTCCCAAATGTCTCCTGCTGCCATGTCCTTTGTCTCCATGGTCCGCATCACCATCTACCCAACTAGAACTAAGAATCCCTTCTACCTCTTTGTCTACTGGCTTGTCCGTCCCATCAGTCCCCAAGCCTACTTCCTTATTAGCCTTTTAAACCATCTCTGCAGACACTGAATCCATTCATTCAAGCCCTCAGAATGCACCAGGAAGCCCATCCAGTCAGACGCTAACTGGTCCATCTGCCATCATCTTGCTCCCTCTGACCCTGTATCTTCAATGCTGATGGAATGGGTAATGCAACAACAGTGACATGCCAAGGCTTCACAGGACTAGCCTGGAGTCCCAGCTCTAGCTTTTAATGGTGAGACCTGAGATACAGACTCTGTTTCCTCATCTTTAAGAAATAAAAAGCATCCCTGTTTCATATAATTCTCGAGAATTACCAGAGGGGATCCTCATACAGAACTGAACATCAGACCTGGCACCTGGCAGGCTTCTAATCAGATCCTCACATCATTAGCACTGTCCTTACTCTAATGACCTAAAAGGCTCTTGCTTCAAATCCTTCAGGGCCTCGTCGTCGTCACAGCGCTCAGGGAGCAAAGTCTTGCACTCCCGTTTCTGCTATCACGTGTTGCTACCATCATGAATTTTCTTTTGTGCCTCCTTCCTCTGCAAATGCTAATGGTGCCTTAAGATTCAGCTCGGTCTCCTGTGTCAGCCGCTCCCACAGCACACCTGTGTGTGTGTGCTCTTAATTTTAGCAGGGAAAAAATAAAAGGGGAATGGGAGGAGGAAGCTAAAATTAAGATGGCTTTGCTAAATTAAATCTTCATCGTGGCTAGGTATAAAGATAGGCTTGCAATCGGAGCACTGGGAAGTTTGGGTCAGTGGGTTACAAGTTCAAGACCAGCTTGGAATCTAGTCTAAGACCCTGTCTTATAACATAGATAGATAGATAGATAGATAGATAGATAGATTCCTCAATCCAAACAAAAATGACTTTGTTGTTTCCTGAGTCTGTCTTCAAAGACTAACCACAAGATGACCAGCAAACGTATGCTTCAAAAGGCAGGACTGAATACACATTGAAGTGGCAAGTATCCAATATATAAATACAATCAATTTGTTTCCTCATTAAAAGCTTTCATGAAGAAAATGATTTAATGCAAATGCTAAAGCTACTGACACAGATTAATTGAAAAATAACACCAGACTTCTAATTAAAGACATAATAGTATCTTCTTCCCGCCCACTTCACAAAAATCTGAATAAACAGACAAAAGGAGACTGTAGAAAGCAAGGTTTTATCAGTCACCAAAGCAGTGCTGAAATTTTCATTAAAACTCCTATTCTTCTGTGCACGCCTTCTTTTGGACAAGAACAGGATAGTATTTAAACATACCCTCAATTCCTTAGCCCAGAAGGTTGGGATGCTGTCAGTGGCCAGCAGGTCCTAGCAACTATCCCCAGTCACATGGAGAGGCCTTCCTCATCATCCTCACAAACAGCTATGCTTGAGATACAACCCCTCTTCATTCCTTCCCTTTCGTCACTAAGATTCAGCTGAGGACTGGGGAGATGGTTCAGTGAGTAAAGTGCTTGCTGTTTGTGCAAACATGAGGATCAGAGTTTGGGTCTTCAGAACCCACAGGAAGCCAAATGCAGTAGTGCACACCTGCGATCCCAGCAGATGGAGTACTGCACACCTGCGATCCCAGCACATGCAGTGGTGCACACCTGCAATCCCAGCACATGCA
>NW_021620860.1:3223156-3223438 GCF_004785775.1 Grammomys surdaster
GCAGTAGTGCACACCTATGATCCCAGCACATGCAATAGTGCACACCTGTGACCCAGCACATGCAGTAGTGCACACCTGTGATCCCAGCACATGCAGTAGTGCACACCTACAATCCCAGCACATGCAGTAGTCCACACCTATGATCCTAGCACATGTAGTAGTGCACACCTGCGATCCCAGCACATGCAGTAGTGCACACCTGCAATCCCAGCACATGCAGTAATGCACACCTGCAATCCCAGCACATGCAGTAGTGCACACCTATGATCCCAGCACATGCAG
>NW_021620860.1:3223448-3280125 GCF_004785775.1 Grammomys surdaster
ATCCCAGCACATGCAGTAGTGCACACCTATGATCCCAGCACATGCAGTGGTGCACACCTTCGATCCCAGCACTCCGACAGTGAGATGGGAAGTGGGGACAGGAAGATCCCCAGAAGCTCATGGGCCAGCCAGTCTGGTATGTACTGTGGCAAACAAGAGACCCTTTTATAAACACGACAAAAGATGAGAGTCTACATCCAAGGTAGATTCAGCTAAGTCTCCTCTGGTTGGCCTCTAACCTACAAACATGTGCTATGGCAAGCAATCACACACACACACACACACACACACACACACACACACACGTCAATTACTGCCTGCTAAGAAAATTTTGCTATCATCATCATCATTATTATTATTAATTTACTTTTTTTTTTAAAAGACAGAGTCTCACTGTGTAGCCCTGGCTGTCCTGGAACTCTCTCTGTAGACCAGGCTGGACTCAGTCACCTGCCTCTGCCTCCCAGTACTGGAATTAAAAGCATGCTCCACCACCGCCTGGCTGCTAAGAGAATTTTAAACAGGCCATCCCAGTTCACAAATAAACAATATTCCAAAAGTTTGTTCCTAGGTGCTTGGACTTTGCCTCAGGAAACAAAATAGTGTATGATAGTAAGTTGTCAGGGCCAGATTTAAAGATCTAGTCAATTTTGGTAACAGATTGGAAGCATAGTCTTTTTTTTTCCTCTTCTTTTTTTTTTTGTTTTTCAAGACAGAGTTTCTCTGTGTAGCCCTGGCTGACCTGGAACTCACTCTGTAGACCAGGCTGGCCTCGAACTCAGAAATCCACCTGACTCTGCCTCCCAAGTGCTGGGGTTAAAGGCGTGTGCCACCACCGCCCGGCGATTGGAAGTATAGTCAACACAGTCTGCAACCTAGCAGCCAATCAAAACCTGAGGCACCAAGTCAGCCATTAGAATGCTTCTACCTAAGGACACAAAGGTCACGGAGTGCTGCACATTACATATAAAATGCTGTGCATTACAGATAAACTGTGTTACACCTCATGAAAGCAGGGAAGTGACAGAAAGAGTAGCAATGGGAATTTTTCTCATTTTCGGGACATAGAAACTAAGAAATTCTTCAACTTTCTTCTGTTTCCAGCTCCTGCCTCCCAGCGTCCTCAATCCCCAAATACTAACCAAAGCTCTATAAAGCATCCTTCCTCAGCCCTGCTTTATCCCTCAGATCCCCAAACTCTCTAAGGGTTCATCTGTCTTCTTAGCCCCGTTTCCAGTGATGCTCTGGTTCCAAGACACATTCTATGTTCTCTGTGGCTTGGCCTGTGTTATTTCTGTGTGCAATGTATCTCACTAAAACAAAAACAACAACAACAACAAAACAACAACAACAAAACAAAAAAACCAACCAACCAAACAAACCCAATGCCTTTCACCACAGCCAGCCTGGGATGCCAGCTCCCTGCTACCAGCTTTCGCCAGCCTGCTGACTGGAAGCCAGCTCCTTCTCTGAACCTTTCCAGAACTACCTGTCTGTTCCTTTTCTAAAGACTTCTGTTTTCAGATTTTTTGTTTGTTTGTTTCCCTGAATTTTAGTTACTCTAGCATGCATTTTGTCTTTCCAATCAGGTTGCAAGTTCCTTGGAAATATCTGGGTTTTGTTGTTGTTGTTTTTCGAGACAGGGTTTCTCTGTGTAGCCCTGGCTGTCCTGGAACTCACTCTGTAAACCAGGCTGGCCTCGAACTCAGAAATCTGCCTGCCTCTGCCTCCCAAGTGCTGGGATTAAAGGCGTATGCCACCACTGCCTGACTGGAAATATCTATTGAGGATCTATTACTAATTGTGTTATATTAGACACCTTTGTGTACATAACAATAACATATGTGTATAACAAATTAGAGTCTTACACAAGTGTTGGGTTTCTCTTGCCCCAAAAGGCCTGTGTTGCATTCACCACAAAAACACTCTGTATATAGTATATGCTCAGCAAACTTTTGCTGGGCCTATAAATGAATAAGCTGGTATTATTCATCTTGATGTTGGCGTTACACACAAGTAATATGTAAGATTTAGTAACCTGTACTTTTCAGAAGCTACAGAATAGTGCCAGTTCTTCACACTTTTTATGAGGTAACTGAGTCTCATAAAGGCTAGACGCAACCTGAACTAAAATCCCAATTGCAGAATCTCATGCTGAGCAGCCCTGAACATATGAGTTGCTTCTCCGAACTTCAGTTTTCTCATCTGCTAAACGGAGAGTCTAATAGTGTCCACCACGCACACACCTGCTGTAACGACTAAATAAAGAAGTTAACTTGCAGACAGTAGACCTAGGTCTGGGGCATGATAAGAGCTAGCTTTGAGTTTGCTCTTCTGCTGCAGATGAGACAGTCTCCACCACAGTCACTCTTTTTGAGGATGTGGACCCTGTGTTGTTGTTCTGAGCCTCGGTATACCTAACGCACACTGCGCGCTGCTCTTAAGTGTGGTTCAATACACTTATGGCCACTGAATCTTCTCTTTTCTTCATTCTTCTAGAATTTGGGAACATTCCTTGTAGCATAGTAAAATATGAACTAGGGCTGGAGAGGTGGCTCGGTGATTGGGAGCACAAGCTCCTCTTGTACAGGGCTTGAGTTTGGGTCCCAGCACCCATGTGAGGCAGCTCACAGCCCACATCTCTGGCCTCTGGGGGCCCTTGCACTCACCCACACAGAGATACTCGCACATACACATAATTTTAAAAAATTAAAAATCTTTTGTTAAAAAAATGAAACATAAGGGGCTGGAGAGATGGCTCAAAGATTAAGAACACACTGGTTGTTCTTCTAGAGGTCCTGAGTTCAAGTCCCAGAAACTACTAGTGAGTCACAACCATCTATAATAATATCTGGTATACTAAACAAATAAATAAATAAATAAATCTTTTTTTAAAAAATGAAATATAAGATGTAAAATATAGAAGAATTTCACAAACCTGCCTCTTTAATCTTCAAGTATCTCATTTCCCAGGCTCTAGCCCATGTTTCTTCCTTTGCCTCTTTTTTAATTAATTAATTAATTAATTAATTGATAATTTCATACATGTACACAATAAATTCTGGTCATGCTCATCCCCTTCTTCCCCTCCAGTCCCTACCAACATCTGATCCGAACAGGTCCCCTCTCCACCCTTATATCTTTTTTGTTTTGTGACCCACAGGGTTTAAACCGAGCCCCATGGGAAGGGACGCATAAGGAGGCAGCCTCTGCAGCAGGAAGCATAAACAACTCACCAACGGCTACATCACCAAAGACACCGACTCCGGCACACAGCAGCCATCACTGCCAATAGTTCCCCCACAAGGGCCTCCCCCATCCATGGCTGAATGATGACGAGCCCAGTCTTACACCGGATTCGTGCAGGCAACCACAGTTACTGGGAGTTCATGTATATAATGGTCATATCATGTGGTGATTTGAATAAGAATGGCTCCCATAGGCTTGCTCATATATTTAGATACTTTGTTATCAGGGAGCAGTACTATTTGAGAGGGATTAAGTGTGGCCTTGCTGGAGGAGGTGTGGCCTCGCTGGAGGAGGTGTGGCCTCACTGGAGGAGGTGTGGCCTCACTGGAGGAGATGTGTCACTGGGGTGGGCTTTGGGATTTCATAAATTCCAGCCAGGCCTCAGTAACTTTCTCTTCCTGCTTCTCGTGAACCCGGTTGTAGAATTCTCAGCTACTTCTCTAGTACTATGTCTAGAGACAGCCATACTCCTCGATTTAACTGTAAGCAAACTCTGGTCAAATGCTTTCCTTGATAAGGGTTGCTGTGGTCATGTCTCATCACAGCAATAGGACACCACTAAGACAGTGGCACCCCCAGCTTCCAGCTCCCACATCCTTCCCGCTCCTCCTTCTTCAGCGTTCCCTAAGTCTTGAAGGTGGAGATGTGGATGTCCCATGCTGGGGTTGGCAGCCACTAGTCACTTATTCTCAGGACCTTGATGGCCACAGAATTTGCTCATTTCAGGGAAATAATGAAAAATAATAAAGTTAGAAGGAAACTGTTGGACAGGGCTGAAAAACCGAATGACACAAAATTTCTTAACTTTCTAAATGAATTTGTGTTTTAAAAGAGGATACAAAACATCAATGATTTTCTAGGTGACAAAACTCCACACACAATATAAATTAAAACCAAACTTAAGGAGCCTTCTAAGACAGACATCTGTGAACAGCAGTGCCCATGATAACTTTGGCCACTCACTGGTCCAAGAGCCACTCGGAAAGCAAGCAAGGATATCTCACGTGACACTGTCTTGATCACCGGGCATCAAGCCCAATGTAAATAAATAACCAATACATATTGTTAAGTAAATTAACCACTTCCACCCTGTAATCTTCAGCCTGCTTTTAGTTGATTCCATTTCTCTTTATGACCAACATAAAAATCAATCATGGTGACTGATGTTTTGAGAAGAAGGAAGTGAATGGTTTACTCAAACACCAGCGCTCGGAAAAGTGGTCAGACAAATACAAATGCTTTGCTAAATAGGCCTGGAGAGTGCTGCTAATCCCCTTCTAATGAAGAATTCATCCTGTGTTAGCTCAAAGGGATAACAGCTCAGAAGCGGAAGTTGCTCTGTCAGTGATACCTCATTTCACGCCGGCCCTTGACAGTGAACTTCCTTTACTTTAAAAAAAAAAAAATCCCCAACACATTTTAGAACAATCATCACAGAATATTCAAGGGACGGCATTTCACATGACTCAAAATTAATTTCCCTTCTGTGGGTGTGTTTTGAAGCATAGCCTAAAACACCTCCAGATACAGCCTGCTTGTTTACACAGTGCGACCCAGGCCAAGCTGCACAGTTCAAGTTCCATGTGCATTTTATCCAGTTCCTTCCGCCTCAGTACCAGCCCTCATCCCACCTGGGAATCAAACCTCTTCCTTTTCCTCTCTGCCCTTTTTAAAAATGTGAAGGACTTTAATATCGATAACTTGTTATTAAGTAAATAATATTCACTGTAGAGAGTCAGAGAATACAAATAAACAAGCAAAAAAAGAAAAAAGAAAGAAAGAAAAAAGAAAGCACTAAACTCTACTTGCCAGAAATTACTATCATGGACATTTTGGTCTTTTTGTTTTTGTTTTCAGAGATTTTTTCACGGTGAGATTTAACATATTTTCCAACCTACTTTCTCACTTACATGCTCTTGGTCAGTATCAGTGACTCTCTTATGACACCAATCACACTGTTGTGGAAACGTTGGCTCGCTTAACAAAATGGAGGAACAAAACAAACGGGAATAAACTAAGACTAAGACAGTGCTGAGAGGAGGCAGAGGGCAGCAGACGATTACCGTGACCTCACGGTGGTACATTTTAATCCCAATGCTCCAGAGACAGAAGAAGCTGGGTATCTATGAGTTTGAGACAAGCCTCATCTGCACAGTGAGATTCTGTCTCAGAAAGAGAACAAGGAAGGAAGGAAGGAAGGAAGGAAGGAAGGAAGGAAGGAAGGAAGGAAGGGAGGGAGGAAGGAAGGAAGGAAGAAGGAAGGGAGGAAGGAAGGAAGGAAGGGAAGGAGAGAGAGATTAGACAATATTTAATAGTTGAGTCCATCTTGTGAAGGTTAGTGATTTGCCAGTAACGGAAGAGATACAAATAAGAACATGAATTGAGGGTCAAAGTCAGTAGACCTTGCTGATAAGGGGGGTAGGGGTGGTTAAGGAGTGACTCCCAGGGCTCTGAAAGTCTAACCCAGAGACAACAGAGGAAGACTCATGGGTGAGTTGGGATACAACCTGGTCAGGTCAGTCTTGAACACTCTGCAGTTAGGAATCTTCCAGCAACAGGAACCAAAAACCCAAGTGACAGAGGTTTAGACATGTAAATACAAGTTTATGTTTCCTATAAAATAGAATGTCTGGAGGCTGATGCTAGAGCTGGTGCCAAGCTAGCTCTTCTCACCTTCCCAGTATCTGCAGATCAACGCTACATGTCAATGAACTGTATCTCTCAGGTGTAGGACTTTCCTAGCAGGGGTCTCTGCCTTACACTGTCACCCAAGCTATGTTCCCTAGAAACCCTAGGACAATCAAAGCAAAATGGCGGGCATCATGACTCAGTCCTGGGCTGGAAGGATGGAGGGTGGCTGCCAAGAGGGAACCGGTTGGGTCTCTCACAGCACTGGGGAGCCTGAGGTTTCATGAAGCCACAGTGAGGGAAAGGGAGGCTCCACAGGGGAAAGAGGCTCTTAAACTTCTGAGAAAGGGGAAGTAGTCTAAGCTGTGAGATACTTGAAAGATCAAAGAAGATAAACATTGGCAGTATCAACCGGATGTGGCAGCTGGAGTAATTGGGCCATCGGGAAAGTAACTTTATTGGGGCAGAAGATGCAGTGTAAGGATGGTAACTAACTGAGGATGGGCCAGAGAAAGGAAACCAGAAGGGAAGAAGGGTCTAGAGTTCAAGATGTCTACCTGTTCAGGACAAGCGCTAAGGAGGGGGTGGCTATTTATTTAACCTGAGGTTTTTAACCTGAGGGTGGAGTTGAGCACATTTACATGAGGTTCAAGGAGATCTGAAGAGGGGGAAATCTAACCTTAAGCAAAAGGGGGAGGGGCAGTGGCAGGAGCAGGGTAACCATAACATGGCGGGCCAATATATGAGTCTGAGGAAGGGAGGGCATGGTGGTGCATGCCTTTGATCTCAGAACTTGGGAAGCAGAAGCAGTCATCTCTGTTGGCTTAAGACCAGCCTGGTCTACACAGCAAGTTCCAAGTCAGCCAGAGCTATGCAGTAAGACCTTGTCTCAAAAAAAAACAAACCAAACAAATAACTTGGGGTGTTGACAAAGGCTGCTGCACATAGTTTTAATCCCCAGAACTCAGGAAGCAGACAGAGGCAGGCAGGTATCTGAGTTCAAGGCCAACTTGGTCTACAGAGGGCTATCTCTAGGATAGCCAAGGTTACATAGAGAAATCCTGTCTAGAAAATACAAAAAAGAAAGACAAAAAAAACAAACAAACAAACCAAAATTACTTAAATTCTCAAACAGTATGAGGATAGACTCTGGATGCTGAAAGTGACAAGAGGGGCAAAGTATTGCAAAGCCTCCAGGACAGAGCTCCAAAGAACACAGACCAAATACTGAGGATCTAGGAGTGGCAGAAGGAGCTTGGGGAATGACAGAAGCACTTCTGGAAGATGAACATGCTCTGTCTAAGAAGATTGCAAGCAAAACCCTTTCATGCAGGAGAGCCGTATATTACCCAGACACAGATGGAGAAACAAGGTTGGGGACCCAGCAGGGTCTGGTTGCAAAGGTTCTAGAGGGCGCAGCAGAGAATTCAGCAGACAACCACCAAGGAACAGAAGAGGTGGCAGAGACAAGGTGGCATGAAGCTGCACAGGGAGGCAGCCAGAGGTAGAGAGCTGGTGACGGTCACGCAGAAGAAGGGAGTGGCTGGTGTGTGTGTTCCCATGGGACTCGGAGATGCAGATGAGAATCCTGCAGCTTTTCATCACAGATTTAACCAGAATGTTAGATCATTAACATTATATAACATAGTCATTAAATGCAGATTCTGATTCTGGGGCTCTGCCGGCCAGGAGTGGGAGACTCTGCACTGTCAGGGTTCCAGGAGAAGCAAAGGGCTAAACATGAGCAAAGAGCAAAGGCTATTCCTTGCTTTGTCTCTTCTATTTGCACTGTTCTGACACTCTTTCATCCATTTCTATCCACCTATCTGTTTCCTAACTTTAACTGTGTGTGTGTGTGTGTGTGTGTGTGTGTGTGTGTCTGTGTCTGTGTAAGAGCACAGAGTGGGAGTTTGTGGTGTGGAAAGGAAGAAAGAACATAGTGGAAGTTTCTTGTAAGCAACTGTTAGCTACACACACTTCCCAAACTTGTCAGGCAGCTATCTTGTGTGATTAAATGCATCTGTGGACTCTCTACTGTTTCAAACGGGGCACCTAAGTATTCAGTAAGAGAATAAGAGGCTGGGAACAGCAATTAATTCTGGTTATACCATATGGCCGAACAGAACACTGGCTGGAACCTGAAAACTTAATTTCACAAGAGTCACACTTATTCTGAATTTTAATCATTTTTTGGATCAGCAAACATATGCCTGCCAACCTGCTTCATTTACACAAAATTCTAAAGCATAATCACACTGCGCACTCCAAAATAATTGGTTTCTCCCAAATGGACTTCTCAGATCTCACTCCTCCCAGGTCCTCAGGACAAAGTAACTTCTGGCAGCTCCTGGTTAATCTCCTTGTTAAATAGGATTTTCTGACAATTTTTAAAGATATTTTTATTTTATTTTATTTTATTTTATGTGTGTGGGTATTTTGCTTACGTGTACATATATGCCAAAAGAGGGCATCCGATCTCTGGAGCTGGAGTTACAGGTAGTTGTGAGCTGCTGTGAGGTACTGGGAATTGAACTCAGGTCCTCTGCAAGAGCAGCTGGTGCTCTTAACCACTGAGCCATCTCTCCAGCTCCCCACAAAGTTCTTTCAGTAAACAGCATCACTTCCATTCCTCCCACTTTCACCAGCATCTCACAACACTGTGAGTATAATATTCTCTGGTCCTGGACCCCACAGCCCTGGGTCTGGCTCAGGAACCCTTATGCCTGAGACCTTCCTGCAGAGACACTCAATGCCGCAGAGACTTCCGTTTGCTGCATTGTGCTTCTCCCAAATGGAGACATTACAGGTTTTCAATGCAGACTCCATCCCCTGTCCTCTTAGAAACAGGATACTTTCATCTCCTGTACATCTAATAACTTCAAGATAAGGACAGAAAAAGAATCAGTTTTTGTTTTGTGAACTCTCGTCTCCAGTGCTTGAGAGACTGTCCTAATATCCCCCGAACATGTTTTAGTGATAACATTTACTGCACTTGGGGCCAAAATGATTTTCTGCCACTTTCAATTCTAGTTCAATAAAAGAATAAGGGCTTTGTTTCTGACCTCTGTCATTTTAAATACTATAAAATGATTTAAAAAATGTAAAATTGACTTCCATTTCCTACTGGACTACCAATCTCATATTAGCTTTCCTTTTATCAAATTTATGAGAAAAGTCAGAAATTGCCTTTCCTTTAAAAAAAAAATCAAAAATTCGAGATCTCCTGGGCAGAATGTTTGAATTGAATTTCAGCTCTCAATAATTGCTGGCCTAGAAGTTTTAAAGAAGTATAGAAGTTAGCTCCTCGCTGTTACTTATCTCAGTAATAACGAAGTAGAAGATTACCCCTGAGCTCAAGATCAACCAAAAATAATAAGGTTATTCCTAGAAAACCATCACTCTTAAAAACCCCAAATATGTGTTATTACGTTTCAAATTAGAGAAGTCTGTGATTTTCCAAGACCACAGTGAATAAAGTCAATGGCTTCTAAGTTGCCAAGTCAAGCTAACTGTCTATTTTTATATTATGTTAAAAAAAACTTTCAAGTATGCATAAAAGTTGAAAGAGAAGTCCCATATCTAGCTACAACCTAAACTCATGATTCATAGCTTGTTATTTTTACTTGGCTACATAGTTTCCATCCATCCATGTAACACTGGCATAAGCACCAAAGTATAATCCCATCCACAAACACTTTGTATGACTATAATTAACTAGACTTTAGCAATTGTCAATAATTCTTTTGAACCAATAATCTTTTGAAAGATGCCATTTCATTTTTAATGATTTAGCTGAATAAATTAACCAATTAGACATCCTGAATTCTACATCTTAATCTTTTATTAATTCTGCTACTTTGAGTAATGTCTTGGGCATCTGTTTTCTCATCAACAAAAAAACACAAAGCGCAAAGCACTTGGTAGATACAATAAGTCCCAATTCACAAGATATAAAATGGGCCTTGTGGCTAGGGCAGGATTCACAAATGAGTCACTTAGTTAATTAGAGAAATAGCTAATTGGAGGGCATGTGAGCACAAATGGTTTTTTTTTTTTTGTAAATTATAGTAAAAACCTTTACAAGGCTCACAAAGTCAAGAGGGAACTTGAATTTTAAAATGTAATTATTCATCCTGCACTGGCCATGGTATGTTCCCAGCAAAGCTTGTAGAAACTGGATTTCACTCCTAGCACACATTCCATAGCACATAACACTAACGTCATATTGGAGTGTCCTTGCTTGGCAAGGCCCTACTACCACCGGCTTGTAAACTCCCTATTAATCGCCTGACTGCACCAACTGCAGACAGGGGTAGCTGTTCCTTTATTGTCTGTCCTCTTAAACTGGCATTTCTTTCCCTCTTCAGAAGTTTGGCTCTGGAGGGGGCACCCTTTGAAGCCTAGGAAATCAAAGCTATCACAAGACAGTGCAGAGTATTCTGAAAGAAATATGAAGAAACGACATCAGCCTGAGGGCGGTAGGCTGAGATCTTCCCAAACGGGTCAGTGGTTGGTCTGTAAAACATCCCCATTGCCAAGGAGGTGGTGACATCTTGTATAAATCAAAAAACTGAAGCCCTGAGATATCTCATTTCCATTTTAAATGCACGGGGGTTAAATATGGATATGAGCAGGCAGAGATTCCTGTGGGATTGATTTTTCCCGTCTTCTCTGAGCCCTTTGCTGAGCATGATAAGGACCAGGGTTCATTATCAAGCCTGCTAGCACTGCACTTCAGGAGACGAGATGAGGCTTCGCAGTGGGAGAACACATCCACAAAGAAGAAATGGTTCGTGTGGCGCGATGATAAAACCCCATGTTGGGCTCAACTCATTTTAAACGGGATCATGAGACCAAAGGAAATCCCAAGAAATTAAGTTTCCTGAATCATTTTTCAAACTGGAAAAAAATAAAATAAAACAAAACAAAACCTTGGTGACATCATACAAGAAATCAAATCAAGGTTTCGAGGTTTGGTTAGCAGTGCTTGCATTGTAATTAAACACAATAAACATTTATTTTTCCAGTTATAATGCTCCCATTTTCATAGCATTTGTGTGTGTGTGTGTGTGTGTGTGTGTGTGTGTGTGTGTGTATCTTGTGTGTGTGCATGAATAAAGATTCCAACAGGCAATCTAGAAAGGAAGCTAAGATCATCATTAGAACCTTCAAGAGATTCAGCCAAGGTTATAGAAATAACATCAGAACAAAGAGCCTGGCTCCTGTCAGTTGACCCTGAGCTCTCTTGTGCTTCCCTGCCCACTGCTCCAATTTCATTGCAACACAGAAAGCAGTTTCCAGGGTGAGTCTACAGCAGAAATAAGGGAAGCGTGCAAATTACAGAAAACCACAACCAGGAAGACTCCAAGCCACAAGGTTCCTGGAAACCCACAAACAGATGAACAGTAGAGAGGCTCTCTCTCTCTCTCTCTCTCTCTCTCTCTCTCTCTCTCTCTCTCTCTCCCTCTCTCTCTCCCTCCCTCCCCTCTCTCTCACACACACACACACACACACACACACACACACACACACACACGTCTTTGATAAGCAGAAAAAACACAGCATAACTCTGGGACAAAAGACTAGCTGGGGACCTAATGAGACTTAAATCAAGGGCAAAGCAAACAGTCCTGCAATGAGACGGCACTTTCATACAAACGATCTCTTCACACAATGTACGCGGATTACCGGTCTCCACGTACAGACAATAGGAAAGCTTCATGCATTAAAAATCTGACACTGAGAATTTTCTGAGACAAAGACCAATCCACACCAGAGAGATAATAGGAATGTCCCTGGGTGATGATGAAGACCCAGATTCTGTGAGGAGGAAAGCAAATCTCAGGGCCCTGACTCATTAGCTAAACGGCAGCATTCAGCTTACTGAAGAGATTCTAAAGGCTTAGGCCACTGATGGGCCTGAGCCATCACCTGCCTGATGCCTGGAGGTCACTGCAAGATCTCCCCTTCCTCCCACTTCTCCTTCCCCTCCCTCTCCTCCATCTTTCCCTTCTTGAGATGGGGTTTCATGATGTTTACCAAGTGAGCCTCAAACTCCTGTGCTCAAGCTATCCTCCTGCCTCAGCTTCCTGAGAGGCGCTGAGATTACAAGGCGGACATGGCTGAATCCTACTCCTAGGTGAATCAGGGAATCAGTATGTAGCCAAGGCTGGCCTTAAACTATGGCTATCTGTCTGCTTCTGCCTCCCTAGGACTTTTAGGCATGCTCGACCCAGCCAGAACCTTTTTATTCTTTTCTTTATTTCATAATTTTATACATGAATTTCCTTTGATCATATCTCCGCCCACTACTACCATTATCCTGCTCCTCCCACTGACCTCCTATGTCTTCGCAAGTCCTCGCATTACTTTCATGTTATTTTGTCACTTTTAAAATTTGTTATTAGTTATTTTATTTATTTACATTTAAAATGTTGTCCCCCTTTCCAGTTTCCCCTCCACAATCCCCCTACCCCATCCCCCTCCCATTTGCCTCTGAGAGGGTACTCCCCCACCCACCCACCCACTCCTGCCTCACTTCTACCACCCATCCCCTTACGCTGGGACATCAAGCCACAGGACCAAGGGACTCCCCTCCCATCAGATAAGGCTATCCTCTGCTACATATGTGGCTGGAGCCATGGGTCCGTCCATGTGTACTCTGTGGTTAGTGGGTTAGTCTCTGGGAGCTCTGGGTGGTTAAGTTGTTCTTCCTATGGGGTTACAAACTCCTTCAGCTCCTCAGCCCTTCCCCTAACTCTTCCTCCTTTTTATTCCTCGTAGAACACATTTTTCTGTTTAAGGAGCTCAGTGCTGGGGAAAACTAAAAGTGCATTTTCCTGAACTTTAACCTAAAAATCTTAAAGACATAAAATTAAAAGATTATAAGTACAGTTTTACTACAGAGTTTTTATTCAGAGCCGCAAAGGGCTCTGTTCATTGTTACCTATAAAAATATCGTCTAAGGAAATGTTTTCTGTCTTTCCAATTGAACGTTTAAAAGGAAAGCCTTGGATCTGGGTGAGAGCGTGGTTCCGTTGGTAGAGTGCTCATGCAGGAAGCCCTGGGTTCGATTCCTAGAACTGCATAAAGCCAGGTATTGCGGCTTATGACTGTAAGCCTCGCACTTGGGAGGTAGATGCAGAAGGATCAGAAGTTCAAGGTCATCCTCAAGTATATAGCGACTTTAGGAACAGCCTGAGCTACATGTGACCCGTCTCTAAATAATGATAATGATATCAACAATAATAGCATCGTGGACCTGCTCAGTTGCACATGTACTAAAACTGGAATGCAATTAGCATGGTTCCTGTGACCACAAATGACATGCAAGCTTGTGAAAGGTTCGAACTTTAAGATAGATATACAGATATACAGATAGACAGATAGACAGATAGACAGACAGACAGACAGACAGATAGATAGATAGATAGACAGACAGACAGACAGATAGATAGACAGATAGAATTTTCTTAAAAAGGAAGGAAGGAAGAAAAAGAGAAAGAGAGAAGGAAAAAAGAGAGAGAAAGAGAAAAACAAACGCTGGCCAGGCGGTGATGGCAAACACCTTTAATCCTATTACTCAGAAGGCAGAAGCAGGCAGACCTCTGAGTTTGAGGCCAGCCTGGTCTACAAAGTGAGTTCCGGGGACAGCCAGGGCTACACAGAGAAACCCTGTCTTAACAAACAAAACAAAACAAGTCTGATTATTTGAAATTGATCCCTGGGAGACACACGGTAGGAAAGAATCTACTCCACACACTGTCCTCTGATCTCCACATGCACACCCATGATACAACATGACACTTTTATACACACACACACACACACACACACACACACAAATAAATAAGGTAATAAAAAAGAAACAAATTTCTCCATCTAAACTGTTTAAATCTTGTTACTTAGCATGAAGAATATGAAAATATTCTTACATCTCTGAATTACTCGTATAAAATATTTATTTTATGAGATGCCCAAAGGGGAAATCTACTCACTGATCCCGTTGCAGCAGCCCCATGTAAAAGAAAAGAAATGAGGTAATTTAATCTCAGAGTCGGCCTCAAATGCCTCCCACAAATGAAGGAATAAATAAGATAAACATTAGTATAAAATTAAAATGAGAACGCTGCTCATCAAGGTTGTGTAGGTCATCCAGCTCTCCTCCTCCGACTTAAGCCGAAGCCAGTGGGAGGCAGAACTGAATCGGTCTCCCTCGGAGCATTTCAGACGGCGAGAGCAACAAGCCCTCAGCCCACAGAAGCAAAGTCCACCGAACTCTTGCACCGCTGAGAAATCTCCGTGCACACTCACTGGGTGACATACAACTACTGCACACACTTGACACACAGCTAACCCATCAGTTGAGAGAGAGCCGGATGTTCCTGTAGGTTTTTCGTTTTGTGTGTCTATCTGTGGTGTTGGTGACAGAATCCAGGGCCTCGTGAAAGCTAGACTGGTACTCCATCACTAAGCTACAACCCCAGCCCTCCTTCAGTCTTCCTTACTTTCTTTCCGTTGATTTTAGAATTAGTTATTTACATATACATTTACTTCGTGTGTTCGTCATGTGACACGTACAGGCCTTGGGATAGCATTTGAGAGTCAGCTCTCTCCTTCCACTATGTGGATTCCCAGGGACTGAACTTAGGTTGTCAGTTTGGGGCAAAGTACTTTTACCCACTAAGCCACTGTGCCAGGATGCTTCTCCCTCCCTCCTTCCCTCCCTCCCTCCCTCCCTCCCTCCCTCCCTCCCTCCTTCCCTTTTAAGCAGAAGGGTGGGAATGAAAAGCATCTGGTGCTCGTGTTTTTCTTCATTGGCACGCACACTTCATGATAAATAGCAGAATTATGGACTGGAGAAATGGCTCAGTGTTAAGAACACTACTGCTCTTCCAGAGGATCCAGGTTCAATTCCCAGCACCCACATGGCAACTCACAATCATCTGTAACTCCAGTTCCAAGAAATCTGATGCCCTCTTCTGACCTCTATACAGAGTAGTGCATAGATATACACACAAGTAAAACACAGACACAGACAAGAACACACACACAAGCACACACACACACACATGCACACCAGAATTAAAGGAAAAAAGATGTAAGCAAATCTTTAAACTTGTGAATACACAATTGTCCAAATAACATATAAAACATTAGTTTTCTTGATTAAAAACAAAAACCCTGAATTTAAATGTGTTCTGTTTGGGGAGTTTATAAGCTCAGGAACAAATACTTAATTAAGTATATTAAAACTATGAAATTAATGGTAATGATATTTACTTTAAAACCCGGGCTGACTTTTGAAAATTTTACCAGACTAACTTGGGTTTCTTTTTATGACACAAAGATGTCAGAATCATAGATATTGTCAGATTTAACCTGATTTTCAAACTAAATTCATGTTAAGCAAAAATAACAAAACAAAGCAAAACAAACAAAAAAAACACTAAAATTCCTGAAGAAAATCAAAGTTCTTTTTACAAGATTTTTAAGAATAGTGTATCCTGTTTCATGCAGAGTAAAGGGCCAGCCACCCACAATGAAACCTGTTAACAGATATGTTTTCTGTCTGTATTTTAAATGTCCTGGGTTTTTGTGGAGTTTGGGCCATAAACCTGTTACACAAAGTTATTTCTTTATTTTTTTCTTCCATTTAAACATCTTATAAATCCACTTGTCTCCTGTTGGAACTCCTTGGCTATTATTAAGTTTCACAGAAGGAAACAATACACTGCGTTTGTGTCCATTGGCTCTGGCCTTCACTTCCAACAGTGAGCATGTAAGTGAGGAGGCCCAAAAAGGGCCATCAAGAGAGGATTTATCTCTATCTCAATGATAGAAATCTCCTGTTTTTTATCCCTGCCTTCACTCTCGGTGCATGATTGCTGGCAGACGGTCTCCGCTGGATCAAACGCACAAGAAACGCCCCCACTGTTTCTCCAAATGCGTAGGTACGTCATCAAGTTTCTGAACGTGGTTCCTATCTGTTTCATCCCCGTGTCTCACATCTGGAGCTAATCCTGCAGTGACCATCACCATAAGGAAGAGCTTTGGGCGGCTTTCATCCAGAGCCTACTGTTGGGGCTCGGTAAGAGCCTGGACTCGAATGTGGAAGCTGTTAGTCTTGAGGAGAAGAGGAGGACGTTTGACAGACAGTCACAAAAGGCATAGCTCAGGGCATCATCATACACCACGACAGACCTTCATTTCCCAGGAGGCCTAGAAACTGCTGTCCATGTTTGCTTTGTCCTGTGTGAAGAACGTTATCCTTCCTTGGCACACTTTCAAGTACAATAATGCAGCTGTAGATGCAGAAATCTTATTCCAACGTTGTTTGTAAGTCTGAGAAACGAGCCTCGAGCTGTAATATTGATACTGATATATTTATGAGCATGTCAGGGACGCAGCGAGCCTAGAACTATGATATTGATAGTGATATACTGATGAGCATGTCAGGGACACTGCAGAGTGCACACCACCACCATTTTCTGTGGTCAGCCATCCTGGACAACAGGAAGGTGGCAGATGGCACATGCCATTAGTAGTGATAGAGTCAAGACGCTCCAATTCAAACAATTCTGCAACCATGGCCTATACCACTGAATCTGAGCCACTGAAGACTAGGACTGAGGCCCTAGGGTTTACCAAGGCTTGGGCAGGGCCATTTTTAATTCCCTTCACCCTTTTTGTTCCCCAGCAGTGCAACGTGAAGAAAGAGTCAAGGAATGTCACGAAACAAGCCACAGAGCGGGAATATGTGAGACTGTATATAATGCAGACACATCCCAATGTACAAGTCCCGAAAGCATCATCACTTTACTGTGGCTAAAGATGAAACATTTGAAATGGCCTCCATTAATTCTTCCGTTGCTCCAGAATTCCTTGTGTAAAATGAACTCTCAGATTTGACGGTTTTCGAATTGTTCTTCACATCTTATTTTTGGGGGTAGATACAACCGTCATGCCATATGAGTAAGTGCTGGCACTTTTGCAAATTTTCAGTATCTTGAAACCACTTGGTATCAGCACATAGAGGTGCCTAATATTGGCCAGGCACAAATGGAATAATAGAGGTGATACAGCTGAATTAGGAAGATTTAGGAAAACGAGGATGCCATTAGCAATACTGTGACTGAAGAGGCGGGTGGAAGGCGTCCCCCAAGACCTGGTTAGAAGAAAGCCTCCTGTCTCCATCTTCTTGTGTGGTATCTAACCTCTGGGTCCTCACTTCCTTAGCCACTGGATAATTATGAAATCTCGAATAAAGCATCATCTTTCTAGCAACAAATCGATGAACAGAAAGCCCTCATCAATGACGCTCCCTAAAGTGCCCGCTGGTTATTTTCAATGTCTAACCCACAAACCACATGGGATGTTCTTTGGAAGCCTTCTATGAGGGTGAGGCTGTGTGTGTGTGTGTGTGTGTGTGTGTGTGTGTGTGTGTGTGTTTATACACGCACACGTACGTGTGCATGCATGTTTCAGAAGAAGACTGAGGAGAGCTATGAGGGGCCTGGAGAGATGGCTGCTACGCTTAGATCACTGGCTGTCCTTCCAGAAGACCCTGGTTTGGTTCCCAGCATTCACATAACATTCACAGACAGCTCATGGCTGTTTGTAACTCCAGATCCAGGGGACCGAATGCCTTTTTCTGACTGCTGTAAGCACCAGACAAGCATGTGGTGAACAAATATACATGTAGGCAAAATACACATACACAGAAAACATTTTTTTTTAAAAAAGGAAGCAATCTGCCCACTTAATGTTGGAACTCAGATCTTTCCTAATGCTATGATAGAAAAAATGAAAATATACATATGTGTGTCTATACAGATCAACAAAGCTGTATCTGTTTCCCACATCCCATATTTTATATCAATGGAACAACTATATTCCCTATTATATTCAGGGCTTCCCTCTTTCTCTGTAATAGAATTTGAAGTTCCACATTTATATGATCCTTATGGTAGGTAATACAAAAGCCAACTCATGAAATAAAGAAAATTCATGGGTCATTCATTAGCCAAGCCTCCATGTGCATAACTAAATCTAAACTTATCTATTAACGAAAGAACGCAATTCAAGGGTTTGATTTCAACACTTCACAGCCTACCAAAAATTAGATATTCCCGAAAGAGAGAGAGAGAGAGAGAGAGAGAGAGAGAGAGAGAGAGAGAGAGAACCCATCTTCAGCATTCTGCTTGTTTCAATTATTCAGGGCAACCCAGGCTGATAATTACACAGTCCCCAGTTGCTGAGTAAAAGTGATGCTTAATTAGCCAGCAGGAAAGGTCGATTAAGATCCAGCAGGGCACCTCGTGAGGGTCTCTCACGTTCCTGCAGGGAGTAGGTTCTGGCTGTGCCCTTCCAAAGGATAGAATTCCCCATGTCTAAGAAGTTTCCGCCAGTTCTGAAAGTAGAGGCTAAGAATGATTGGCCATGCAAAGTGGATCCAGCCCTAAGCCTGGAGATGCTCTCTAAGCATGCTCAGATCAAGCACTGTGAATCAGAACTGCACCCGGGTGGCAAAGGACATAGGAGCATGCGATTGTGCCCTCGCTCGCTTGGTTGCCACCCTTATGAGAAGTCAGTCAGGAAATGGATTGTAAGGGACGTGTTGATTTCTTCTTCCCCTAAGGAAGTGTGTGCTCCCAGCAGCTATTAGCTGCTCAGATTGTAAAATGTGCAAATGAGACCTGAGCTCCTTATTTTAAAAACTTAATGAGCACAACGTTCCTACCCAGTCTGGGGCTAATGCATACTGGTACTGTCAAAACATGGACTAGCCAGGCCTGATTTGAACTTTTCTATTGCAGAAGGGAATATGAAAGTAAAGTCAGCTCCAAAGCCTTGAGAATTCCCTTCTTCTCATTGGTTGCCTGAACAAGCATAAAGGTCTCAATTTTGTCATTATGCTTCTACCACTGCCTAGTGTTCAATAAAGGCTAACATTGGAAACTAAAATCCGCCTGGTTATTTTAAGATAATTACTAAAACGTGTTCATGTTAGTACACTCCAGTATCCTTACCTAACTCCCCCCCCCAAATTAATCCATAAATTTCTGCCAAGTATAAAAACCTGTGGCAGGTACATTCTGCTGTCGTGAACTTATACTCTGGTAAAGAAGAATTTTTAAACATAATGAAGCTGGGAGATACAAACCTGGACTTGATTTGCTGGAAACCCCGGAGAATGTGGTCTCTCTGATCCTGCGCCCCAGGACTGAGGTTCTCATTCTGCAAGCCTTCTGCCAGGAAGTCTTCAGTATCTGAAGAAAAAAGAAGAGGTGATCAACAGAGGAGAAAAGAAAATCTGAAAGATTAGGAAATGAATGTTGTTTCTTTGGTAAATGTCTATGGCTGAACAACTGAACATTAACAAACTAAGAGAACCATATACTTAATATCAGTCTGTTAGGCGTAGCTCTCTAGAATAGAGAATAGCCAAGATTTCATGCATCTCTATAAATGGCAAGTCCTAACAATCTGAGGCCTTGCTGTGAATTTAGAAAGCTGGTGCATACATTACCCACAAGAGATAACTGCTTCCGAAACCAGTTTTAAGGGGCACATCCTCACAGAAGCAGGAGGAGGTGGGGGGATGGGATAGGGATCCCTGGGTGTGTGTGGGGGGGGGAACGGGATAAGGGGATAACATCTGAAATGTAAATATAATAACCAATTTAGAAAAAAAAGGGCCATGCTTACATCCTTGATGGTCACTGAGGGCAGAGGACAGATTGTCAATTTCACAAACATGTAAATGTTATAAGTAAGTCACAGAAGGTCACAGACCAATGAGAGTAGGAGAGAAGTCCTGGTAATTGCCACGCAAATAAAAAACAGAGCCCAAGCGCAAAATCAGGAATGAGAAAGGGCAGGCATTCAGAGGAGGGACATTAATTAGCAGATACATCAGCAATGAAAATGGCAAGGCAGCCAAGTGCAGGGGCCTCATGGAGAAGAAAAATGTCTGGGAGGGGGGGAACTGCAATTAATGTGAATGTGCTTTATAAAATCCGAACATGACAGAAGCACAGACTACAGAACAAATCTTGTTATGGTGAACGAAGTAATTTGGAGGTACACAAATTTTCGAAGACAAAAATTCATTGATAGCAATTACAATTGCCAGAAATATGAGCTGCATGCTTTATCCTTCATAATATGTTTATCGTCCCTAAAAAGCATATAAATGATACAGCTGAAAGTCTCCGCCTCCAAAAAAAAAAAATGTACTCACAATATGACACTGCATCACATGTACCACCAAAATGATATGATGTACTGGCACAGCCGGGCTATGTAAGTACAGCTAAACATTTGTTTACCCTCGTACTATTCAATGATAGTAAACAAATCAGGGCTAGGTAACCATCACCAGGACTTCAGATGAGATAAAAAGCCCATGAGATTGAATTTTTATAAAGAACCACCATCAGCATCTAAGCCCTGAATCACATCAACTGTAGACATCATCTAATGGGTTCCTCCAGGGGGCTTTGAATGCTAAAGGACATGAAAATGGGAAGTTGAATTAACAGGCAAAACAAAACAAACCAGCAACATTGACATGCCATTAATGCAATACATCATGTTAATAGAAGGGCAAAAACACACAATCGTCTCAAAATCTATGGGAAGAGCATTTGACAAAATCCAGCGGTGATTCGTGATAAAAACATTCAACCTGACTAGGAAAAGAATGAAATTTCCTCAGGCTGAGAAACAGCTCCGATGTAAGCCCAACTTCAAGGGGCTAGAAGTGCAGTTCACCCTCATAGCTTGCTAAGTAAGTTTGGGACCCAATACAATGAACAAAACAGTTTTCTAAAATCCCACAGATAATCTCGTGCTTAATTGTGAAAGACTGAATGCTCCCATCTCTGTTCTAAGGACCATAGGCAACAATGGGGCTGTCACCACAGATAGTATTGCCTTCGTGATACTAGCCAGTGCAATTAGACAAGAAAATAAAGTTTAAACATCCAGATTGAGAAGAATAAAGTAGAACTATCTCTACTTGAATCTGGTGTGATCTTATATGCAGAAAACTCTAAGGTTCACATAGCATCAACATAAGGCCAACGTGTTTATAAGGTATAAAGCCAGTGTCCAAGAACCATCTGTATTTTGACATTGACTTTTGGATACAGAAGTTTGTTTTCTATACTTGGAATCTTGCATGTGCTGAGCAAATATTCTCTCCCTGAGCCACAGCACCAGCTTCAACTGTATCAGCAATGAAAAATTCAAAAACAAAGTTAGGAAAATTCTATTTAAAACATGACTTAAAGTAATTTTTAAGAATAAGTTTGCAAGGATTGGGAGATATTCAGTTGGTAAAATGTTCATCACACAAGCACAAAGAGCTGACTTTGATCCCCAGAGCCAATGTAAGAAAGCTGAATGTGATGGCCTGTACTTGTAAGCCCAGTGCTGGGGATGGAAAACCAAAAACATCCCTGGGACTGGCTGACCGACCAGGCCAGCCTGTCTGGGGGCACTAGGAGACTCTGTTGCAAAGAGAAGGGGCAGGGGGTGGAATTGGGGAAGAAGGGAGAATTTTAAGAGACAAAGAAATATTTTTAAATAGTTTCATTGGCTAGGTGTGGTGGCACATGCCTTTAATACCAGCACTTGGGAGGCAGAGCAAAGCAAATCTCCATGAGTTCGAGGCCAGCCTGGTTTACAAAGTGAGTCCACGACAGCCAGAGCTTGCTACACAGAGAAAAATAATTATATATGTAAGAAACAATATTTTTAGATTAATTTTAATCATGTGCATGTGTGCACGTATGCAAGTGCACGTGTGCGGTGCCTGTGCAGGCCAGAGGTGCCAGATCTCCCTGGAGCTGGAGGCACGGGTGGCAATGAGCCACCACCCAGTGCAGTTGCTGGAACTCAATTCAGTCCTTTGCAAGAGCAGTATATGTTCTTAAACACTGACCTGTCTCTCCAACTCTATAATGAGAGACTTTATAAAGTTGGTTTCCAGTACTCCTGATCTTTTTATTTATGTTTAAACCTCCCCCGCCTCTAAAAAGCTATTTGCAAAAATGGGCACCATGTAAGTAAAAGAAAATGTCATGCAACTAAATAAATTTTAAAATTTCAAAGAAATAGCTGATGACCACTCACTCCCCCCCCCCCAAAAAAAAAGTCAATTCCCCGGTCAGTGGAAGAACCTGTATTTAGCATACATAAGACCCTGGGTTCAAACCTCAGAATGGGGCAGTACAAAGAACAGTAAACCTAGGCGAATTACAGTCAAACTGCTGAAAAGTAAAGATAAAGAGAAAAATTTCAAAGCAGCCAGAAAAAAACGACCCATCACATACAGTAGAACAGTGATAAGAATGAGACTTGAATTTTCATCAGAAATAATGGAGGTAAGAAGGCACTGGAATGACACTTTAAAGTCCTGAAAGGGAAGGGGAGAAAAGCCTGCTCAACTCCAAATTCTATATCCAGTGACAGCGGCCATCAGAAGATGAAGGCAGAATAAAGACAATTTTGAGATCAATGAAAACTGAAAACTGTTTTGCTAGGGGAACCGCATAAAGGGAGATCTAAAGGGAGCTCGCCTCACTGAAGACGAGCGACCCCAGAGACAAACAGCCCTCCAGGAGTGCCGCGGTGCAGAAAATAGGGATCCGTTTGAAACATTCTCATGCTTAATTTTCTCAAAAGACAATGGGCAATTTCATGCACAGGCTACAACAGTGCACTGCACAGTGTATTACATACAGTACAAGCAAGAATGCGTCTCAGAAACATAGTATCACGGTAGCACAGAGGTTGAGGGCAACAGTCAACGAAACCCTATTAGCTAAGCAATATTAACTCTGAATGGATTGTGACGGTAAACCACAAAGTAGACTCACTGGAGTTACCTTAAGAAGCCAGATCAGGGGTCCCAGTTTTCAAAATAAATTCTCTTAAAAGAAAGTCAAATGAATGCTAAAAAACATTTGAGCAAGACTTTACAGGCAAGTGTAACCAAAAAATGGCAACCAGAAAATAAATAACAAAATAAGCTAAGTCCACCAGTAACAATAGTTATAGAAAAACAATCTAACGAATCCAATTTAAAAGCAGAGAGAGAGAAAGAGAGAGGGGGAGAGAGAGAGAGAGAGAGAGAGAGAGAGAGAGAGAGAGAGAGAGAGAGAGAGAACTAACACTCGATCTCAGGATGTTTGGGAAAACCCTGTGGAAACTTACTTTTTTAAGCTTCCTTTAAAATACACACACACACACACACACACACCACACACCGTGGCGGTGAGAAAGGGAGGGATGGTGAGGGAATATGGTGTTACCCTACATGGCAGGGATGGTGTGCCTTCTAGAAGCCATAGGTTGCCAGATACAAAGTCCAGTGCCAGGTGTGGATTATTTCTCATCAACCAGTTGGGTGATGGGGGGGTCCAGGGAGGGGATCCCAAAGACTTTCAAAGCTATGCAGTCTGTTGCCAGTGCTCATGGTTGCTCACCAGAACTTGATGGCAAGACCCTACTGCTGAAGACATTATTCTTTGATCACAGGGTTTGGAGAAATTGAGCCGGTACTGTCCTGGAAGTTTCCTCCTTGCTGGCTAGTTTTCACAGAACTGGAAGTTTTACCAGCCATGACGCCTGAGAGCTACAGTGATCACCAGCCTGGCAATATGTCTGTGCTGCAACAGTGGTGTGGATGTTATGGGGCAATCATTGGGTGTAAGGTCCACATCCTAGGAGGAAACTCCTAGGTATAAAAATCGGGCCAAAACCCCATAGGCCCTAAGGGTGAATGTACTATCACTTTACTAACTAGACACATGCCTTGTAAATGCGTCTCTACACCCATAGATGACTGCAGCCCTCAGACCTCACCAGAGGAGCGTTTATACAGACAACAGCAGTTAGTGGAGAGACTCACAACCAGTCAAAGTGCAGAGAACAGATGTCTCTGCAGTACTAAGAAGTAAAAAGGACGTTGGTATCACACTGCCCTCCCCTCAACGCTCAGGAAACATTGTGGAAATTAAGAGAAAAAAGACTGCAAGACCAACGGGTTGAAACAGTGTCTCAGGAGCTCACAACAGCTGCACAAGACCAAGCCAGCCTCTATTCCAGCCTGAGGGGGAGGGGTCGACCAACACCCACTCCTAGTTGATGGCTTCTGGGGGAGGAAGAGTCCATTTTCTTTACGGGTGTGGTTCCCGGTAGGATCCAATGGATGACCCCACGCCCATGAGCGAGTGTATGGTTAGCACAAATGGACTTGATGTGTTATGAAGTTGTGGAGTTGGTTGGGAGGTAGCAGGGGATCTGAGGGAGGCTGGAAACAGGGACTGAAGCCGATCAAAATATGTTGCATGGGTTATGAGAGTCCTCAAAGGATGAATAAAATATAGTACATAAAATACCCTAGACTCGATTAGATGTTGCCTACAAGAAACACACATGAATATAAAAACACAGAAAGGCTGAACATAAAAGAATGGGAAGAGCCATAGAGGAAGCAAACAGAAAGCATAAGGAAGGCAGAACTGCCGAGTGACGTCAGGCGAAGCATACTTCCAGGAGGGGAAATACCAATGGTAAAGAAGCCTATTTCAAATCAACCAAAGGGCCACGTCACATGACACTCCCAAAACAGTAAGAGTCCAGTAACTGAGCGTCCAAGTACTTGAAGCCAACTGACCTTTAGAGAACATCAGATCCCACCACCTTTTCCCTCCCTTCAGTGCTGGGTGATGAACCTAGGAACCTGTGTGTTCTAGGCGAGCACTCTACTGTGGAGCCATATCCCCAGACCCATTAAGTCGATAAAAAAATTTTTAGAATAGAAGATGGAAACATGGCTCAGTGAGTGAAGGGCTTACTGTTCAAACACGAGAACCTGGTGTCCATCACCCAAGTAAAATCTGGGCACAGCACTATAGCCTGTAACCCCACAGAGTGAGAGGCAGAGACAGGTGAGTTCTGGGGGCTTGGTGGCCAGCCAGTCCAACCAGTTCATGAACTCTAAGGCCAGTGAAAGATCCAGTCTCAAAAACTAAGGTGGAGAATAATAGAAAAATATAGTAAGCATGACTTTTCTTCCTCTACTCCAAACACACACATACATACATTAATATATATGGGTGAGCACACACACACACACATGACATAGACACAAACTGAAATGTCTTCAGAAACTTTATTCGTAACTGCCAAAGACTAGAAGCAACCACGATGTTCCTTAATTTGGATCAACAAATAATGACACAACTATACAATGACATCTTATTTGGTGTTAAAAAGAAATGAATGGGGCTGGAGAGATGGCTCGGCAGTTAGGAGCACTGACTGCTCTTCCAGAGGTCCCGAGTTCAATTCTCAGCAACCACAGGGTGGCTCACAATCACCTGTAATGGTTTGCCTTACACTTCCATATCACTGTTCATCATCAAAGGAAGTCAGGAGAGGAACTCAAGCAGGGCAGGAACCTGAAGGCAGGAGCTGATGCAGGGTCATGGAGTGCTGCTTACTGACTTGCTCCTCATAGATTGCTCAGTCTGCTTTCTTATAGGACCCAGGACCACCAGCTCACAGATGGCCCCACCCACAGTGGGCTGGGCTCTTCCCCGACAATCACTATGTAAGAAAATGCCTTGTAGCTGAATCTTATGGAGGCATTTTCTCAATTGAAGTTCCCGCCTATCAGATGACTCTGGTAAGCATATTTACAAACACCAACCATCACTGAGGCTGGGAGATCTCAACTATAGACTGTCAACATAATCCAACCGTTCTACAGATGGATGGAGTAACCTCGCTGTCAACATAATCCAACTGTTCTACAGATGGATGGAGTAACCTCACTGGAAAGAAAGAAGGAGGGAAAGGAGGGAGGGAGGGAGGGAGGGAGGATGGTGCTGATGCAAGCAGCTTTTGAAATGAGCTTGCTCTTCTCTCTCTCTCTCTCTCTGTGCGTGTGTGTGTGTTGCATACACAAGTGCATGTTTACATATATGATAGAGATAGAACTCAAGCCAGCCAGTCATACAAGGTAAGACCCTGTCTCAAAAAAACAAAGTTTTTTTTTCTGAATAACAAAATAATCTTGGCTGGTATATATATATATATCTTAAGTCTATAAGTAATATAAGTCATCAAATGAGTTAACACACAGGAGATAAGAGTCAGATCTCTAGTGTAGAATTCAAAATCATTTGTGTAGATATTCTACCCTCAAATAAAGGAGCCATACCTCCCAATCCCTGGATGTGGGCTAAACACAGCCACTTTCTTCCTTCCAAAGGCTGCAGCTTGGAGGGGGAAATAGAGTGAGCTCGTAGTGGGAAACTTGACACCAGCCAGGTGTTCGTGGTTCAACATCAACCATCATAAATCACACTGACAGTGTGGATCCTTGATGCAATGTGGTGAAAACGATACCTTTGTGACAGTCCTCCCTCAAACCTGTAACCCCGGTCTAATCAGGAGAGGAACACTAGACACATCCTGACACATTCTAACCGAGGGTCATTCTGCTGTATACCTGACTAGCTCCTCAAAAGGGATACATTTGTCAAAAGCAAGGGAAGTGTGGGAGATGGCCACAGCTGAGTGGAGCCCAAGAAGACCTGACTGTATCCTGGATAGAATCCTGAGATGGAAAGGGACATTAGGTAAAACTCTGGAAGCTGAATGAAGCGTGGATTTTAGGCGGCACGGTGATGATGCAGGCTTATTAGTCCTAAAAAAAGTACCTGTGATGGCTAATCTTGATTATCAACTTGATCACATCTGGAATCAACGAAAACTCAAGCAGCTAGACACGCCTGTGAGGGACTGTCTTGGTCTCCTTTGAGGTGAGAAGACTATCTTAAATCAGGATCGTTTGAGGTTAGAAGACCCACCCTATCTGAGCCATACCTTCCGTGGAGGACCACATAATAGGACATGGGAGAGAGAAGCTTTTGGGTTTTGCCTTCTTGCCTTCACTCCCACTGGCAAGCTCATGGATCCAGCAGCTGAAGGAGTCCTTCCCTGGTATTAGGAACCTACTTCTTTAGCATATTAACACAGACCAAAGACCAGCTGAGATATCCAGCTTTGTGAACTACCGGATTCTTGGCCTTTCTGTAGGCAAAGTCTGCTGCTGGACTAAGCAGAGCATGGAGTAAACCATCCTAATAAGTCCCCCTTTAGTAGAAATAGATCCATTCTATTGGGTCTGCCCCTCGAGAGAACGCCAACTAACACAGTACCACCCTGGTGTAAGATGCTCTAATTAAAGGGAACCGGAGGAAAGAAAGGGTTAAGGGAACTTGTCTGCTCAATATTTACATAACCTAAAATTTCTACAAAAATTCAGTTAGTAAAAGCAGTAAAACATATAATCTGAATGTCTTAAGTCTGAATGGAAAAAAAAAAGCCAAACAGTGCTAGCAAGACAGGTTTAAAAAACACTAACTTCCAAGACTGAAGACCCGAGTTCAGTTCCTAGGTCCCTCATGGTGGAAGGAAAGTATCAACTCCCGCAAGTTTTCTACACACACAGACACACACACACACACACAAATAAATAAATAAATAAATAAATTGAAAAATTAAAATATTGGGTTCAATTCATTCATCTTAGCATGCTTCCCACATGTCAGTCAGGCACTGAGGTAAACATCGGAACTTTAGCAGAGGTCGTCAGTCACTGGGGGTAAAATAGCAATTTCTCTCGCAATCTTCTTCATATTATTTATATGTCTAGATGTGTGTGTGTTTATACATTATGTGTTTCAGAGTCAGAAAAAAAAACAGTAAAATAAAAATCAGCATGAAACCTGAGGTGCTCGTGGTTTGGGTACGTGGTCTTCTCCACTCGTCACCCTTGCTTTATTCAGTGGCGGAGAACCTTGCCAGCTTTCATACAGTCAGTCCCTAACAGGGAAAGACTACCGTGGGCAAGTACAGGAAGTAGGCTGCAAAGGCAATCCTATGTTTGGATCTGGTGCCACAGGCCTGGGATCCCCAGCTACTCAGGAAGCTGAGGCAAGAGGATAGGAAGTAGAAGGCCAGCCTTCATGACTCAGTGATGTCCTGTCTCAAAATAAAAATACAAAAGGGCCTGGGATATTAGTCAGTGGTGGGCGGTTACCTACATGCTTTGGCTTGGGTTCAATCCCCAGTAGTGCAATTATGTTGATGGTGGTGGTGGTGATGATGATGATGATGATAAAGAAATCTTATGTGATGTGGTAAGTTCAAGTGTTTACTTTCTTCTTGTAGAACACACATGTACATGCACTCACGCACACACAGACATGCACACTTGAACACGCACACACAAACACACACACTGAGTTTCCCTAGTAAATTCTTCCCCAATCCAGTTTCATTAAGATATAATCAACAAATATCTTTACTAAATTCTTGTAAGTAAAATGCCTGCATCCTCCATATGCCAAAGCCTACCGGCGGGTTATAATTATGTCCTACTGAGGCTGCTGTGCGTGGGCTGATTCTTTTTCTGAAGACTTGTTCTGTTTCGGTTTTCCTTCACATAAATTATTTGAAAGGCTTGTCCCCCAATACTTGAGAAGTTAAGTGCTTACTTCTTTACCTCCAGTCAGCATCTACTCAGAGGAACAAAAAGACACAAAGACGACCTCTTCCATCTGTCTCAAGGGATATTTAGAATCTGCTCTGCAGGTATACTCCCAAGCTTTCCAGTTAAAGTATATAGCCAGGAAGACATGAAGTCAGAAGGAAGGACTACATTCCAGTTTTTGTATTTGATACTGTGAAAGATCCTGCAAAATCCTACTACCAAAACTTGATGAAAACATTGAGGAAAGAAATTAGTAGGGCTACATTCGCTCTTCAGCTGAGGAGGAGGAGCTTCTTATGGTGAGAACCCAAAGGAGCCTGAGCAAGCCTTCCTGAAGACACCAGACAGGAAAGAGATTTCAAGCCACCCTGCAGTACCTCGCCTCTCTCTGGTCACTATCCTGTTGGTAGGTTTTTCCATTAAGGTAGACAAGCCATTTGCTAACAAGAGCTCTTTGTGGAGAACGTAACTCAGGGCCAGAAGGCTTGCTTGATATATACACAAGATCCTATGTTTATAAGAAATTCTCTTGTAAGCATCACCTGTCAATAAACAAGCTGGTGGCCAATGAGCTGGGGCAGGAAATAGGAGGTGGAACACTGGCAGGAAGAGAGAGGATTCTGGGAAATACAGATTTAAAAAGAGACTCAGGCGAGAGCCAAGACAGAGCTAAGACTGGAGACAGACCTAGAAGACAAGACACAGGGAGCCTGACAAAAGCCAGCAAGTAAATGAACTCAGGGAGACACGGAGGAAGACGCCGAGGAGACTCAGGGAGACAAAGTGGGCCGGGACTAAAGAGAGGTAACTAACCAAGTGGTAGACATAGAATAGCTTAAATGGTTAAATAAGTTAAGAGCTAGTCAAAGAATGAGCCAAAGCTTCTGGCCTAAGTGTTTAGTAATAAATAAGTAGTCTCCAAGTTGATATTATTCAGAACTAAGAGGCCGGGAGGAAAAATGGAATTTGTATAATTAGGTTTTTTTTAACAGTCCTGGATTTGATACTTGGCACTCAGAAAAACAAATCCTCTTCCTTTACAGACATCATATTCTGTCGAATCAGAATGCTTTGGGATCCCTGTGATAGCAATATTCAGTGTCAAAAAGGAGGGTGAGGGTGTCTGCCCACAGTTACCTTCGGCTAGGGAGTGAGCAGTAAATACCATATAATAATGGTATTTCCATCCATCACATGGAAAAGATGCCAGTCGCCAGCCATAAACAACACCACACACAAATGTACCTACTCTTCCGCATGTATCCCGTGATCAAGGCAGATCTAGCAAAGGATATATACTCAGATGCACGTTACAATTATGATACATGCTACCAAGAAGGTCTGGGCTGGCTGTACGAGTAACATCCACAAAGCTCTCTGAAGCTCACGAGCCCAGGTGAGTTACAGAGAATGAGAAGATTTAAACTTGGAGAGCCAAAGAGGGTCAGGAGGGAAAAGAGAGGTAGCAATGTTCATCTAGAAGGCACACTTGTAAAGACATAGTATTTCATCTAAGAGTAACTCGTGATAACTTTAAATCTTGTATTTTAAAAGGTAAGCACAGCTTTGGTAAAGCCTGTGTTCTCAGTAAAATTCACACCTGCCTGAAAACAAAAATGCCCTTAGGTTCCAGACATCTGTGCAAGGAAGTCAGAGCAAGGAAAAAAAAAGATCAAGGGACGAGAAGGCATGTACAGCAACGGAAGCACAATAGCATCATGGCATCCTGCAAACACCTGCTACGGCGGAAAGGCCGCCTGGCCAGGACGTCCTGATGGTTTCTCAAACTCTCTGACCTTGTCCCTTTGCAAGGTTACCATTTTGTTTATTTGGAAAATGACATCTTAAGGGTCACATTTTTTTTTCTAACGATTGAAGGATAAATGCGGCTTCTTTCTGATTTCTCCATAATGCTCTCGACACACTGGAGGGGAAACAATCCTGGAGTCAGTGCTAACAGTTGCAAATGTTTTCTGTTGATGTATGTTTCTAAAACTCGGAAGTTTGCTTCCATCAACCTTTTATTTGGAGGCAAGATGAATGACCCAGTGCTGTTGAAAACAATTCCACCAACCAAATACCAATAAAAATGTTCCTAGAGGGGATACTGTGGGAAAGTATTTGAACTACTAAAGCAGAACTTGCATTTCTGAGAAGAATAATGGATAAGTGTCTGCCTGTAACTGGCTTTGCACCCAAGAAAATATTTGAGGTTTTTTGTTTGTTTGTTTGTTTGTTTGGGTCTGTGAATGAAAAGATTAGCATAAGTTAAAATGTTAATTTTAATTCATTACTTTAACTAATTCTGTGGACTTGAATACTGGCTAGTGGTCCAGGCTTCTTTTGTGTTAAGAAGTCCCCAGAATATCTGCACATACCATTTAAGTATAAATGGTTGTCCTGGGTGGGCATGACCACAGAAATGTCCTGGTTGTACTAAGTCAATCCCTGTTTTACTTCAACAATCCGCAGCTGATTTCTGCCATCATTCAATGTCCCCACCCCTGTCCCTGCCCCTCCCCCCACCCCAGGCTCTTCCTCTAATCACCACACCTCCAGGTATTTCCATCTTCATTGACTGTAACCACTTTGTTAGCCAGGGCACACTGTGTGGACTAGGTTTGTGTAGTGTATTTCTGCGTCCAGCTTTTCACTTGCTGTTGACTGTGAGCATTTGCTTAGGTCTCCACTATAATCCCAATGGCCGTGTGTTTCCCCCAAAGTCACCAAAATGGTAGTATTAAAAGGTGGAAGTTCTGGACAGAGATCAACTGGACTGAGGGAGTCTTTATTTTTATAGAGGCCTCAGGGTGCTGACTTATCTGGTCTACTGTGTAAGGGCACAGAAAGTTTCTACTTTAAAACACCAAGTAGGTCCTCACTAGACATTAAATCTGCCAGTGTCTTGGTCTTCAACTTCCTAATCTGTAAAACTATGAAAAATAAACCTTTGCTGCTTATAAACTACCCTGCTTTTAGCACTTCATTAGAGCACCCCAGAGAGCCTAAGACAACTATTAACTGTTTGTTCTGCCTACCTTCAAGGAGCTTAGAAGTTACCAACTTCATTCATAATCTGTTTATGGCTTCACCCTTATGACTTAAAGAGGAATTAAATCCTGTCCCTCCGTTTAACGATAGTGGTGGGAACTGGAGAGATGGCTCAGTGGTTAAGAGCACTGACTGCTCTTCCAGAGGTCCTGAGTTCAGTTCCTAGCAACTACATGATAGTTCACAACCATATGTAATGGGATTAGATGCCCTCTTCTGGTGTGTCTGAAGACAGCTACAGTGTACTCATATAAATAAAATAAATCTTAAAAAAAAAAACAAAAATCAATAATGGTGAGTTGGTATCTTCTGGCTCTTTCTCTCCATGTGAAGATTTCAGACCAAGAGAATTATCAGTGCTCTATTATGTATGTTATACTTCAAGAATTTGACATCTGTACATTTATATTGTTTCATAATCTTCACTATAATAATATTAATAGCCTCCTTTGCTAATTCTTTACTTTTTGTAACATGGGTTTTTTTTTCTTTCTTGACCTCTTTATTTGTTTTGTCTCAGATATTTAAACTGTGCTGTCTAATGCAGTAGACACTAACTACACGTGGCTATTTAGATTTAAGGTAAAATAAAACAAAACAAGCTGGCAGTGGTGGTGTGTTCCTTTAAACCTAAAACTTGCGGGGGGGGGGGGGGGCCGGGTAGAGACGAGAGAATGAGGAGTCCGAGACCAGCCTCAACTATATAGTGGGACCAGTTTGCTCTATAAGAGGTTCTACCTCGAAAGAAATAAAAGCTAAGATTTCTGTAAGCTGCGGGTGTAACTCAGCTGGTAGAGGGCTTGCCTAGCATAGTGGGTTTGGTCCCCAGCACTGTAAATTGAGTGTGGTGACACACACCTGTAATCCTAACACGCCGGAGATGGAGGCAGGAGGATGAAAATGTCAAGGTTTAGCAGAAAGATTTTAATAGCCCAAGGTTGGGGGAAGTACTAAGACACAGACGTACTAAGACAGATGGCTGTCTGCACGAGATCAAGCCAATCAAAACTCCGCCCTGGATGGGGGAGGTGCCCACAGGGCTCCACCCCTGGCTGAGTTGATTGGCAGTTGATGGCTGCCGAGGGACAGAGAGTTCTTTTACTCCAGGAGTACACAGTAGTCCCTGGGAGGTTGACCATGCTCCACATGGTTCATCATGTCATGCTGGGGTGCATGTCTGGTACGTATTGGCCCCCGATATGCTCAGTACGGTTTTATATCCAGTTTCCATGTATTTCTTCCCATCACTCACTGATCTGTAACGTTACTTTGGAGATCTCTCACGTTACTTTGGGGATCTCTCTGACATTTTGAGTGAGAACATTTCTCAGCATTTGTGCTAATTCAGGAGGAAGCATATGCTCTAATGCTGCAGAGTATGCCTTTCTTACTTTTAGTATTTTCTCTGGGGCCTGTGTGTCCTATGTGTGTGTAATGTGCTGTACCCTGTGTCCATTTTGTCCCCAATCCAGTCTTGACAGCCACTTTCTTACTACCTGTTTGATCTTAGATCTCCGTTTCCTCATCCATTTGGGGCCATATTAATAACGCCAGTCTCATGAAAGTGTATGAAAATTAAACTGTAGATATCTGAAAATGAATGAAAACAATATGTAGACTGTATTAAACACATAAGAACCTGATAATTAAAACTATAATAATATTAATAATAACAATCTGAGCCCTTTACCTCTCCTATCATTTAAAAAAAAAAGTAACAAACGAGAGGGAAAAAGAACTCCATTTTTAAAACTTAGAATTAATTAGAAAATAATATTTTAGATACATAAAAATACATACATGAAACAAATCTATTTATAGCGAAGTTAGCAGAGCCTACCTTCTCATAAATGCTTAAATCATACAAGAACAGAATAGGGAATTTTTTAAATGCCACCTCAAAGATTCTACAAAGCAAAATTTCAACTGAAATATCAGAGTAGAAAAACTGGGACTCTATAGAGGTGTATAATATTCCCAACCTAGACAGCAACAAAAAAATGGGCCAACTTCTCCCCCTCCTCGTAAAGTTCTCATAGAAATCAACAGACTCCAAAAGGATAAATGGCCTCTGAAGGACATTAAAGGAGTCCTCACAAGTCTCGCCTCCTGTAGAAAGGCAAGGATGGACCAACAAGGTGAGCAAAGACACAGTTGCAAATTTTCACGTGGCCAGGAAGCTGGGGGCGGGGCGGGGAGGGGAAGGGAGGAGCGTATTTGGGTTATTTGAATTTCATTCTGAAAACAATTTACAAGTCAGGACTAAGCAGACCTCTGAACTACTCCACGGGGAGTGAGAACTTCCTCCCAGGGAAGCCCACAGCTCTCCTCAGGTTCCAGGTCATTTTCGAGGAACTGGGTTCTCAGGGTTCCGCACCTTACAGGTTCTGTGCTTCTTCTACACATGCTCTGTCCTGGTTATCAAGGCTTAGAACAGCTGGAGACTTTTGATTGACACAACTGGGGAGATCACTACTGACATCTAGTGAGTAGAAAATGAGAAGAAGGCTGCTGAACTTTCTGGAATACACATAACAGCCCCAACAGGGAAGACTTTTCTAGCTCAATCTGTCAGTAATTTCGAGGTTGAGAAATCCTGGTTTTTGACCTATCTTCTTCCTCAATTTCCCCAAACCACTATTCCCATGATGGGTCTGTGACGGAAGAAGACATCACTGGCTGGAGATACCGGTGATACAGGGGTAGCAAGAGGGATTTACATAGCAGCCATTCAAAGGATTTCCTCATCCCTAAGCACCTTGCAACCCTGTTAGCAGAGTGTACACACCCCCTATTCCTCCCTCTGATTTAGCTCCAAGCCTTCTTACATTTTCTCCCTTTCTCCTATACAGGACAAAATCAAAAGACATTTTTTCCTTGCTGGTACTTACAGTCTGACCATCCATTCGGTTGTTAAAGCCCTCAACAACACCCTACATACAATAGGGATTGGGGTGTGGTAGTGGGGTAGAGGCTCACACCTTTAATCCCAGCTTTCAGGCGGGGACCACTGCGAGTTTGAGGCCAGCCTGGTCTACATAGTGAGACACTGTCTCTAATAACAATGATGATGATGGTAATAATATTAATACTAATAATGATGATGTTATTTCCCCAACAATGACAGCTCATTTCCTAAGAGAGATTCTAGACCTAGCTATTAAGATGATATTTTTAACTAATTTCATTAAGTATAGTACTTAAGCAGTTTTTAATCATTTTAAGTATAGGAAAAGATAAGATACGTTTTAATCTTACCGTCATCTGAGGATCTTAACATATTGACGCAACCATCATAGATCTAATTTTTGTCATGTTATAAGCCATTACGCCCTACAGAAGTCTTATAATTTCTGCAACATTTGTTCCTATTTATTTCCCTTGTGTTTCCAAGTTCATTGCTTGCTTTTCTGGTTTGTCAGAGCTACACAATAGGCTAGGTGATTATAAGAGACGGCTGTTGGGAGCTCGAGTCTTTAAGTCCCACTATATAATCTTACTGTTCAGCTTGAGTATGGAAGATGGGGCAGACTGAGCTCAGGAACAGAACAGTCTTAGCGTCCAAATGGCAAGTCTTTCTGAAAACCAATGACTTGGATAGAATAATTTGTGATATATGTAAATTCACCTCAGGGAGCAGACAGATGTCTCAGTGGGTAAGCGTGCTTGCTGCACAAACATGGGGTTATGAGTTCAAATCCCAGCAATGATAGAAAAAAAAAAGAAAGAAAAGAGAAGTCAGGGATGGCCATGCACATCTGTGACACCAGCAGTAGGACAGGGAGAGGAGATCATGGATTGCTGGAGCCTCCTGCTCCAGCCCATCTCCAAGATCAGTGAGAGACGCTCGGCCACAGAGGCTATAGGTGGAAACTGACTACAGGACACTCAGCATCTTCCTTCGCCCTTGCAAGCACACCAGCACATACATGTGGTCCGCACACCCCACGCACACAAAGTTCTCATCGCGGATGTTTCTCCTAACATTGTTGACATTCTAGTATTAGTATGTTAATGGAAGAATATGGTGTTAAATCACACAATAGGAGTTTTACTAAAACATAGTCACTAGTAGATTTATGCTTGGTTGGACTGTGTAATAGTTTGAATGGCTTTAGAGACTGCATATTATACCTCAAGTGTGAGAAACACGGTAAGATGCCTACATAGCCAGAGAAAATATTTGACTGTGGCTCGAGAGATGGCTCGGTGGTTAAGAGTTCCAACTGCTCTTGCAGAGGACCCAAGTTCAGTTCTCAACACCCAGGTCAGATGGCTCCCAACTCTCTGCAACTCAGTTCCATGGGATCCAGACAGTTCTTCTGGCCTCTGTGAGTACTTGCATGTATGTACACATACCCCTTACAGTCAGTCAGTCTCTCTCTCTCTCTCTCTCTCTCTCTCTCTCTCTCTCTCTCCTCTCAATATATGTAACTCTATTTTGTTACTTAATTTCTTTTGTTCCTTTAGGTTCTGGTGATTTTATTTGCCAGACCCTCGTTCGAACATTGAGCTCCATCCCCAGGCCCTCAACTTTTTACCTTGTTGAGGAAGGGGGTCTCTTGTTTCTACTATGCTCTGTGTGTTAAATGCTAGCTGCCCCTGAGAAGCCAGTTGATTCTTCTATCTCTGCCTCCTGGTAGGAGTGCTGGAGTTCCAGATGTGAACAGCTACATCTGGCTTTTTTTTTTTAAATGTGAGCTGCTAGGATCATATCCAGTTTATTGCCAGCCTTGCGTGGCAAATGAACCACTGAGCCATCTCCCCAGTCTCCTAACTGAATTTTACTAAACTTAGAATCATATTTCTATTAAAATATTTTTCCTTTCTGATGCCCCTTTTGTGTGCCTATTTCTTCATCACTATAAATACATCTTTCTTCCCTCCTCCCTCCATTTCTCCCACTGTTCTTTCCTTGTATTTTTCTTCCTTTCTTACCAGTAGTTTTGATTGATGATTTACACGAAATACACTACTGGTGGTGGTGGTGGTGGTATTTTTCCCCAGTGCTGAAGTCAGACTAAGGGCCTCTCCCTATTGCCTGTACTTGTCCAGGCATTAGTGTAACACCAATACCATCAGTGTAAATGCACTAATCTTTAACATACACACACCTGTATGGCCTCCATCTAGATCAGCAGAGGAAAGTTTCCACCACCTAGACTCCTCCCTAACAATGCCCCTCCTCAAAGACAACCGCCAGTCTGACTTCTGTCATAATAGAATCTAAAACTTCACACACTCGTGACTATCCTCAGCAGAATGTCTTTGAGATTTATTTACACTTGTGTATAGATTTATCACATTTGCTATGTAGTCTTCCACCGTTCGAATACATTGCTCAGCATCTGTTCTTTTACTTCTAGGTAATGAGCTGTTGTCAACTTTAGACTTGTAGTGGTTTGAATGAAACTGGCTTCCATACGATCATATACTTGAATGCTTAGTCACCCAGCAGTGGCACTATTTGAAACCATGTCAGGTCCAGGTGTGCACATGTGTGCTCCATCTCTTTCTCTCTCTCCCCTGTGCCTGTAGATCAGGATGTAGCTCTCAGCTACTGCTCCAGCACCTGCGTGCATGACACCATGCTTCTTGCCATGTTGGTTATGGTCCAAACCTCTGGAACTGTAAGCAAGCCCCCAGTTAAATCCTTTCTCTTGTAAGAGTTGCCTTGGTCATGGTGTCTCTTCACAGCAGTAGACCAGTGATGAAGACAGGATGATTGTGCTATGAGGCTAAATACTCATTTTTCATGGGTAAATTTCTAGGGGTGGAATTACTGGGTATTGGTAGGACTGCATTAAATTTCAAATAATTTTCCAAACTCACTGTACCTAAGCAGTGCATGAGAGCATCATCTGCCTCATATCTTCATTCATGTCGTTATCATAAGCACTATAAACATACCTCAGAGATATACATCACTATATGCTATTTACCCAACATAGGGGAACATTTGACTTTTCAGTTTTATATGTTGTTTGTGGTATTGGGGGGGCCAGGGCGCATGCTGTGGTGTGTGGGTGCGCGAGTGCGCGTTCATTCATGCGTGCATGTATGTGAAGCTCAGAGGATAACTTTCACAAGCTGGTTCTTTCCTTCATCCACCATCATTTCTGGGGATGACACTCAGGTTGTCAGGCTTGGGCAACAAGCGCTTTTACCCACTGAGCCATCTCAACAGCCCAGTCTCTGACTTTTTAACTAGAAGAGTTAGCAACTTTTGCACATGACTCAATCAGCCTAGTCTCCCTCCCTACCATTGGTGTATGTGTGTGTATGTGTGTGTGTGTGTATGTGTGTGTGTATGTGTGTGTGTATGTGTGTGTGTGTGTGTTTAAACTGATAAACAGGAGTTCACTATTTATTTTGTCCTCCTATGCATGAGTGCTTGTGCTATTTCCATTTTAGTTTACTATTTCCACAGCACTACAGAAACTATGCCCATCTGCGCACCATCCTGTACATATGCAGATATTTCCACAGGCTGGACCATTAGATTTCCAAAGGAAAACCATCAACACTGGATGGCAAGTTTGTCCACCGGTTAAATAAAGCTCAACCTAAAGTCCTCGCAGTGCCTTGGTTCCAGGGTTGTGTTTTCTCTGTGTTGTAAGCGTGTGGGGACTTTCATTGTTTCATCTACAATAACCAGAAGGAGAGTTAAAAACATAAACACTTCATGGCTTTAGGATCATCAGGTAGAAACAACCCTCAGGTCACATGACCCACAACCTCCGCACTCTGACAGCGTCTCTGCACTGGCAATGTCCTAGAAGTACAAACAAGGCTGGGAGACCAGGTCTCAGCCTTACTGTCAAGTTTTACTTCTTAACAAAAGACCACTGTGTGCTTAACAATGACAGAGGAGTCAGAGGCAGGTGGATGTCTGTAACTTGGCCAGCCTGGTCTACATAGCGACAGGCTATGTAGTGAGACCCTGCCTCAAAAAAAGAAAAAGATAATTAGTTGTCAAGTCAAATTTTTAATATTAAGTTTTTCTTAATTTATTATTTATTTTATGTATAGGAGTGCACTGTAGTTGTCTTCAGATACACCAGAAGAGGGCATCAGATCCCATTACAGATGATTGTAAGCCTCCATGTGGTTGCTGGGAATTGAACTCAGGATCTCTAAGAAGAGCAGTCAGTGCTCTTAACCACTGAGCTATATCCCTAGTCCCCTTAGATTAAGTTTTAAAACAAATTCTTGACAAAATGAAAGCTCCAAGGTGTTGATGGCCCATGTCCTTTATTCCAGGACTCCAGGAGGCAGAGGCAGGTGGATCTCTGAGTTCAAGACCAGCCTGGTCTACAGATCCAGTCCCAGAACAGCCAGGGCAACATAGAGAACTGTCAAGTCATTTTTCCCAACTATGGTACTTTCATCTAATTGGCCCATAAATAGACAAGTTCATAAAGACTGCCAATAGAGGGATAGGGAAATGAAATATTAAGATTTTAGAGATTTGATTTTGCTGGGGTATTTAGAGGTGACTGCAGAATTCACAGTGGTCTCATAACTCCCCACATGCCTGTAACAAGGAATTAAGAATTCCTGGCTTATTTATTTTTTTCTTCCAAAGATCATAATGAGACTTTGCAGAAGCTATACCACTAGCCAGTCTTGTTTCTTTTATGGACCAGTAATATGTGACTTAAAGGGACAGTTATGAGATTTTACTTAAATGTACAGAATACCAGTAGTCTGTAATCCAGTGTTTTCAGTGTGTCCTGGTGGACACTGCTCTGATTTGGCTGGTGTGGTTTGCTAGGCATGACAAGTTGGGAAGGCTACACAGGTGTTCGATCATGATACACGGAAATCACTACCTTGTGCCCAGCACCGTCAGTCAGATGGTTGGGGTGGGGCCTGGAAGCCTCTTCCTGTCTTTGGTTTGCTTTCCTCTCCTCCACATTCCGACCTTTCCTATCCACTCTTTTCTCATAGGCTCTCATCCTGGATGGGTGTCATCTGCCTCTAAAGCTTTAACTGTTCGTTGTTCACCGTGTTCTGATTGGTAAGTCTACACTATAAACTAAGCATGGACACTTTAGTTTAAAAAAAAAAAATGCCGTGCATGGTGGTTGTCCACGCCTTAGATCCCAGCACTTGAAAGGCAAAAGCTGGGGGATCTCTGTGAGTTCAAGGCCAGCTTAGTCTCTACAGAGCAAGTTCCAGGACAGATAGGACTACACAGAGAAACCCTGTCTCAGGAAAACAGAAAACAAAACAAAAAACAGAAAGCAAGCAAACAAAAACAGAGAAAGAGGTATCACTGAAGACTTAAGAGGGAATGAGGCTGAACTTCCATCTTGCTCCTAGGGTTCTTCTTAAATCAATAAACAGATTATTGGGCCAGGTGAGGTTCACACGCCTTTAATCCCAGCACCTGGGAGGCAGAGGCGGAGGCAGGTTGATCTCTATGAGTTAGAGGCCAGCCAGGGCTACACAGTGAGACAGTGCCTCAGTAAAATAAGACTGTTTCCTAATGTTTACTTTGATGTTTTCTTATAAAAACAATGTTATATCGCTAGCAAAAGAAATCTATGGAATCCATGGAGATTTAACAATTGTTGACAAAGGGTGACTGTATACTCTATCTTTTCTGGTTTCAATTACAAAAATTATCACTTTTTTCCCATTTTTTATTAAATTATTTTATTTATTTACACTACACTTGTTCACTTTCCCAGTCCCCCATCCCAGAGTGAAGACCCGATCCCCCCTCCCCTTTGCCTCTGAGAGGGTGCTCCCTGACCTACCCACCCACCCCCATCTCAAACCCCAGCATCCTCCATCCCTCGGGCATCAAATCATCACTTTTGTAGTCAGAAAAAAAATAACATTAAAACTCACATTTTACCACTCAGGATTCAGGAGAGCACTAACTTACCTGTCATCAAGACCACCAGTCTCAAAAGTTAACCAAAAAAAGGCAGAGCAGCCAAGCACACGCCACAAAGCCATGCCTCAGAGCCTAGGTATTTGTTTATCAAGACAGCCACTCTGGACTGTTGAGATGGCTCAGAGGGTAATGATGCTTGCCACCAGGGCTTAGGATATAAGTTCAATCACTGGAACCCATCCACGTGGTGAACAGAGAAAAACTCTCACCACAGCCAGATGCTGCTGCTGTCTCTCCCTACACACACACACACACACACACACACACACACACACACACAGTACTGGGAATTGAACCAAGGTCTCTGGAATGCTAGCTAAGCACTATACCAGTGAACTACATCTCCAACCCAAAGATACCTCTTATATTGACTCTTATACATAGCTCCAAAATACTTGATAATCTATTGTTCCAGAAACGCCAAAGACACAGATCCAAACCAAAAAAACAGTAAAAGGCCTCAGCTTCACAAAGTAGGTAAGAAATGGCAAAATATCAAGTACAAAGCAGACAGGAGTCTGGCTCAGAGAGAAATCTTGGACTAGCATGCATGAGGCCTTGGGTTCAGTCTCCAGCTCCATATAAATGAATTAATCAGACGGGCAGTTATAAGGAAACCAAGAATATCCCCGTCAGAAACAGCTTTGAATAGCAGACATTCACCAGAACAATACTGATTTTAGAAGTGTTTAAATGAGACTCATTCCAAGACCAGAAATGGAGGAAAGATGCTAATTCCTATTTTAAAAGACTTGATCAAAGATGTTTACGAGTTAAACGGTTTAAAAGACCCTTTGCTATCTAGAGAAACTGAAAGACGTTTTATCCTTTCATCTAGGACTACCACTCTGGAGGACTATCTAGAAGGAAATGGGTAATGACTGCTGAGGGGGTTTGTTGTTGTTGTTGCTTAGTTCAGACAATTTCTCTGTGTAGCCCTGGCTGTCCTAGAACTCAGGCTGGCCTCGAACTCACAGAGAGCCACCTGCCTTTGCAGTGCTGGGATTAAAGGCATGTGCCACCACCAAGGGCAGCTGCTCAAGTTTAAAAGTAAGCAACCATCAGGATATGAGGGGCGGTGCTAGGGAGCCAGGGGCGGTGCTAGGGAGCCAGGGGCGGTGCTAGGGAGCCAGGCAGTGACGTTTGGGCTTCACTCCATCTTCCAAGCCCCATGGCGGCACTGAGTGGCAGCTGAGTCTATCAGCTATCGGGGTGAAGCCAGCAGGATCCTATCTATCTGCTGCACCTCCTTCACTCTTTCTTCTTTGGTTCTTAAAAGAGTGAGAGATCAAGACAGAGACACACACACAAGGTGGGGTGGCGCTAGAAAGACCAGGAAGAGGAGACTGTGTTTGTATCTGTGCAACAGAGATTACAAGCTGCCAACCTATTGTTCTTGTTTTCAGCATCGTTATCACTAAACAAAAGCCAAAAAAAAAAAAAAAAGATAACTTCTACATCTGAAGCCTGACTACTTAAAAACAGACCTGAATATTTCCTGTTCTTTCAATAAAGCGGAAGATGCCCTCGGTTGCTTATCTGTACCGTGCCTTATTCACTGATATGGGACCACTTTCTGTCCCTGTGTGGGAGCTCCACAGGGCCGATGGAAGAGGCTGTTTCCTGGGATGCTGGAAGCTTCTTGGCACTTTGTCATTTGCCAGAAAACAACAGAGAAGGTGTTTTTTTTGTTTGTTTTGTTTTAATATACACTTTCCACACAACTTCCCATGGCTAAACAAGAAAAACAATCACAACTGCAGTTAATGGCCCTTTAACTTCTGGGCTTCTTCTTCTTCTTCTTCTTTTTTTTTTTTTTTTTGTTTTTTTGTTTGGTTTGGTTTGGTTTTTTTTGTTGTTTTGTTTTGTTTTGTTTTGTTTTGTTTTTTGTTTTTTTGTTTTTCGAGACAGGATTTCTCTGTGTAGCCCTGGCTGTCCTGGAACTCACTCTGTAGACCACGCTGGCCTCAAAAATCTCAGAAATCTGCCTGCCTCTGTCTCTCAAGTGCTGGGATTAAAGGCGTGCGCCACCACTGCCCAGCAACTTCTGGGCTTCTGTGTGTCTTTTTTTTTTTTTTTAAAACTACCTGACTATTCTTTCTTGATTCAGGAAGTAATACATGGCCTTTGTCACAATGTAACCAATTGAAGATATATGTAATAAAAATCATTAACCCCTACAAGTATCTCTGTCCTTAAAAGGAGACTGTCTTAGACACTTTCCTGAGGCTTACACAAACCTATATGCTGTATGGAACTTTTTTTTTTTTGGCTTTTTGTTTTCAAATAAAAAAGGGCCATCATATGTACTCTTGTGTATTTCACATCTTTAGTCTGAAAAACACTCCATGGACATTTTGTAAGCTGAGATAGATAGATGTCAGACAGACACATAGACCTCCTATGTTCTTTGGATATAAACTAAGATGGATGTCCCATGATTCAATTAACTGTCACCTGCTTTTCCCACCTCGTTGACATCTGGGATAAACTTATATTAACATATATTTCAAGTCTTTAATTTCTATAACATGTCCCTAGAAGTGGGACTTCCATGTCAAATGAGACATCTTCAAATGTTTAAAATTTAATACTTATAATTAATTCCAGACCCTCGTTATGCAAAAATTTCAGTATAAACCTTGCACAGCATTTTGCATATTTTATTTTTCTAAAGCGCTCACATTATATCAAAAAAATGTCCCTGTCATTTTATGCTCCTATTGTTACAAATAGATAAATGTTTAAGTTATGGCTCTGATAGCTGGCATTAAATCACTGTGCAAATGCTTACGACTTGGTTTATGAAAGCAGTAATTCATTGTGAAAACCCCACCCCCGTGCTGTGTGGCAGCTCTCATATCCTGTGACTCCCTCCCACTGAGCGACTATATAGAGATCAAGGACCTACAGATTTCCTAACTCTTAACAGTGAACCTTAAGAAGTGTGTGTGGTGGGGGAGGGGAGTGACTAGCTCCAGACAACAAATTGACGGCCATTTTGGATTTCTAATATTCACAAATTGTAACACAGTGAATCATTTTTCTGCTTTACACTAGAAACTGCATCCCATTACAAATAAAAGCCTATAACCAATATGTTACTATCATCATGCAAATCTTTCGAAAACATACTTTTTAACCACTTTTCAATAGAATCATTGGTTATATCCCAATATATACCTCCCCCACTTCAGATTCAAGAGCATAATTACAAGTTTAAAGGGAGGGATGGCTCTAAAGAAATAGTTAACCAGTGAGGCTCCTCACGGTGTAACCTCAGACTCCTCCATATCTTCTAAAGACTCGAGCACTATCAGAGATTGTTAAGACACAGCGAGTTTGATACAGAAGTGTGTGACATGCAATTAATCTCCATTCATACCCAGCTCTGCTTGTCAGCAAACAAAGGTTCTGCTTTAGAAAAAGATCTGAAGACTTCAATTAAAAACAGTCAGCTAACAAGAAAATAATCTGAGCTAAAGGAAAGTGGCAGGTGCAAAAATGAGTTGTTTACCAAAGTGTCAGTTTTGAACAATAAAGAACTGCACATCAAAAATGTTGAAGGAGGAGATCGTATCACTAGCCTCTGAAAATGAGAGGGGATTTTTCTATCGATGCTGTGCACCAAACTGAAGTATATCATTTAACAAGCTTGTAAAATGGGTTTCTTCTCATAAAATGACTGACACCTATAAAAAGAAACGCTCTCTTTAAATATAAGGGTAGAATTCAACTTGTGGCTGCAGTTCCTTCTCTAAAAATCAAAGACAACTATGGCCTTCCTTTACGTACCTAATACCAAACCAGCACTGGTCAAATCTCTTTAGGTGTCTGATAATTTCTTCTATCTTCCAAATAACTTTTTATTTCTACAGTTTCTTGGTTTACAAGTGGATTTTCAATAATTTAGAGAATGCAGCTCAGTAGCAGAACAGCTAATGAGCATGCGTAAGGTTCTAGATTCAATCCCCTAAGTACAAGGGAGGACGGTGGTAGGTAAAGGTGCTTGCCACCAAGCATGAAGATGTGAGTTTGATCCCCATCACTGGAGGATGGAAGACGGTGAGGGCCAATTCCCAACAGTTGCCATCTGAACTCCACAAATGGGCTGTGGCACATACACACCCACACGCATACACTCCAAAAATATAAATAAATAAATACATAAATAAATAAATAAGATGCTTTTCTAAAATAGATTTTTGAAACATCGCATCAAAAGAAACACCTTGCTGCCAACTCTTACAGAGAAGCAATCCTGAATAGAATAGACAGCGCAACAGACAGAATCCAAAAGCACTGGCCAAATCCTTGATTAGGAGGCATTTATACCAAGATAACAAGGTAATGGAGATATAAAACCAATTAAACTGAGAGAAACTGGAAAGAATGCAGCTTGCCAAAATCACGACCTGCCCAAAGCAGGCCATCTGTTAACTACGTGTCAGATATGTCGCCTGGATGCCAAGGCTTCATTCTGAGCAGTTTCCTCCTGAGACCCTTACGCAACTGCAGATTCCAGCCCTCTGTCCTCCCAGGAAGGTCAGTCATAGGAAAATGAGTAAAACTGGATTTTCACCATGTGAGCCAAGCACAAGATATTGCCCATCAAGGAAGTCTCTTTGGAGTGTCAGGAGTGTGTGTTGAGTGTCGGAAAGTGTGACCTCAATGCTAAAGGACCGTTTTGAAGGTGAAACCATCACAACGGGACACTTCCGGGAAGGAAGGAATACCATACTCTGAGGCTTCCCTTGGGTAAATGATACCCCTCGAAATCTTCAGGCTAGTAAAGGATTCCTTTGCTTGCCACACTTATAAGAAGTCCCCTAACCACCAGGCTTGGCCCAAAGATCCATAAATCTCCATAGAGCCCTACTGTGTGCCAAGGAGACATCTACCCAGAAAGGCGTGTGTATTCCTCGAGTTAAGGAGTCAGGACTGGGGAGAATGAGATCTAATCGCTACACTCCTCAGGGATTTTCCCGGGGAGACAGGTTCAAGACCAAGCAAGGTGTCAGGGAAGGCCATAAACTGGCCTGCAAGACCTCAGCGACCTAGAATTGATGTTCGGTGATATAGTTGCCTAGAAGGAACAGAAAAATGTGAAACTCAAGGGAATGGTGAGGACCCTGAGGTGAGAGGATGTGAGAGAGGCTGGCATTGGGGACAATTGGGGAACTGAAGACTCTGGAAGCCTAGAACTTATATTAGGTGAGTGATGGGGCTGAAGGGCTGGTGCCCTGGTGTCTCCTTTCTTGCCTTCAGCCCAGCACTGAAAGGTCCTCCCGGAGGGGAGGGGTCAGGACAGAGGTCTGGCACTGAGCCAGGAGTTACCTTCAAGGAGCCAACAGATCTCCTCCGGGAGGGCGACGGCCTGCATTTGGCGCGGCGAGAGGATGGCCACAGCAGAAGGCGGGACAAGGGACGCGAGGCCTTCTCGGACAGCGCCGGGCAGAGGGAAGCAAGCTGCACCCTAGGCACCTGTACCTCGGCTGTCGCCTCGGGGCCCAGGCGCAGGGCGGGGTCGCCAGCCGCGCGCTCAGGAAGCGGCGCGCGCAGCGGGTGGCGGGAGCCCGGACCCCGGGCGCAGGTGCACTCCTGCCACTGAGGGGGCACGCAAGGTCAAAGGCGTGGCCCTTTGAGCCCCGCACCCAAAGATTGCCTAGACTCCAAAGAGCCTTGGAGGCTAGGTCTTGACGGAAACATCTAAGCACTGAGCAATTTGACCTTGGGGCGGCAGGTTTAAAAGGCCTTGGTTGCTCTTGAACTGAGGTGCAGAGGCAGAATCCAAGAAAGAGCTTGGTCCTTGCCAAGGATGCAGTGCCTCAGTTCTGATCCAGTTCACTGTCAGGGAAAGCCGTGCTGGCTAAAAAAATAAAATAAAATCTAGAGTCCCGGCGACAGTGCAGATCCTCAACATCTGAGAGACTTAGCATCAGAGGCAATACAAAGGGAAAGACACCTTCCCTCCGGAGGTGAAAGCTGTGAGAAGGTGAGAAACAGCTCTTTCTCAGAATAGAGGAAGGAAGAAAGTGATCGACCAGATCACAGGGCTGTGCCCTCTCCTTCTCAAAGTACAGCCAGTCAGTGCCCAAGTTTGGGTTGTAGTAGGTATCAAAGATGTTACTACAGCAAGAACTTGGTACACGGAACCCTTTGTTGTTTTTGTCGACCGCTTGTGAGTGCACAAGTACTCAGGTTGTTTATTTGGTTGTTGTTGTTGTTTTAAGTACAATGGGCCGTGAAGAAAGTAGAGTAGCGTGGACGATATAAGACGCCAGGGGAGGATGGGAGCGCCTGTAGGTGCACGTGTACTTAAAGGGGTGCTAAATACCAGACCGAGTTTTAAAAGGGTGGAAGACTTTGCAGGTGGAAAATTATCTATAATTTTGTTGCCCCTGCACCTCTCTTCACCGCTACTCTCTCTCTCCCTCTCCCCCTCTCTCAGATTCTCTTCTATTCTCAGAATAGGTATGGAGGATTGGGAGTGGTTGATGGAGCACCTGATGGGAGGGAGGTAAATGATTTGTTTACCTGCCTGGGGCGGGGAGATAATACTGATCTCAATGTAGAAGCCACGGCAAAGAGGAGAAGCCGATCAGAAGGGCACAAGGTGTAAGTGTCTCCTAGAATAGGTGCGTGCACACACCCCATGAAGATGAGGTCTCAAGATTAGGGACCCTCACTTTAAAGGGCTTCGGTGGCTTTTATCACATCCTGATACCTGAGAAGGAATGGTCTTGGTTTCAGGGCCTCACGACCAGCTATAAGTTGAACTGAAGGGATAGAACCTGGTCTGGTTGCCAGAGAACCCAACTCCATGGTGCTGCTCCTTACTGTGTGAAGCTATAGCCACCGGCTTGGGCTGCCTCTTCCTGGCTCCAGATGGGGTGTAGGCTGCCTCTGGGGACATTTTTTTTTTTTACCTTGCTGTCCCCCTGATAAAACCAAAGCTGCTTTAGAATCATTTGGTGCACATGTATATTTAAACATGGAGACTGTGTGGGTCACACACACTCTTCTTTTTGTAAACATAAAACCATTCTTCAAAAGGGGAGAGTATAGGCTTCCCTCTCTAGTGTACAAACTTCCTCCATTTCTCTTCCAGCAATGGGTGAAAAAAAAAAGACAGCCCCCCCTCCTTCTTTAGTAGAAGGCAGAAGGTTTCTAGGATCTGAAGCAAACCCAGAGTGCCCCACCCCCTTATTTAAGGACATTGGCCAGCATGGTCACATAGGGTAAGAGCTCAGGAGTTGTCTGACAAAGGGCAGAACCCCAGGCTTCCTGCCATTTAGAGAGAAGCAAACCTGCACAGGGTAGATATTCTTCTTGCATTTCTTCCCCCGTGGATGTCTGGGTTTGGGAGAGATGGAGGTAGAGGGAGGTGTGAGTCAGGTGATGTGTGCTGGTGACTGGCAGTTTCCAATACGCTATTGTCATGTTGCATCAAGGTTCCTCATTGCAGACAGAAGCCTGCCTCCACACATGAGTGCTGCCCCTCCTTAATCATCTGAGGACCCTGGTTCAGCAGTCAGCCTCACTCCTAATGACATTCTGTTAAATGGACAAATTCCTTTGAAGCCCTGTCCTCCTTTGAAATCCAATTTCGCAGGAAGCCAAATCTGATTGGGGGTAGTCATGGAAACGACATGGAGGAGTCTTGCAGAAGGTGGAGAGAGGCAAAGCAAAAAGAACCGTGATAGTCAAGAGTCCTTTACTGCTCTGTCGGAAATATCAAAGAGATCTGGAGAGGCTGGCAGCAGGCGAGTCCCTGCCCAGGTCCTGTTCTGTGTGGCTGGGTACCATGTGGCTGTCATGGAAGAAAGCAGCCAGCTGTCTCCACACACAGGCAGCGGTCCAGATCTGTCTGCCTTCCCCCTCCTCCCCTCCCCCAACCCGATTCCCACACCATCCCCTTCTAGCCATCACTCCTTAAAGGCAAACAACAAAAGAATGACAAGGTGAAAATACAAGGCCCCCACAGATAAGAGGTCGTAGGGAACAGAGGCCATGAAATTAATCTAAAATTCCTTGTAATTAGATAAGATAAGGGTATCTAGAGAGAGGCAGGACAGCCAGAAATGGAGTCCAGCCACACAGCATGCAGAATACGCATGCCCTGTCCACTGGGACTCCTCACATGCTGTCAGCAGACAGAAGATGCAGAGAATGGAACCCATGTTGGCCTCTGGGCTACTTGGAGATGCTGTCTGCGTGTCCTCTTGCCAGGTGGGCACTAAGTATGCATTCATAGGGTGTCTGAAGGGCTCAATCAGGAAGAAACAAGAACATCTGGCACCTAAACGTCACGGGGTCGGGAACAACTGCAAGCAAAGCCAGAGCTGGCTGGCACTGCCCCACCCTGGGCTCGGTGGGTCTGGAAAAGAGACTGCAGGGGGCAGGTTCTGAGGCTTTCTCCTCAGCCTGTTATTGATCCCTGAACACTGGGTCATGACACATGGCAGAGTTGACATCTGCCCTGTGGAGGTGCTGCAGCCTCATCTCAGCCTTTCCGTCCCAGCTCCATCAACCAGGTTTATTGACTCTTCTATTGACAATGCTCCGGCTTAATGAGGACAAGAGTTGCACACTTCATTAAGGGATGTGGAAGGAGAGATGATATGCAAAGTTGGTGACAAAACCTGAGCTCACTATATGCTTTTCAAGGCCCCAGAAACCAACACGCGACGTGCCACCTTGAAGGCAGAGGAAAGGCAAAGATGCCAGCATGGCACATCACTTCTATCTCATCTGTGGCCTTAGAGCACAGGGCTTCCACCACCTGCCAGGGGCCTTGCTGTAGCTAATTAGCGAACCCTACTATCATACACACACTCACAAGCATGTACCTTCAATAATCTCCCTTTCCAGCTTAGGCCAGTAAATTCTCTGCTGTTTGAAACAGCAAGGAGAGCAGGTAGGTAACACAATATATAAGAAAATATTCCCATGTCAGCTTCTCACTGAGGTCCAGGCAGAGAACATATAAGGGACAATTAAAATTCAAGAGACCTGAACATGATGGTACACACTGTAATCCCAACACACGGAAAGCTAAGGCAGGAGGATTGCCAACAGCTTAAGGCCAGCAGAGGCTGCACAGTTAGAACTGGGCCAACTAAGCCTGTACTGTGAGATACGAACTCAAAAGAAATAAAAGAAGAAAGAAGTGATTGGGAGATGGCTTAGTCAATCAAGTGCTTCCAGCATAAGTATGAGGACTTGATGAGTTAGATCCTTAGCACCCGCCGGGCAGTGGTGGCGCATGCCTTTAATCCCAGCACTTGGGAGGCAGAGGCAGGCGGATTTCTGAGTTCGAGGCCAGCCTGGTCTACAGAGGGAGTTCCAGGACAGCCAGGGCTACACAGAGAAACCCTGTCTCGAAAAACCAAAAAAAAAAAAAAAAAAACTATAGATCCTTAGCACCCACTCAAGAAGCTGGGTGGGCGTAGTGGGATGTACTTGTAACTCCAGAGCTAGGGAGGTGGAGAAAGCAAATTCTAAGACTTGATGGATATCAAGACTAGCCTATCACTGAACCCCAGGTCTTAGTGAGAGATGCTATCTTAAAAAAAAAAAAGTAGAATAGTAGTTAAGAGGAATGACATCAAAGGTTGACCTCTGAACTCTACCTATATGTATACTAAGTACATACATACATGCACACAGACATGCACACAGACATGCACACACACACACACAAGCAGAATCTTTATGAGGATCAAAGTCAAGATGAGGATCAGACTCAGTGCTCTAGCCAGGTACCCCCATTCAGAAGCTATCCCGGCATTTGGATCCTGGTACTGGACTAAGTTCTGATGGATCAGAGCAATATTAAGATAAACAGTTATAACCTGGGGGCAGTTCTGGGAAGCAGTTACTGTGGGTCCATTTAAATAGTAACCTTTCATTCTTTGTCGTATCTTTTTGTTACTGCACTTCTGTCACATTCACCTCCTCTTGTGAACTCTACTTTCCCTAGCCCCAAGACTACAGTAGACATCCCCCTTGGGCACCGATGAGCCCAGCAGAGGACCAGGAGGCCAAAGAAGTTGCTGACTCTGATACTTTCTATTTTTGATTGGTTCTCTTGGGAAACTGAAGAAGGGTTTGGAGGGACTCAGAATGTGACAGCCTCTGCCAGATGAGGCTTTTGCTCCTGAGTAGCTGTGCAGCCTAAGGGTTTTATCCACATGACAGGCAGACTGAGCCAAGGCCATAGCTGTGGGATGGATATTTGCAGGCATGATAACTTTGGAAAATAAGATAAAAAGAGGTAATCGTTTCTTTTTGAGTTAAACAATTGAGGCACTGGAAAAAATAACAGAGGGACAGCAGTGTTTCTGAAGTTCTCTCTCTCTCTCATTCTCTCTCTCTCTTTCTCTCTCTCTCTCTCCCTTTTATTCATTATTTTAAAAGATTTTTAGCCAGGTGTTGGTGGTACACACTTTAATCCCAGCACTTGGGAGGCAGAGGCAGGCAGATCTCTGTGAGGTTGAAACCAGTCTGGTCCACAGAGTCAGTTCCCAGAATAGCCAGGGCTATATGAAGAAACTCTGTCTCCACCTCCCACCTCTCCAGATTTTTTTTTAAAAATATTTCCTAAATTTGTTCCCTTTCTTCTTCAGTTTAGCTCAGATCTTAGAGTTCAGGATCTGGGCAGTGAAATTCGAAGTGTGAGAAATTATTTAGAATCTGGTCAGAAATTCTGGCCTGTGTTTCACAGTGCTCTGGAAGAACTGAGGTTACCTGATCAGGGTCACCATAACTGCAAATCTAATCAGAAGCACTACTGGGTCAGAGAGGAAAACAGCCAAGACAGAATATCTCAGTACAAGCACACAGGGAAGAGTCCCTTTGCTCCACTGAGCATGGTTCAGGATGACGTTACACACAATAGTGCGTGATATCATGTTTCTCCTATTGCATCTTTCCTTCTGAAGAAACAACTGTCCCTCCCCTCTCACCCTTCCACGGGAGTTCCTGACCCTACTCTCTCCTGCCATCTTCCAGACCTCTAGTCTCACCATTTTCTCTTGTCTTCCATCTTTCTGTCTATCTGTTAAAGCAAAATGAAATGGCTTCCTTCTGGCTTGCAGCCCTCCCCAGCTCTACCTTCTGTTTCCTTTCCTGTCCATCATCTTCGGTCAGACCTTCCTCCCTCAGCTGTTAGAGCTTTCTCTCAGAAGTCCAGTCCACTCCTAGTCTTCTTTAATAATTTGTCCTTTGGGGTGTGGTGACACATGCCTTTAATCTCAGCACTCAGGAAGCAGAGACAGGTGGATCTCTGTGTGTTCAAGACCAGCCTGGGTTAACATAACAAGTTTTAGGCCAGCAAGAACTACATAGTGAGACCTTGTCTCGAAAAATAAAATAAAATAAAATAAAATAAAATAAAATAAAATAAAATAAACTGTCTCTATTTCAGACAGCCTTGTCCTCAAATCTGTCACTTGGACAAATTATTAATTTTCCCCTGTGCTTAAGTTTCCTTGTTATACATGGTGCCAATACTGACAGTGTTTCAAAGTTGTTATAAAGGCCCAGTAGGCATATGCATGCACACATGCGAGTGCACACACACACAGACACACACACAGAGAGGGGGGGGGGAGGAAGAGTGAGAGGGGATGGGAGAGGGAGAGGGAGTTAGTCGTTTACAGCTGTCTATATAACGGTGGTTACTTCCTCAGTGTTAGCCAAACCATCCACGGTCTCTCGCTTGACCTTAATTTCTCACTAAAGATGTATCTAAGGAGTGATTCCACAAGATACAGGTGATGTTAGTCCCCAAAGATGAGAGTTTTTCTCCTTATGAAATGAACTTGCTTTGAAGGAGATGGTGTACATGCAGCTTTCTTATGGTCAGGCCCCAACGAACCAGAGTGATGAGATTTCCCTACTCACCTCCAGAGACTTCCTCTCTGCCCCACCTATTTTGGAACAGGGGTGGCACCCTCCCAAGGGAAGCCCCTGATTTGGAAGGCATGTGATATTAGCTTCCCCTTTCATTCACTGTGACAGAAACCATGGTTCCACCACAAATACAGACTCTGTACAGAACCAATCAGAAGGCAGATTATATCCCATAAGTGGAGGGCTGCTGGTAGGGCTAAGATCTACAGAGTATGGAATGGAAGAGGGGGAGGAGCGTGGCAAGGGTAAACAACCCTCTAAGTGCAAGACTTATGAGAAGAGGAAAATGAGAGACAAATGAAAAGATGGAGAAAAAAACTTAAAGAGAAAAGGGAAAGGTCCTTATAGTTTGGGGGATTAGAAGCAGATCCACTTCATTTGCTAAAGCTGTAATTTCAAGATACAACAGTTTCTACCCTGATGACTTTGAAAAGCTTCAGAGAGCAACTGTAAACCCCTGAAGAAAAGGTCTTCAGGCTGTCTGGATAGGCTGCTGTACTTTTTAGCCTACACACTATCAACACAATGACATGTCTTATTGAGTAATGCGTGATATTCCGCATGGCGAGTCTATTGATGCAGAATTTCCTTTTCCCAAATTCAATATTCCAATCAAAGACTGTTGCATCCCATCATTGAGACCATCCACTTAATGACAAGTTGTAAGACGCATATTGCAGAATATTCACATTCATTTTATGCTCACGATGCTTAAAATCTCCTCTAAACAGCCTCTGCTCCCAGCCTATTAAGGTGTCTGTGTTATCTACACTCCATTCAATGGTGTGGAAATAATTGTCTTCAGACTAAAGGAAAAAAAAAAATGATGGTCACGAGCCCAGTCAGCACTTTCGTTCTTCTCTCCCTCTGTTAAATCAGGTGTTATTTACACTTCCAGCACCTGGGACCTCTGATAAGTCACTCCCCTGGTAGCTTTTTCCAGGACAGTACTGTGGGGTCTTTGGAAGAACTAGGGATCCTTCATAAACGGTATTGTTATCAGCACAATTCACGATGCCACCAGATGTGCGAAACTAAAATCACCAAGGGCATTCGGGCAAATGGAGCTTCCCCAGCTCCATCTGGTTCCTCTGACGTGAGCTTACAAATTAGAAAAGGAGTCAGAGAAAGCAGGGCTTTGCTCACCACGAGGGTCCACGTGTTTGTGAAAAGACACTTACATCCCTACAAAATTAAAGTCCGTTCTGGTTGCACCTTTGCTTATCCAGCATCTCCACCCATTCCCTGATCCTCCCTCCTCCCTACAAACTGGGCTCCACTAAGACCTGCCTCGTAGAGATGCATTTCTTCATCCCATCTCACATGGGCTGGTGAAGGAGAGCAAATGCCCGACTTTGCCTTTAAATATCAACCACACACAGAGAGACAACACCATGGCAGCCTGAGAGGTTTCCATGGTGACAGAATGCAGGCCACGACCTCTGTAAATGTAATCAGAGCACTGGGATTGGTGTGTGAGACAGGTTTAATTTCTCCTCCAGTGGAATCTCTGTGGTCCAGGCCAGACGTAGGTTTTATACATTGACAGACAACCTGCTGTCCTCATCAGGGCAGTTCTGCATATGGCAATCCCCCTGCCCCAGAGCTGATTTCTATACTGCCTGAGCAGGCTACAGGATATAAAATGTTGCTCAGGGTTGGAACAGCAGTCATGGCAACACCTGGTATTCCAACTCATCCTTAGGAGGTGGGGCTGTCTCCTAAATGAGAAGCAGTCACAATACAAAAGCCCAACCAAGAACTCAAAAGATGGGCCAAGATTTTCACTCCTTCTCTGATACCACAGTGGGGCTAAAACATTCAGCTTTCAACTTCTTCACCGTAAGGGAGAAAATGCCCTGGGGCAGGGAAGATGGAAGACCTTAAGAGTCCCAGAAGACAGTACCCAACCATGCTTAGCAAGAGACTTCTGCTACCCCTGCTGGAGCCCAGGCCCAAGAAGTGAACTTTCTTTTTTTTCTTTCTTTTTTTTTTTTTTTTTTTTTGGGTTTTTCGAGACAGGGTTTCTCTGTGTAGTCCTGGCTGTCCTGGAACTCACTCTGTAGACCAGGCTGGCCTCGAACTCAGAAATCCGCCTGCCTCTGCCTCCCAAGTGCAGGGATTAAAGGCGTGTGCCACCACAGCCTGGCTTGAACTTTCAATATTACTGGTATCAGTACTGCTGATTGTAATGGCCGTTTCTTTTGTAACGGCCGTCGGGTTCTGCTACTTTGTAAAGGCCGGCCGGTTCGGCTGCTCCGGTCGGCAGGTCAGGGTCTAGCAAGAGAGAGAGTGGGGACGGAGGAAGGGGGAAAAAGGGGCGAGAGACGCAAAAGATAGATACAAGACAGAGTCCGGTGGCGTCTCTTCAAGTCTCTTCTTTATTCTCCTCTCTTCTTACTATATTCTCACTCCTTCAGTCTCCTGACACCTCTCACTTTCTCACTCCTTCCTCTACTTCCTACTTCCTACTACCTCCTACTACTTACTACCTCCTACTTTCTACCTCCTACTCCTCACTCCTCAATAGAAAGGAAATCCGGGTATTTATACCCTTTACCACGTGACTTGCCCTCGTGGACAATCTCAACTGAAGCCACTACGTCACGTGCCTTGTAGCCATGGATACCAGGAGCACCTGGCAGCTGGGGGCACTAAACAGTGTAACAAGATGTTTATCAGAGTGCGCTCAGCTATTGCAGGCTGTTGAAACAAGTCTCTTGTCAGGGTATATGGCTCAAGATGGCTGTAAAGATGATAGCCACTTTCGGCTAAGAGTCGGCTCCCAACAGCTGATCAGGGTGTGTAGGGGTGGAGGTAAGGGGCTTCAGTGAGCCTTCCTCAACCCTCTCCTCATTTGCAAACAAGACCAAGATACAACTTCGTGCTGTCCAAAACAAGAAACAAGTTTTTCACTAAACTGATGAGACACCAAGGTCTAAGCAGTGTCCAAGGAGAATTCTTCAACCTCTTTCCTTAAGCCCCATGCAAGCTCGGCAAAGTTTCCCTCCAGCTGAAGGTTGGCATCCCCTGATTCTATTTCTGTATCACCTAAGATGCTGGCAGACATCAGTTATCAGTCAACCTGCTTCTGTAGCACTCTGAGAAACACACATACGTACACACATACATATACTACACATTCACACACACACACACACACACACACACACACACTCACAGCAGTGTGAGCTAGGAAAAAAACCCATAGGATTAGATGACGTGTTTCCCTTCCCAGGAGGCACTTTCAGATTCCTCTACAGAAACTCCTAGTTTCAGATCCGGAAGGAATTTGAGAAGCCCCAGAAGAGAAAACCCAAGGTCCGGGTAGAGAAACGGGGGGCTAGGTTATATCAAACCTAGGAAGGGCTGCCTGGCATCAGGGGCCAGCTCAACTAAGTGCTAAGTTACCTCCTGTGTGCCTGTGAACCTCAAACTGAAGTAGAAGGGAAGTGGGGAAGACTCAATATTGAACATTAGAATCAGGAAACGTTGATTTGGCTGAATCTGAAGATAATAGCTTTACCGCTTCCTGTGGCAGCCGATGACAAAGGAAAGGACGTTCTCAGAAAGAAAACAGTGACAATACTGTGAGCTTCTTGCTGCCATGCCATCTGTACACAGTCTTTCTTTGGGGCCATAGAAGGAAGGTGAGCCTAATTGTTCAGAAATATTATTGATTGATGTCTAGCACAGAATCATGAAGTCGAAGAGTAATGGGGTTTACAGGAACACCTAGTCTGACAGCGCATCTCTTGGTTGCTGAGTAATCAAACCATCCAAGACAGGCTATTTGGTTGCCTTTCTTTAGGAGTAAAAGATTCAATTCCTAAACTGCAAGTGGAGAAATGAGCTTTAACGTGCCAGGATTCTAAAATCTCTAAAAGTGGAAAGATCCCAGCCCTTTAAAGCATTTAATTATACAAGGAGTACCGTGCGTCTTGCAAACAGTGCATGTTCTCCTTACTCCAGCTTAACATCATCGTGGCAAGCATGAAGAGTGTGCCCAACTCCCAGGGGCCAGTGCAGACTCTAGACTAGAAGCACGGAAGCTCTTTCTAGTGTTTTTAAAAGGAGGAAGAGGCAGCCAGCTATGTTTTATTCATGTCAACCCAAGATGTTAACACTCTAGCTAATAGAATAGCCCAGAGAAGGCCAATTCTGCCATTTGCAGTCAAGGTTACATATAGGTTTAGTCCTCAATGGGCTCATCAGTTTCTTGCAAGAAAAGGAAAACAGAACAGAAGAAAATATTCCTGTTCCTTGGAATTTTTATTAGCCAGATTCCAAAAGGGCCCAGAGTATTTCTGTAGTCACAAAGAGAACCAAAAATACTA
>NW_021620860.1:3280225-3295159 GCF_004785775.1 Grammomys surdaster
CCTTCCTTCCCTCCCTCCCTCCTTCCTTCCCTCCCTCCCTTCCTCCCCTCCCTCCGTCCTTCCTTCCTTCCCTCTCTCCCTCCTTCCTTCCCTCTCTCCCTCCTTCCTTCCCTCCCTCCCTCCGTCCTTCCTTCCTTCCCTCTCTCCCTCCTTCCTTCCCTCCCTCCCTCCTTCCTTCCCTCCCTCCCTTCCTCCCTCCTTCCCTCCTTCCCTCCCTCCCTCCCTCTCTCCCTCTGTCCTTCCCTCCTTTCTTCCCTGTTTCCCTTCTTTCCTATATTCCCACCTTCTTCCCTCATTCTTCCAGTATTATTGAACCAATATTCAAGAACACTAAGACACAAACACGTATAGACAATCCAGTATTCTCAAAAAGTGTATAGTCTGGGGGCTAGAATGATGGCTCTGTAGTTAAGGGCACTGGATGTTCTTCCAGAGGCCTGGAATTCAGGTCCTAACTCATCTCCCAACATCCATCTCAGACGGCTCACAAGTGTCTGTAGCACCAGTTCCAGAGGATATGCCATCTTCTTCTGGCCTGTTCACACACATGCAGGCAAAACACCCATCCACATAAAACAAAATTAAGTATATATATATTTTTAGACTTATCTTTGTATGCATGGGTATTTTGCCTATATGTACATATGTATACCATATGTATGCCTGGTACATAAGAAGGTTGGAAGAGGGGAGCTGATTCCCTGGAACCTGAGTTACAGGTAGTTATGGGGCTCTGTGTGAGGGCCAGGAACTGAACCCAGATCCTCTACAAGAGTAGCCAGTGTTCATAACCATTGAGCCAACTCTCCAACACCAAGATAAACTTTTATTTTTAAATTTTCAAGACAGGGTTTCTCTCTGTAGCCTTGGCTGTCCTGGAACTTACTCTATAAACCAGGTTGGCCTCAAACCCAAGAGATCCACCTGCCTCTGCCTCTCAAGTGTTGGGATTAAAGTGTACACCACCACCATCCTGCCAATAAACGTATTTTTTAAAGTTCAACCTGGTAGTTGCTGCAAGTTCTCATTCCCATGTTGAGTCCAAGCATGCAGCCTATAGGGCTATGGTGACCATTGCATCATGGATTGCTTGGTTCTGGAAACCTGACTGGCAAGGCCGGTTAAGGAAACTTCCCATCCTTCTGAGCCTCACCTGGGGAAGGCTTTGCTTTGAGGAGTGGAGTCCTTGACACGACCACGTCCATGTCAACAATGCACATTCACTCCAAACGTCATTATGTCACATGACAAAAGACAGGAATATTTGCCTAATTAATAGCTTCAGTTTTAACTGAATCCTCAGAGATGCTTAGCACTAAATGGAGTTTCTTAAAGGAAGTGTTCAGTTCACAGTTCATGGAGACTGTGAGATGCAGAACAAGGCCCATCCAGCCTACAAGCCTTAACTCTGAGTAAGGTATTGTCTCCCAAAGACTGAGTGAGAAAGAGAATATGCCATCTATTTCAGTTCAGCAGACATTAACTGAATACTTGGCATGTGCCAGAAACCATGTCAGAAGGTAAGAATTCATAAATAAATAAGACATGAATTACCTGGAGGTCCAACGTGTCAGCGTATTCACACTCCTTACCCCATTAGTCCCTGTCAGTCTATCAGATTAGTCACTGTCCTGAGGAACTGATATAGGACACAGGACACTTTGATAAGACCTGAAAGGAAGAGACGTTGGGGACACTGAGTATTACACAGGAGAATTCAGGCCTAGGTGAATGTTAAAATTCATCAAAGAACTGGGTATCAAGGAAGGGTGGGAAACAGGATTGGTAAGGAAGCAGAGTTTGCTTTTCAGTGTGTGTGTGTGTGTGTGTGTGTGTGTGTATGCCTGTGTATGTGTGTGCATGTGTGTGTGTGTGTGTGTGTGTGTGCGCACAAGGTCAGAGGTTCAGACCAAGCATCTTCCTCTTCCTCAATTACTCTTTCTTATTTTTTGAGACTGGGTCTTCCATGGAACATAGAGCTCACAATTTGACAAAATTTATTGCCACCAATGCCCAGGGAATTTTCCTGGTTCTCCCCAAAGACAGACTCACAGACATACCACCGTACCTGGCTTTCTTGCAAAGATGTTGAATTTCAAATCAAGAACTCATTGCTAGCAAGGTAAGAGTGTCACTAGCTGGGCTGCCTCACACAGCCTCCCACCTGATTTTACCTGGGAGTTCTGCTCATTGTCCTCTGGAATCTTCCCCTCTTTGACTAACCATACACAATTCCTGGCTTAGCCCTGGGCTTCCTCTGCAGCTTTTCTTTGTTCTAATAAAAGTTTTAATGTGGTTTCCATTGCCTCTCAGGTACTACCAGGCAGGATCACTTTAACAATTTACTTTAAAGTCCACTGGGTCAAAAGCCCTCATCTGTCAAGTGCAATTATCTCAGTCCTTCCTCATGTCTTTCTGTGGTTTCCAGGGTTGTTGCTCAGATTTGAATCACTTCTTCAGCCTCTGTTGACCCATTTGGAGCCTGTTTGTTCTCAGACCATTTTTAGAGTCTCTTCTTGCCATACTGCCACTGAGGTGTGGCCCTGCTTACTTTACCTGATGGAGAAATTCCATTACAAAGGTGCTGGGTTAGGAGGGCCTAGGAAGAGCCACACACTGCCTTCCATTCACATTTTGCCAATGAGTCTGGCCCCTCTGCAGATTCCATTCTTATGCCTATGATTTCCACTGTCAGTGTCTCATTATCTCTCTAACAACCTACCTTCCTTAAGGGTTTCTTGTCAGGACTCTTGATTATAAGAGATAAAGCCCAAACCGAATAGCTTAGGTGAGAAAAAGGAAATTGTCACCAAGATGCCAAGGAAGAATCATGGATTGAGTATTTCCCAGTCCATAGCTCACACTCTCGCTGACCCAACCAAACCAGCTCGGCTGAAGTCGTAGCAATGGCATCATAAAGGAACAGTCAGCTCCCTCCCACCAAAGTCAATTAGGTCTGATGAGCGGAGAGAGAAAAAAAAAAAAAAAAGCTAGACCATACACCCTGTTAATTCTATTTTTTTCAAAAGGAGTGGATCTGATGAAAGAACATGCAGTCTGGGGCTTGAGAGATGGCTCATTGGTTAAGAGCACCAGCTCCTCAATCATGAGGGGCAGAGTTTGGATCCCAGCACCCACATAATGAGCCAGGTGTCCCACACACAACTGTGACTGCAGGGAATCCCACACACACAACTAAAACTCCAGGGTATCCCACACACCACTGCAACTTCATTACTGAGAGGTCCAATGCCCTCTTCTGGACTCCACACATGCAAGGCACATGCACTCATGCACACACATACGTGTGTACACACATAGATAACCAGGTGAATAAATAAGTGTTTTTAAAAAGAAAAGGGAAGTGCTATTTACCTACCATGTTCCTTTACTCCTCATATCTGCTGGGACACACCAGAATAACTACAGAAAACATTAGCCTTTTCTTGCTCGTAGGAGCTGGAGAGATGGCTCGGTGATTATGAGCCCTTGTTCTTGTGAGGACCCAGATTTGTTCCCAGCATCCACTTTGGGCAGCTTACAACCTCTAAGCGTAATTCCGGAGGATCTGAAACCATCTTCTGGCTTCCATGTACACCTAAAAACACACGGTGAACATACAATCATGCAGAGACATATACATTTTTTTTAATCTTTGAAATCTATTTTACACATGACTTTCTGGCCTTGAAAATGAGAGATGTGATTAGGTTAGAGGTGTAGTAGATCCTTGCTCCAGTCAGTAGCTCCGTGGTTCTCAACCTCCCTCACGCTGCAACACTTTAATACAGCTCCTCATGTTGTGGGGACCCCCAGCCATATAACTATCTTGTTGCTACTTAATAACTGTCGTTGTGCTACTGTTATGAATCATAATCTAAATATCTGATATGCAGGATATCTGATATGCTACTGTTGTGTTAATTATTTAAAATCAGCCTCTGGCTCATGCCGACTATCTAAGCTGCATCGGCTTGGCCTAGCACAGCCGCCATGTTTGGAGGCCACGTGTGCGCAGCAGCTAGAACCAGCCCACCAGAAACACCAGCCCTGCCACCTACGAGACGCCAGAGTGGGAGATGGCTCTGCCAATCTTCCACGCTGTCTCCGCAAGGCTGGGCATTTCCCAGACCATCCTGTCATCCATGTGGGGCCAGTAGAAAGATAAGACTCTAATGCTTAAAGATTAATCAAAGGCTTATATATTTGGCAATGATCAGTAACAAGATACCCATACAATCAGAAGTGTAACCCAATACCCAACCTAGATATACCAACTACCTTTGACTGCTACAGACACGTGAACATCCGCCTCCGTCTCCTCTCTCTCCCTCTCTCCTCTCCTAGCTCCTCCTCTTCCTTTTCCTCCTCTCCTCCTTACTCCTCCTCTTCTTCTTCCTCTCCTAACTCCTCCCACCTTAGCTCCTTCTACATGCTACCTCTAAAGGGGTCAAGAACCACCATCACTCACCATCATCACCACCATCACCACTATCACCATCATCACCACCTCCATCACCACCACCATCATCACCACCACCAAAATAGATTTTAAAAAAGTCTAAGCCTACAACCATCACTGTCCCCCATCACCATCACCATCATCACCATCACCATCACCACCATTGTCACCACCACCGCCACCACCATCACCACTACATTTGAGCTACTCACCTCCCTAGTCCCTCCCTTTCCATGGTCCCTGACTTTGTCTTTTCTTTTCTCTTTCTTCTTTCCTTTTAGACAGGCTCTCGATGTTTATCCCTGATTGGTCTGGAACTTGACATGGACTGGCCTCAGATGCACAGAGACCTCCTTGCCCCTACCTCCTCAGAGCTAGGGTTAAAGGCATGTACTACCACGCCCAGGTCTCTGTGTCCTTTTAAGTAACAAACCTGTTTTCTCAAACGAGTTGCACCCCACTCTCGTTTTTCACAGAATGTCCCCTCTATCTGCAAGGCTTTCCCCTGCCCTTAGTCAGCTGACCACCACTCTCTCTTCGAGTCACAGCTTAGAACATCATTTCCTCCGACAGCAAGCAGTAACTGCTGGACCTGAGCTTTACCCCTCCCACGTGCTCTTACTGTGGTTAGCTCCTGTCAGTCAAAGCTCATAGCCCGTCTGTCACTGCATGTCTGCCACCACTTGTCTTCCCCAACTCCAAGATCATTCCTATATCGGTTTTCATTCTTTAAAGATTTATTTATCTATATATGCGTGAGCACACTGTAGCTGTCTTCAGACACACCAGAAGAGGGCATCAGATCCCATTACAGATGGTTGTGAGCCACCATGTGGTTGCTGGGAATTGACCTCAGGACCTCTGGAAGACCAGTTAGTGCTCTTAACCTCTGAGCCATCTCTCCAGACCCCTATTAGTTACCATTTTATTCCCAATATACATAGGGTGTGTCAAATAAATGCTTATTGGACTGAGGAGATAGTTCAGTAGTTGAAACCCTTGCTTTGCAAACAGGAGCTCAGACACCCAGAGCCAGCATATCTGTAATTCCAGCCTGGGACAATAGAGACAGGCGATCCCCAGGGCAAGGTGACTAGAGAGACTAGCTGTATCTGAAGCTCTGGGTTTGATTGAGAGACCCTGCCTCATGGATGAGGTGGATGATCAATTGAGGATTGTGATGGTTTGTATATGCTGGGCCCAGGGAGAGGCACTATTAGAAGGTGTGGCCTTGTTGGAGTAGGTGTGTCACTGTGGGCATGGGCTTTAACACCCTCCTCCTAGCTGCCTGGAGGTCAGTCTTCCACTAGCAGCCTTCAGATGAAGATGTAGAGCTCTCAGCTCCTACTGTACCATGCCTGCCCGGATGCAACCCCAATTAAATATTGTCCTTATAAGACTTGCCTTGGTCATGGTGTCTGCTCACAGCAGTAAAACCCTGATTAAGACAAGGATGATGCTGGACATCAGTCTTAGGCTTCCACACACTTGTGGATGTACACACACAGAGAGTTAAAAAAAAAACCCAAATATATGTGTATGAGTGTTTTACCTGCATGTAGGTCTGTTCACACTCACATGCCTGGTGCTTGTAAATACCAGAAGATGACATCAGATCCCCTGACACTGGACATACAGACAGTTGTGAGCTGCCAAATGGATGCTAGGAACAGAACAGGGGCCTCTGGAAAAGCAACCAGTGCTCTTAACTGCTGAGCCATCTCTATAGCCATTGAAATAAGTGGTTTTTAAAATGTTTATTGAGACACAGCCTCGTCAATAAGGCAGGGTCAATCTGTTCAGATTTTTTTAGAATTACTTTTTTAAAATAATTTCAAACTTACAGAAAAGTTTCTATAATATATAAAGCTCTTGTATATCACTAACTTGGTTGGATCCATCAGTCATTAATTTTTGGCATATTTATTTTTTTCTATATATGCCTGGACTTTTCAAGAATAAATTACAGGCAGCTCCTTTTTTTCCTAAAAAAAAACTTTTTTACAAGTGTTTCTTTTACAAGTGTTTCTTAACAATGAGGGCATTCCGTTCAAATTTATTAAAGCAAAGAACTGTAATAAAAACACATGCATAATTCCAAGTGTGTTGTTTTTAGAGAAATAGAAAGTAATTGGGAGGGGGAAGGCAATTTGGGATTAAGTACAAACACAGTGTCATCCCTCTTGTCTCGCTTCTCAACCCCTGAAGTTGTAGGGCTTGAGGTTGAAGGCTTGCTTGCTGAGCATGCGCAAGGCTCTGAGCCCCATCCCAGGACGGTCACTTACACAGTCATCTCTGCACCCTTGTCCACAGACTTCTCTTGGAAGTCTCATCTAAGCTTTGTTTCACAGGGTCCCAGACAGGCGGCCCAGCTTGGAAGTGAAAGTTAGAGGGACAAACGAGGTACAGGAAGTGGGAAGATGGCTCTTGGGACCCACGATCAGGCCTAAGCGAACGGTTCAGAGCTCCGGAGAAGGCAGGGAGATGAGCTGTGGGGCGGAAAGATTTGCACACCTTGGGTCCCGGGACTGTCCTGCTCAGCTGAGTGGAATACCAAACGAGGGTGTCTCGAAGCTGAGCTTCACCTCAGCCAGGCAATCGACAGGAGAAGCAGCGAGCGAGACCGACAGACTGTCACTGGCAAAATGAACTGTCACCTCCCATTTTTCAGAGGCACGGCGGGATGAATTGCAGCCTTGAACCGTGCGGCCCGCTGCTGATTGAGTTCCGCTGTCTTAAAACCCCGTCGAACAAGGCGAGTTCATTTCAGACTGACGTCTCACCGCTTATCAATTTAGGAGCTAGTAAAATTAACCGCTTCGGAGCTGATTTTCGCCCTCCCCCTGGTTCAGATTCCACATCCGGAAAGGTCACGAAAATAAATCTCTCTGGGTCCCACTAACATAATACGCAGTCTAGAAATGAGGTCTCACAAGGCTGAAGCCAAACATAACCCAGGTCCCAAAGCTTTCAGGGGGCCCTTTGGAGGCACCAGCCCATGGCAATAGTGTGACATGCCAGGCGTTTGTTAACCCTTCGCCTGCATACACCAGCAGCTACTGCCCCCAGGAGCTAGCATCGGGAAGGGTTGGGTAGCTAAGGATGAAGCTGCCTCCCAAGTCCCCCATGCCTTTCTGCAGAGAAGTGTGTATTCCTTAGCTTCCTGTCCTCAGGTTCCTCCACACACATAGAAGTGGACACCCAACAAATGATTATAAAGCCAAATAAGATGTGATGTTTGCTAAAGCATCGGTGATTATTTTGAAAAGTTTAAACGTATGTGCAGAGACAAGGCTTTGGTTTGAGGAAAGGGAGAAGGATTGTGATCCAGGAAAATATTGCTTGTCACCAGCCACTCCCCCAACACATCCCGTACCGGAAATGGCTCCTGAGGGCAGAGATGAACACACACCAGAACTGCATCTCTGTCTCCAGACGCAAAAAGTGCCTTCTGCTTCGACTCTTCACCATGGCTTAACTGCTCTGGAAGGCCCACATCTGCGTCATGGATACAAACAGTTGTCTCAGCGTCCTTTGACACCTCTCTTCCCTAAGGCAAACGAAGGCAGTGTTTATTTCCAGCGATAGCATCAAACCATTTCAGTACGGTTTGTTTTCAGCCTTGCTTAAGCTCCTGGGTCCTCTCTACCTCCATCTGGAAGTGTCTGCCTTTTTATTAACAAGAGTATCTCATCTCAGAAGAGGGGACACAGGTTTTCCCTTGGAAGCAGTGTGAGAAAGAAGGACCTGTGGACATGCAACTGGCTTCAGACAGGAAACTGGTACTGTCTCCAGCAAACATCAGGGCAAAGGGTAAATGGTTTAGCTCAGCCACAGTCTAGCCCAGAGTAGCCATCTCTGCTGGAGTTTTGTTCTCAGCCTTTTTCTAAGAGGTTTGCTTCTGTGTTTTAACTAGGGACTTTTTTTTAAAAGTCTATATTTCTTTAAAAAAAAAAAAAAGCCAGGCTATGGTGGTGCACACCTTTGATCCTAGTACTTGGTAGGTAGAGGCAAGAGGATCTATGAGTTTAAGGCCAGCCTGGTCTACAGAGTGAGTTCCAGGACAGCCAGGGCTACACAGAGAAACCCTGTCTCAAACAACAAAAAACAAAAATAAAACAAACAAACATATATATATATATATATATATATATATATATATGTGTGTGTGTGTGTGTGTGTGTGTGTGTGTGTGTGTATGTATGTGTGTATACATATATGTGTATGTATAAAGATTGATATAGATAGAGATGATATAGATATGTGGATTATAGATCTATATCTTCATGAGTGTGTGTGCGAGGCTGTAAGAGTTTATGAGCACCACACACACGCATGTTCATGCCATGCAGGCCAGTACAGGGCCTTGGATCCTCTGGGGCTGGAGTTAAAGGATGTGAGTTGTGGAAATCAAACTCGGATCCTCTGCTGAGAAGAAGTGCCTTTACCAATGAACCATTTCTCCAACCCCTTTACCTGGGACTCTTAACCCTATACTGGAATGAGGAAACTCTCCCCACCTTCCCTAGTCATAGGACTTGAACAGACACACTAACTTACCTGAATCCCAACTTTCCCACTGAAAAACTCATATTATAGTCAAAAAGGTTTCTTTTGTTTGTTGGTTGGTTGGTTGGTTGGTTGGTTTTTCCAGGGAGTTAGAGAGATGACTCTGTGGTTAAGAGTGCTTGCAGCTCTAGTAGAGGACCAAAGTTCAGTTCCCAGCACCAACACAGTGGCTCACAACTGGCTGTAACTCCATTTCAGGAGATCCAACACCCTCTTCCAGCTTCCAGCAATAGCAACACACACATAATGCATGTGTGTGTGTGTGTGTGTGTGTGTGTGTGTGTGTGTGTGCAGGTAAAACATTCATGCACATATAGTAAAAATAAATCATTCTTTAAGTTAAAATAACCTCATTTATATAAAAACCTTAATACAATGCATAGTTATATACAGATGCAAGAGTTTATTTTAGTCCTGGCTACAGGGAAAAATTTTTTAAGAAGACCAGCTCAAAATTTGACCCAGAAATTGCACTTTGAGGAACTCATCTCATAAAAAAAATGGATGCAAAATGGAGAACGAATGGGGACTGTCACTGCAGTTTTTTTGAGAAGTTTGAGACATCTTTAATTCTGTCAATAAAGGACTGAGCAAACAGGCAGTGGCATATATATATTGTGTGATAGTGTAAAGCATTTTTAAGAAACAGGGAAAATGTACATTTTAGATTCTTCAAGCCCTGATGTGAGCTGCTAGCATCACCAGTATGAATGACACAAGGTTATCACATCATGAAGGACTCCAGTGTTCGTGAGATAATCAAGTTAAGAGTGACCATAGAAAAATATGTCCCACTAACCCTCAGGAAATTGCCCAGAGCTTTAAGTGAATAATGGTTGTATTCCATTTAATGTATGGTGGACACCTCTTCATGCCAGGACCTTTTAATTTTATAAGTTAAAGAGCTACAGCTAATAAAATAGAGGTCCTGGATTCTAATAACAATTCTCATATGATGATGGGGGAGAGAGGGAGAGATTTATGGGTATTTGAAGTGTGTTCTCAGAAATATAAATCCATAATATTCTAGCAGCGTAAGTGTAGCCTCCTGTTTGAAGTTATAACCGCCCTAAACCGGGAATCGGGATCCAGCAATACCGTCCCAGTACCACCATTAACTTAGTATATGACATCAACCTAATCACTTATCTGGGCCTCGGTTACCAGTTCCAGAAAATTAGAGTATTAAAGCACGTGTTCTCCAAGGTCCCTTCAAGCTGAGAATTTCGTAGGTCTGTGAAGTCAGTTTTCAAAGATCCAATAAAGGATGTTTATATATAATTAAAGTCCCTGATCATTTCTGGAAATAACTGGAAGATTTTAACAAGGCCTTAAACACTCATAGGAAGAGAAAGTTCACTAAAAAAAATTTTTTTTATTTAAAAAAAAAAAAGTTCCTGCCCTCAAGAAACCTATGATTTAAAAAAGAAAATAAGACAGCTAAATCAATAGAAATATGAAGTGCCAAGTTTTACAAAAAGAAATGTACAAAATGTACAAAATGAGATTGTCGGAGGGATCATCAGTACTCAGATTTGTTTCTGTTTCTAGGAGTGTCGGCATTCCTATAGGGGCTCAGAGCTACTTCAGGGATAGGAGAAAGGGACAGGGGGGTGAGTGGTCCATGTCTCCATCTCCATCTCTGGTTTAGTCAGAGTGTCTCTGTTCCCATCTGTATCAGGAACTCAGAAATTTAAGACTTAATAGTAATAAGGCCGGGACAGCAAAGCCTGGGTTAGGTGACTCCTCAGTCGTCCCCATCCACAGACTCTCATGAGTCCGAGAAGTGAGTTTTTCTACCCTGCATTCCATTTTGCACACACATAGGATATGAACATCACAAAAGCTGATACTCCTTTAAGATACGGTTATTTTGGGGCTGGAGAGATGGCTCAGTGGTTAAGAGCACTGACTGCACTTCCAGAGGTCCTGAGTTCAAATCCCAGCGACCACATGGTGGCTCACAACCATCTGTAATGAGATCTGATGCCCTCTTCTGGTGTCTGAAGACAGCTACACATATATAATAAATAAATAAATCTTTAAAAAAAAAGATACGGTTATTTTGTGATGAGATTCCTGGGACACCATGGAGAAGCTGCCAGTTTGGTCTTTGAAGTAAAAGACTGCACTATATAGGCTTGATGAATGTTTGTTGCTTGACTGACTGACTGAATGAATGAATGAATGCTGCCTCCAGTTTACCAGTGGGCTCTATCTTGGCACCTCAGCTAGTCCTCTTCTGTTTTCCACTTTTTTCCAGTCAGATCGTGTCAGTCCTAAGCTCCCTTTCTTCTCCAGATCTGCTCTTTCTCCAAACTGATCATCTCCAGGTAGCTAACCTTGTGTATGATAATGAGGCCAGCCAGGGTTAATAAAATGATGGGATTCTTTTAACAATAGCTTTTCTCTTGAACGAGAAACAGTTTCTTGGCCTAATGGAGCTATATTTTTAATAGTGAACATATTATGTGGGCATTGGAGGTATGTGGGAGTTGGAAAATGGTGGGCAGGAGAAATTTAAAGGCTTCTATCTGAGGATTTTCTAAAGCAACGTCACCCACTGGTATATATTAGAATCATAGAGATGAAATTGCAAAGCATTTAGGTACTAACACTGAGGGCCAAGAATGATGCCACCCCATGGTAGAACATTTGTTTATCACATACAGGGCCTTGGGCTCCATTCCTAACACAGAAGTAAAACAGCAGCCACAGCTGCAGTAGTCACAGCAGCAACAACAACAACAAGAACACCTACCCTGAGTGTGTGGTCTCTACCGTGGTCCAGTCAAAGAGATGAACTTTGGTCTGCCACGGGAATTTAGAGTCGCCTGGTGACAGACTCCCCTAAAGAGGAGTTGGTTATGTATTTGGTTAGCATGGATCTGTTGGAGTTGAAAGGGTACACAGGAGAGGTCATTTCATTCCCTGTTAGAAGCGATGGCCGCCTTCAATCTCAGCACTCAGGAGGCAGAGAGACGGATTTCTGAGTCCAAGGTCAGCCTGGTCTACAGAGTGAGTTCCAGGACAGCCAGGGCTACACAGAGAAACCTTGTCTCAAAAAAACAAAAAGCAGCAGCCGCAGCCCAGCAGCCCTGGCTGCTCCTATAGAGGACTTGTGTTCAGTTCCCAGCACCCATGTGGTGGCTCACAATCATCTGTAAGTCTATTTCCAGGGGTTCTGACCCCCTATGGTCTCTATGGGCACCATGCACACAGGTTATAGGTTATATATGAGTGCAGACACACACACACACAGTGAAACAAGCATACACGTAAAATATAAGAGTGAGAAGGGCACCAATTACTAATCAATCTTCTCAAATTCATTAGACATTATTTGTCAGCACCTTCTGTAATCTTGACAACTTGACAAAATTGGTATATTGTTTTAATTAACACATGATTTTTGGTAAGAATGAGTTTTTTATTTAAGAAATGCATCTACCTTTTATGTGTCTTCTTATATTTTAATTTTTTCCACTTGTGTTATATCTTCCCTATTTCCTTTTGGAGGGGATTTATGTTCTTTTCACATTTCTTCTAGAGCTGTAAGAACTCTTTACATGTTAAGAGTATTAACCAAAGGCTATTTTTGTCAATGTCAAATTTTGCCAGGAACCAATCCTAGTACAATTAATTTAGCTGATGGTTCCTTCGTACGGCAGACCCTCAATGCCTGTGTAGATGGGTTTTTCCATAGTATTAAGCTCTCTGACTGGATTCCAGCTTCCCAACCTCCACTCTCCCAGCAGCAGAGCCCAGTCTGTCTGTCAGGGACACGGGGTCACCAGAACACTCTGCTGATGACAAGCACAAACAAACACCTGTAGTCTGGGGATGTGGGAGGTGAAGACAGATGCTGTAGAATGGGTGGTCTCTCTTGTTCAGAGCTGTGATGGCAGCTGATCTGCCGTGAGGTTAGTTCACAAGATGAGAGCAGAGAAATTAGAGCCCAGACAAACAGACAGCCATTTGGAAAGACATTTATGGTCACAGTCCAAGTTAACACAACACATCTCAATGGCCCTGATCTTCATTTATGTTTCCTGCCTCGGTGAGAGGATGTGGTCTCAGGAGCTAGAACCACAGATATAAAGGAAACGGCTTTAGCAGACAAAAGAAGCAGTGTACAAAGGAGCAGATGCATCCTTAGCCCTTTTGAGTATTTGTGTTCTATGTCTTATCAGATGTACTTACTGCCTGTCAGATACACCTCTTGTAGAGACTGAAAATACTAGGCAAGCTTGAAATTAAAGGTGGTCACATGACTCCATTCAGGACACCGAGGAGTTACAAGAGGTACTGGGTGGTCGTTCTAGTCAAAGGGATGAATAAGCATGGGGTTCCTATTTCTTCTTCTATCTCTATAAACGAAATAGCATTAAGAAGTGATTTCAAGCTACAGGATGCAGGGAAGGGGGTATGGTGCAAGCCTTTAATCTCAGTACTCAGGAGACAGAGGCTGTGAGTTCAAGGTCATCCTGGTGTACAGATCAAGTTCTAGGACAGCCAAGACTGCACAAAGAAACCCTGTTTCGAAAATCAAAAAAGAAAAGAAGTAATTTTTAATCTGATATGGTGCTACATACCTGTGACTCAATCTTTTGGGAGCTGAAGCGTGAGCTTCAGGCTAGCCCAGGCTACAGAGGAAGACAGTTTATCAAATAATTAGGGAAAAAAAATTGAAACAAACAAAAACCCATTAAACATGGCAACTGCAAAGCAACAAAACTGACGGCTCAAAGCCAGCTCCAAATAAATAAGTAAGTAAATAAATAAATTATAAAAATAGAAAAAAAAACCAGGAAAGAAAGACATGAGCTTGGCCTTGAACTATTTTTGAACTGATGAGTCAAAATAGAACCTAGACTCCTTACTTTGTATGTAATGTTTATTGAGACTTGAAGGATTCTCTACGTACCTCTGAACTTTGATGTATTTTTTTAAATGAATAAGTGAATAATAAATAAATAAATACATAAAATAATAAATAAATAAATAAATAAATAAATAAGAAAACGACTATTTATACTAGAACCGGGGATTATGAGTATATATCGGTTAAGAGCAGATAGCATAACGACTGATTCTAGAATGTTCTATAAGGTCAAAGATAGAAATACCTGACACCTTTGTTCCTTCTCTACAAATGTTGCACTTCGCCAGGGCAAGCCCCTTTCCTAGGCCTCTGTCCAGGCCAGAGTTCCCATTCCCTAAGGGAGCTGTAACAAGCAGATTCATCTTAAATGCGGGTCTTGCCAAGGTGTTAATGACAGATAATGGCTTAATGCATTACTCTTCCAAGATAACATTTCCATTTTAATAGAGTCTTTAAATGCCTAACCCAAAGGAAACCCACTGAAAAATGCAAGAACAGCAAATACCTTTGCTCTCTCCCTATGCCTGGAAAGCACAAATGGTCCCTGAGGACTTTCCCACTAAGCCAGGGAGCAACCTAGGCAGCCCCTACCCACCAGCCTCCGATGGAGTTAAGTCATGAAAGTTACAAGGAGGAAGACAAACTTGTTTGCCGACCTTGTTGTGGAACAAGTGTTTGTGCAGGCGTGAGAAAACCTGAGTTCTGTTTGAGGGCTTTGACATTAGCTGGATAGACTATCTACAAGCTACTAAACATTTGCAAGCCTTGCTCTTCTTCAAATGAAAGGATTGGCATTAGAAATAATGTCTCCAAGTAATATTTTATGCTTGGCTAGAGACTCAAAGCCTGATTTGATGGCTAGATACCTCATCTGATAAAAAACTAGTGACCTGAGTTCCATGCCCAGAACCCGTGTAAAGGTAGAGGTCGAGAACTGAGCCCATGAAGCTGTGGCCCCCACACGGAGGCCAACACACACACACACACACACACACACACACACACACACACACACACA
>NW_021620860.1:3295169-3349916 GCF_004785775.1 Grammomys surdaster
ACACACACACACACACACACACACACACACACACACACACACACACACACAAATAAATAAACGTTAAAGGCTCTTGCTCTGGTTTGAGAAAGGATATTCACGCCCTGTAGAGAAACCCCCTAGGGAAATGACCTAAACCAACATTTAGAGTAACTGCAAGTAAGAATCTCAATGTGGAAAAACTAGGAGCCTAGTCTGAGGGTTCAGTGAGTCCAAGGGTGACTCGCGGGGAGTATTCAGAGCCTCTGCATGCAGACGAATAGGAGCGGTCCGGAAGACACATCTAACGCGTCAAATGGGGAAAAACCAGGTGTGCGGATAACGTTTAGTAAAATGCCTTTCTAATTCTCAGTGCTCCAGGAAGGAATCTCAGAGATTAAATTAAGCTGTTAACCCTCTAGGCGCTCCTGTCGTTTATTGTTAAGGAATTAATAGAAATGCGGGAATGCAGATGGCCTGGCTGTCAGCTCAGAGAGGCGATTTTTCTGATCCCCACGGATGTTTCCAGCATCTTTCATTAACCGCTCATGTACCAATTTGTCATTTTAACCTAGCAGAAAGGAAACTCCCTACCTCAAGGGCTGGTTGGGAAACCCTCCCAGGGCCAGTCCTCCTGGATGGCACTCGCTTGGGAGCAGGGAAGGGATGTCACGTCATTTTAAGAAGTCGGTATCCCAAAGACTGGCCGTCCTGGGCAAGCTTAAGAAGATTGTAGGAGTCCGGGTTTAGCAATCCTAGGCAGAGCAAAGAAATGCAACAACTTCTCTATTTGCTAAGACGTGCCAGACGCAGGCAATCAGCTCAACACAGAGAAGCGCCACCTACAGGAGAGAGGGAAATTTGCCACTTGTCCTCTGCTGCAGTATCTGAGGTCCGCCTCCTCCAGGTGCCAGCCCGGGGAAACTGATCCTGCCTTCTTAAGCTCTTGACATATAATGAATCTTTTAAAGTCCCCAGTAACCTTTTCAGATAGGTTTTTATTGTCATTTCATTTTTAGTAAATAAAAAATTACAGCTTCAGGAGAATAACTTGCCCAAAGTCAGGTTGTAAACGATTAGCAAATAGGAAGCAAAGATTTCAACCCTTAAGACCTGGTTCAGATCTGGAATTCCCAGCACAACACCTTAAGAAGCATGTCGGGGCTCGAAAGAGCTAGAACTAATTCCACCCATGGTTAATGAGGAAACTGGGCCAAGTACTTAGCTCGTGGACCCTCAGTTCTACAGTTTAGGGTCCCCATGTTGCTAACTTGGAACTTACTCACTTGGAAAGAAAATCGCTGCTAAAGTAAGAATAATGTTATTTAATTTTAAAAGGGACCAGCATGTTGAGAGATTACATAACTGTCATCTTCACTATATGGATGACAGAGAAATAAGGGACTGCGTCTTAACACACTCTTCCTGTCAAAGCAAGAACTAGCGTTAGAACCCAGGCCTACAAACTCCTACCTTGCTTTTCCCTCCACTCCTCACCCCCACTTTAATCTTCCATAGCTGAGACCTTGTGGGTTCATTGTCATCAGACCCACTCTCTGACCAAAATATGCTTGAAAAACAAAACACAAAGCCTCCTGGCCGTTGAGGTCCTACCTTCAATGAGTCTCACCCTCAACAACTTGTGTTTCTCTAAGACATCAATACTATGCAAACAGCGCCGTTAGGCTTTCAAACTTCGGACCACCGTTTTGCCTGTGTACGTGACTAGGTTTCTAATACCTTCTGAGATATAGGTCACAGGCTCTGCTCCTTGGCCCACCTAGTCAGAATCGCAACATTCTCTAGCTGCAGTGTATGTGCATAAAGTATCCCCTGAAGAACTGATACAAAGTTGTCCGGGGACAATTGCTTCTCATCTCATTGCTAGGGATCTGGGTTCAGCATGGATGAAGAGGAAGCTATGTATTTCTCAATAGTATCTATCACCTGAGTCCAGCCACTCTGGTCTGGGGACTTCACTTTAAATGACAGCAACCTAAAGAGTTTTTGATGGAAGGTATTTGTGGGGTGGAGGTGGCGGGAATACCCCGGAACAGCAGATGGGGAAGTTATTACAGTGGGGGGGGGGTTGGGGGGTGAAAAGGTGCAGCTCATGAAATCTTGGAATCAAAACAACTGAGGTATAAATTCACCCAAGTACCTGGCATCTCTCCATCTGAGTACATTCAAATCTAAGGGCATTCACATTTATCTAGCCTGTGGCAAAACCTGTTTGTTGTCTTTCGTTTCACTATGCCCTGCCTGTCTCTGTTACAAATGAAAATCTTCCAGGTCCCCTCTGACCGTCAGTTAGCTTTCCAATTTCATTCCAAAGTTAACTGCACTGCGGTGGCAGACAAAGCTGGCCTGATGGCAGGAATACTGTTCCCAGATGGTATCAGAGCCTCTTCCGTATTTATGTTTGCTGTGTGACTGTCACTTGTATACAATCACACAGAGACTCTGATATTAAGCCCTGGCTAGGAAATCACCCCCCTGGCACAGCTCTGGTGGAAAAGGAAAAAGGGACTTCAGTCGCAAGCAGATATCAAACACAAATTACATGGCCCTTGTACCAAAATAGGCATCTTTAAGAAGTCATGTCTTCTGGTCCTCCTTCAGGTGATATGGTACCCGGAGGAACCCAGATAGATAACAACCTCTTCTATTTGTAAAGGCCACTGTTGAAGGAAACTCCATAAGCTCTCTGTGTTGCAATGAGTTGTTTAGCAAGCATTCACTCGCTACTATGTCCCTCCATGGGAGAAGTAAAGTGTCAGCACTTCACACGGATGGATCTGGCCATGTGACTTCCTCTAACCAATAGAATGTGAGCAGAGGTTTTTAACTCTGAAGGCTTGGCTTGGTTTGGCATTTGTGGTTCTTCCCTTTGCAGTGAGAAGAGTCTGCCCTTGCCTTTTCATCCTGAATGAGAGACTACATAGAGTAGTCTCAGAGAAGATCCACAAAATGCCAAGAACTCACTGCAACCAGTACACAAACGTGTGAGCAAGAGATACGTCATAAGCCCCTGAGAGTTCGGGATACGTGTCACACAGCCTTCTTGCACTAAAATTGACTAAAACACTTCCTCGGGCACCTGTTCTACTGATCTTTTGCTGGGGGGTTTATTCACTACACCTAACCTAAATCACACATTGTTTAATTTGTGGTTCACTAGATTGGATGTCTAATTCTAAGCATCCGAGAGTGGTCGAGGATATAGCTCAATTGGTGCTTGCTTGGCACACACAAAAACCTGGGTTCTATTCCCAGCGCCACATAAAACCTGCACATCTGTACATGGAGGTAGAGACAGGAGGATATGAAATCCAAGGTCATCTGCTGCCATATAGGGAATTAGAGTCCACATTATGTTAAATCTGTCTCAAATATTCTTTTAACAGGAAATATTCAAGAAAGATACCAGATTTGTTTGATATCTATTTGAGTCAAGAGAAGAGAGGTGATCTCAGAGGATCGTTTGGTTACCAAGTGTCATTAGTGTTAATCAGTCCCTTTGGAGCGATTAGAATGTGGGCTCCAATACAGCTGGAAAAGCAGCAAGCCTTTGGAGCCACAGAGATGGCAGTTTTGGTTCCCAGTACTCACACTGGATGGCTCACAGCCACCTGTAACTCCAGCTTCAGAGAATCTGACATCCTTCAGCCTCACACATGCATATACATTGTTTCAGTTAAAGTTTAAAGAGAAAGGAGAAACAGTAAGAGATGAGAGTTGAAAACCTGATGCCAGTACTGTAGAGTTCCATTGTTGTCTAGTGTTCTGCACTTACTCCCACACCCTCTCTCTCTGGGTGGGGCAATTCCAAGACAGGGTTTCTCTGTGTGACCCTGGCTATCCTGGAACTTGATTCATAGACCAGGCTTTGAACACACAGAGAACTGTCTGTCTATCTGTCTGTCTGTCTGTTAGTTTGTCTGCCTGTCTGGTTTGCCCAAAATGTTTCCAATGGGACAAGACAACTGTCGCTCTTCTCTGCATCACTGTTTTGCCCACAGCTAATATTAAAGAAGCAAGTGATAAAGATGTGTCAATAAGCCAGGTGAGGGGAATGGGCTTGACACTCCACAAATCCAGCCTCTGCCCTGTGTGATCTCAGCTCACTGGATGTTAGAAGTCCATCCCCTCTCCTGCAACTGCACACTGCTGATTCGATGGCTGATAAGAAGAAATGTTCAAGACCAAATGTCTGAAAAGTCAGTGTCTGAGGAGGACTTGCCTCCTCTAAATGGCATCCACCTCCTAGCTGTGGGCTCGCACAGTGGAAAGGATGAGTTAGCTTTCTGGAGCCTCTTTCCACTCAGAAAGGCTCTGTCCTCAAGACCAAATCACCTCCCAAAGGATCTGCCTCCTAGCAGTGGAGGGGCAAGGATTTCAATGTCTGGATTTAGATGGTCACACGTGCACAGCACTCATTGCTATTTACAGGAGTGATACCTAGTTATGAAAAATATTGAATAATAATGTCAGTGAGGGGCCACTCAAGAGTTTTGTACTAGGGAGGAACATGATGAAGCCAGTATCTTAGCAGATTTCTGTGAGTTCAAGGCCAGCCTGGTGAACTTAGCAAGTTCCAGGCCAGTCAGGAATACATAGGGAGATGCAGTCTTAAAACAAACAAATGAATAAAAATGTACTGGCTGGTTTGTGTCAACTTGACACAAACTAGAGTCATCAGACAGGAAGGAAGGAATCTCAGTTGAGGAAACGCCTCCATGAAATCCAGCTGTAAGGCAATTTCTCAATTAGTGGTCATGGGAAAGGGCCCAGCCCATTGTGGATGGTGCTATTCCTGAGCTGGTGGTCCTAAAGCAAGCTGAGCAAACCAGGGGAGCAAGCCAGTCAGCAGCACCCTCCATGACCTCTGCATGAGCTCCTGCATCCAGGATCCTGTCCTGTTTGAGTTCCTGTTTGACTTGTAAGCCAAATAAACCCTTTCCTCCTCAATTGCTTTTTGGTCACAGTGTTTCATTGCAGCAATAGAAACCCTAAGATAAAACAAGAACAAAAACAAGAACAAAACAGTATCTTAGGGCCAGGCCATCTCTAATGACATAGCAAGTTCTAGTTCAGCTTGGACTATATATGATCCTGTATCAAAACAATAAGGGCTAGTTAGATGGATCACTAATTAAGAGTACTTGTTACTCTTCTAGAGGATCCAAATTCAATTCCCAGCACCTACATGGCAGCTCGCAACCATTCATAACTGCAATTCTAAGTTTCCTGATTCCTTCTTCTGGCCTCTGAGGGCACCAGACAGACATATGGTACACAGATGTGCATGCAGGTAAAATACCCATATGCATAAAACAAAAGTATACATACTGGCTCGGGAAAAGATGGCTCAGTGGTTAAAAGTACTGACTGTTCTTCCTAGAGGTCCTGAGTTCAATTTCCAGCAACCACATAGTAGCTCACAACCATCTGTAATGGGATCTGATGCCCTCTTCTGGTGTGCTTGAAGACAGCTTACAGTGTACTGATATACAATAAAATAATTAATTAATTTTAAAAAACAAAGTTTACATACTTATTTTATATATAGTGCTTTGAATACATACTGGAATACTTTGTCCCTAACTGATGGAAGTATTTTGGGAAGATTAGGAGGTGTGGCCTTGTTGAAGGAGATATGTCACTGAGGGTGGGCTTTGAGGTTTCAAAAATCCACACCAGACCCAGTCTCCTCCTTTCTGCCTCCAATTTTCCAACCCAATGTAAGCTCTCAGCTGCTGCTCTTGTGCCTGCTAGCCTGCTGCCATGCTCTCTGCCATGATGGTCATGGATTCATCTTCTGAAACTATAAGCAAGCCCCCAATTAAATGCTTGATTTCGTAAATTGCCTTGGTCTTGCCAGCTCTTCAGAGCAGTAGAAAAGTAACTATACTGTGTATATCATTGTACAGGCAAACGTGGGACATACAGCAGGCAAGGGTGGAGCTCAAGGAGAGAGCATCTCAGGATGGTGCATATGGTTGCTGTGATCAAGGTTGGTTTAACAGAGAGGGACCAGGTGGAAGGCAAATTCAAACTGAAGGGGAAAGGGCCTGAATTGTAGGGTGGTAGTAGAAGTTAAAAGTAGATTATGATAGAAAATTCAATAACTATACCACCTGATGGGAAGGGAAGGGGATGACAGGAGGCAGGTTAAGGCGGTTTTATGATTTGTGCTGCTGTATTGAAAGAGTAGGAAAGCTAGCTGGAAGTGGTGGCCTATGCCTTTAATCATAGCATTCAGGAGGCAGAGATAGACGGATCTTCCAGAGTCCAAGGCTAACCTGATCTACGTAAGGAGTTTCAATCCAGCCAAGCTATACAATACAGCCTGCCTCGATATATATACTTTAAGACTGCAGGTGTAGCTCAGTGACAGAGGGCTTGCCTATCTTGTACAAGGCCCGGGGGGGTTGCTGCTCAGGGCAGAGAAGAAGGAGGAACTCGGAATAGAGGAGGAAAGGGAAAAGAATTATATTACAAGATAAGGACATTAGAGCAGAGTCCAGTCATGTTAGAGAGGCAAAGGTGTTAGTCAGACAGACGGTTCGATGCTGGATGGCATCTAATTCAAGTGTCCAGCACCAGTTATTAACTTGGATCAGCATCTTGAGAAGGAAGCGAAGGTGAGAACCTGCAACCTGCGAGATGATTTTAGGCTGATAGAGAAGACAGCTGTAGGCAAAGAAAAGCCTAAGACCAGAGGCAGCTTTGCAGACTGCTGAGGTAGAAGGGAGGCGTGGGCAGCATGGCTGGTGGCCGGCAGAGGACAAGGAGGAGCCACAGAGGCCCTTGGGAGCCGAGAGAGGGCACAGTTCGGATGTCTAGCCGTCTCTTTTAGGATCGATGCCGGGGAGACCTCCTCAGAAGTAACATCCCTCAGCCCGACTCCGACTCCTCGCCTCTAACCACTGTGAGAGAGAAGGGGCCCTGAAGGCTTTGCAAGGCTTTGAAGAAAAACTAGGGGCAGGGAAAATGGAGATATGCAAACGGTAACGACAAAGCCTGTTTTCTTCCATTTCGTATGCAGGAAGTAATCCAGGTCTGTGGCTGGTGCTACGATGGGTGTATTCTGGATGTTCAAAAGGTCATCTGGCATGGAGACAGGGTAAATTATGACCAGAGTGTATGAATCTGAGGAGGCTCTCCATTAACATTTATTAGAAATTGTCATCACTTCGACCCGAATGGGCCCCAGATGTGGAAACACTGGCTGCCCCAGACTTTTCTTCCAGGCTGTGATCTCTTCTCTGATTTATTGTTATTAAACATGACCAGATTTTGTAGAGGGGAAAATTGAAGAAAGCAACACACACATGGGGAACTGTTGGGTGGAGGCTGCCAAGAGAGACAAACCATTTAATGATTTCTGGTGGTAGCAGGAACACAAGGAGATACAGGCATTGTTCTGAGACTCTGGAGGGCCTTCTTCCTAAATCAAAATGACACAGACTGGACTTCTGGGCAAATGTCTTCACCCTGAGGTTGAGGGGCAGTTGAAGGTAACAAGAAGGGCTAAGAATAGAGCCAGTCCTGAGAATTCTGGGAGCAGTGTTAGAGACCCTTTTCCTTGGAACATATTGCCTTGAAGGTGGGTGGCTTCCTGAGTCATCACAGTCAGTGGATATTAGGTCTTTTTTTTTTTCCTCACCAATTACATTTACCATCCTATTGTTTAACTATTTTGAGAGATGCCAAGAAACCCAAGTTAGAGCCCCACCTTCTGGTGGCACTGGTTCTGCTCCGTTCATTCACTCATTGAACAGAATTTATTAAGCACAAAGTATGTGTCAGGCATTGTTAAAGTAGTTGGGGGTAATAGTCGTGAATAAAAGAGACCAAGTCTCTGTTGTGTGGATACATGTTTGTCAGGGGATATATATATATATATATATATATATATATATATATATATATATTTCATGTGCATATGTATTCTGCCTGCATGTGCACATGTGTGCCATGTGCATGCCTGTTATCCTTGGAGGCCAGAAGAAGGCATCAGAACCCCCTGAAACTAGAGTTACAGATGGTTGTGAGCCATTATGTGGGTGCTGAGATTTGAACCATGATCCTCTTCTGTAAAAGCACCCAGTGATCTTAACCACTGAGTAATCTCCAGCTCTTATGGAGACAAAATCAAAACAAAATGATAATAAAAATAATAATACAGTCAGACAAACTAGCTGCTACAAGTATCTGAAAAGGAAGGCAGATACAGAAAAGGGTACTGTGTTAGGGACCAGGAGAAACTGAACTCCAGTCCTGTCTGCTTTGCCCAAGACTCTTCTAAGGTAAGGCAAGTTTTTAACTCCATTCAACTTCACTTCTGTTTTTATGATTCCTTTTTATTTTTCATATGCATTTGGTGTTTTGCCTGTATGTACATCTGTATGGGAATGTTGGATCCCCTGGAACTGAAGTTAAGGCAGTTGTGAGCTGCCATGTAAGTGCTGGGAGTTGAACCCAGGTCCTTTAGAAGAGCAGTCAGTGCTCTTAACTTCTGAGCCATCTCTCCACCCCCTCAACTTCATTTCTTGTTTGTAAAGAGGTCATACACCTGCCTCATTTTGTCTCACGGATCTGTTGTAAAAATCAAGTGTGGTTATGTATTTGAAGAGTCCTTTAGAAGCTGTAAAGTGCCCATTGAAAGCTCTGTGAATGCTATGGGATGGGACCTTACTGACTAGGAATCCAGAGACTCACATGGCTTCAGCTTTCTCTCAGGAAAAGGAGGAGACAGCTTCCTGACCATGGACCATTTATCTTTTAGAGGGGCTTCTTGGACTTTAGAAGCCTGTTTTGTGCAAACCAACCCCCATGGAATTCTCAAGTCACTCCACCTTTGCTTCCTAGGTGTGCACTTGAAACTGCCCACTGTATGGGTGCTGAGCGCAGACACTGAGGTACAGAAGCACCGAGAGAAGCCTCTGAAGGCCTAGTGACTGGTGTTTCGGAACTCATCTCTCAGATTCTTTTGGTTCCAGAAAAGGAATAGTGTCTAAGCCTTCTTGATCCATCTCCCCAATGCACACACATCGCACGCACAAGCTACTCACGGACTCACACCAGGGTCACCTGCAGAATTAGCGGGGATGTTCCTAGGGTCAGATTTTCTTATTATATCGGGTAATGGACCAAGGAGCCAGGGAGAAAGGCCACAGCTGCTTCCCTCCTGCCTCAGGTTTCCTTCCCAAACCTCTAGCATCTGAGTCTAGTCTATAAGGAGTTAAGGCTTACGTTAACCTATTTCCTGGCACTCGCTGAATGAAGGCTCCTACTAACTAAAAATGGGGCCTGTCTAGCTTCTGTCTGTCCAGAAGTGGGCATCGCTGTGACCTTTATCCTTGTGACTGTCACGTCTACATACAAACACAGCTCTTATGTGATATCCTAGGGCTGTGAGCAGTTCCCAGAGATTTACCTTCCAAACAATCGGCAAGAGGTGTTAGGAGTGGGGAGGGAGCTCAGCTGTAGCCAGAGCCCCATGGCATCCTTTTGCTTAGCTGGCAACGTTTCCCTTTTGGGAGATAACTGGTTTTCTCCAGTCTCCTGGGCATAGGAACAAGAATAAGGAAACCAGGGCAAGGCTAATGCGGACGAGACTGGGGTGAGTTAGGAATATGCTCTAAGGATTCCTGCTGGTGGGGAGACCTGACTCCAACTCCAGGTGTCCCACAAGCCCACCTTGGCTTTGAGAGAGGAGAGTGAGTCAGAGAACTGAATTCCAGCTTGCTGCCAGAAGGTTGGGTTGCGCAGGAAATGCATTTTGGTAACAGGAAAAGAACAAGAGGCAGGAAGTGAAAGGGAAAGACCAGGAATTTTGCTTTTGTTTATAACCCTGCTTCCCTTAGAGCTTGGAAAAGTCAGCTCTGGGGTGGGACCGCGGTACTCAAAGGGTAGTTCTTAACCAAGAGGCATCACTTGGTTCCGAGGCCTTGGCCCAGTGAGCAGACTTGCTGGATCGGATGTAACATTGTATCTAGTCGTGGTGCTGAGCTTGTAGTCCTAGCGTTTGGAAGTCTGAGACACCAGCTTTGCTGAACCCTAGGAGTTAAACCACACAATATAGTGAAACACAAAGAGAGGGGGAGGAAAGGAAAAAGAGAGAGGGATGAAAGGAGGGATGGAGGGAGGGAAGGAGGGAAAGAGATGTTTGGGTAGGGAAGGACAGACGGACAGGAAAGAAGGAAGAAGAAAATTACCTTTATTAAAATTTAGCTTGCACACATGCCTCGACAAACATGAAGTCAGATGGTAACTTGCGAGAATTGGTTCTCTCCTACCATCACAGGTCAGGCCTGGCACCTTTACTCTCTGAGACATCTCACCAGTGCAAGAGCTACTTTTTTTTTCTTTTATTTTTTAGCAATCGCCTTGACGCTGTGAAGGAAATGAACACTTAAAATGAGCTGAATAATATCTCTGTCCTTCCAGAGCCCTCTCTGTCCTTCTACCCCAAGCATTCCGCTCTTGGTACTAAATAAGTGGATGAACTCGCTGCCTTGTGAATTTCCTCAGCAGGTTCACGACATAGCAAGTTCCAGGCCAGGCGATCCTGAGATACACTGCAAGACCCTGTCCCCAAAACAGGAAGGAAGAAGCCGGGCATAGATATGTACACCTTCAATGCCAGCATTGGGAGGCAAAGGCAGGCAGGCCTCTATAAACTCAAGCCCAGCCTGGTCTACAGAGTGAGATCTAAGCCAGCTAGGGTGAGACCCTGTCTCAGAAAAACAGAGACTGACTTTACCTGAAGTTTCTAGAGAAGACATGGAGAGTGTTTGTATCCTGAGGAAGGACCCTGGCAGACACTGTGCCACAGGGGCCACAGCCTCAGATCTTTATGTGGCAGCTTCATGCTCTGCTAGGCCTCAGGCTGACAGTCTGCGTTCCTTAACTACAGGCCACAGCTCCTGGGGAGCAGCTCTCTTCTCTGCAGGCTTCTGCTTCTTTCAGGCCTGGAATGACAGTGATTCCCACTCTGGCTGATTTCTCCTTTTCTAGGGACTTCTCTGATCCCTGATTCTGGTTTTGTAAATATGACTTTATTAAACTTCTTCTCAGCCAGGCATGGTGGTGCACGCCTTTAGTACCAGCTCTTGGGGTTGGAGGGGGGCGGGGCACAGACGGATTTCTGGGAGGCCAAGGCCAGCTTCATTTACAAAGTCAGTCGCAGGCCAGTCAGGGGTTACACAGTAAAACCCTGTCTCAAAAAATAAAATAAAATAAAATAAAATAAAATAATAATAATAAAAAGCTCTTCTCAGACTCTGTTCAAGACTGCCATCCATTTCCCAGCATGCTCCTGACTAATGCCATGTCCTGAAAACCAGCCTCAGATGGGCTTTTGTTTCTGGTTAGAGAACTGGCCTCTGTGGGCATTTCCAGTTTAGGAATCTTTGAGACTGAAATAAATAATCATTTTCAGTTCACTGTGCTGTATCTTGTGCAATTCTTGTTTCTGGAATAGCAAAAAAAAAAAAAAAAAAAAATCAAAGAGACATTTGGCACCTTTTCCAAACATGGCTCAGCTTCCAGGCTGCAGCCTGTCTGTCTGCCTGTGTAACTGTGGGTCACGAGGGGTAGCTGGCAACTGTCACATTTTGACTCCTGGGTGCTAAATGTTAAATGTTCCACAGTTTTTCAAAAACAATTGTTTTGTAAAAGACCTAAAATTGTGAAAGTTAAAACTAAGTAAGTTGTATTTTTAAATAAATACTATGGGCTGCAGAGCAGTTCAGAGATTAAGAACATTTGTTTCTCTTGTAGAGGACAGGAGTTCAATTCCCAGCATTCACTGGGGCTCACAACTGTCTATAATTCTAGTCCCAGGGAAATTTGTCAGAGGATTTGATGTCTTCTTCTGACCTCAGGCACCAGACATGTACGTGGTGCACATATATACATGCAGGCAAAACACTCATACACATAAAATAATAAGATAAATGTAAAAAAGGAGAAAGGAAGAAAGACGGGAGGGGAGGGATTGAGCAAGCCAGAAGGGTCAAGGATACCACAGGAAAACCTGCAGAGTCAACTAACCTGGGCCCATGAGGGCTCAGAGAGACTGAACCACCAATCAATGAACATACAGGGGCTGGACCTAGGCTCTCCCCACATTTGTAGCAGATGTGCAGCTTGGTCTTCGTGTGGGTCCCCTAACATTTGGAGCAAGGGCTGTCTCTGACTCTGTTCCCTGCCATTGGAGCCCCTTCCCCTACCTGAACTGCCTGATTGGGCCTCAGTGGGAGAAAAGGTGCTTGGTCCCATTGGAACTGGATGTCCTGGGATAGGGTGGTACCCTGAGGGGGGTTCCCCTTCTCTAAGGAGAAAAGGAGGGGCAATAGGGGAAGGGATTTGTAGGGGTAAAACTGGGAGGAGAGGAAGGAGGGGGCTGTGATTGGGATGTAATATGAATTTTAAAAATGAATTATGAAAAAAATTAGAGAGAGAGAGAGAGAGAGAGAGAGAGAGAGAGAGAGAGAGAGAGAAATTTACAGGACAGGAGAAGGCTCAGCTGTTAAAGTACATATTCTAGAGGAGCCAGGTTTGATTCCCAGCACGCATGTCAGGTGGCTCACAATTGCCAGTAACTCTAGTTCCAAGAGAGCCAACTCCTCAGGTGTTTTCAGGCACCTGCGCACATATGCATAATTAAAAATAAATAAGTAAGGTATATTGTTGCTTTCTAATCACTTTGTTAAATCTAACTGTAGTCTTACCTTTGGGGGGGGGGGTTCTGCTGTGACATCTGTATAGGAGAAATGTTTTATATTCCTGATACTTCATGGCTCGCTCTGATTATTCAGTGAAGGAAGTCTGGGAACAGACATGGTAGGAGAATTTACACCAAGGAAATTGGCAAACATATAAGTCAGGGATGAGCCTTTTATCCTGAAGCGCCATGGCACATTTTATAGTATGCCAAGCCCCTACCTTTGGAAAGGGCTGGAGGGTTGGGTGAGAGAGAGGAATTCCTTTGACATGAGCATAGTGCTTGCACTTAGAATGTGTATGTCTGTGCCTATATGTGTGTATGTCTGTGCTTGTGTGTGTGTGTGTTTGTGTATCTGTCTGTCTGTGCCTATATGTGTGTGTGTCTGTGTGTCTGTGTGTCTGTGTGTCTGTGTGTCTGTGGTGTTAGGCAGAGGTCAACATCAGAGTCTTCCTTTATTGCTCTTCCATCTTTTTGTTTTGGTTTGCTCTGGTTTTAGGACAAACTTCTAAAACAAACCCAAAGCTCACAATCCAGCTAGGCTGGCTGGCCAGCAACCTCCAGGGATCTTCCTCTCTCCATTTCCCTAGCACTGGGATGGCAGGTGTATATTAGCACAACAGACTTTTTTTTTAATTTCATTTCTATTTATTATGAAAGATACACGTGTACTACAGCACACATATGGAGGTCAGAGGACCATTTGCCGACGTTGATTCTCTTCTTCTACCTGGTGGGAACTGGAAGCTGAACTCAGGCTGTCAGGCTTGGCAACACAAGGGTTTGACCACTGACCCATCCTGTCAGCCCCACACCTCACATGCTTGTGTAGATGCTGGAGCTTAAAATCAGTCCTCACACTCACGTAGCAAGCATTCTACCATCTCCAAGCCTCAGAGTTGGATAGTTTTAGGAAATGCACACATGTTCAGCTTCTACAAGAGTTAATTCTCTCTATGCACCAGAGGGACTCCAGAGACTAAACTCAAGCCACCAGGCTTTGCAGCAAATGTTGCAAACCCTGTGGAGGTAGAGATATGCTTGGCCTGTGGGAAGTGTCACTTTTAGGAGATGTGGCCTTGTTGAAGGAAGTGCATCACTGTGTAGGTGGGCTTTGAGGTTCTATGCTCAGAGTCCACCCAGTGCAGAAGAGTGCCTCCTCCTGGCTGCTTGGGGAAGACAGTCTTCTGCCTGCCTTCTGATGAAGATGTAGAACTCTTGGCTACTCCAGCACCATATCTGTCTGCATGCTACCATGCTTCCTGCCGTGATGATAATGAACTGAACCTCTGAAACTGTAAGCCAGCCCCAATTAAATGTTTATCTTTCTAAGAGTTGCCTTGGTCATGGTGTCTTTTCACAGCAATGAAACCCTAACTAAGATGTGCCCCTCGGTTAATCCATTTCACTGGTATCCAGTGTGCTTAGTTTCCATCGAGAGAAAGCAGGATGGAAGAGAGCTGGCATCTGGCTAGAGAAGATAAACAAATCAGAGAGGGTCTGTTCTGGCTTCTTAGAGCAAGGTGGATTGAGCAGGCCTTTTACATGTAGCGTGCGGTAGTCATGATAGCTTGCTTTTGCAGTGGGGTAGTTAGTTTAATGCTTGTTAAAGTACTTCATGACTATTTTAAAGCATCTATCAAAATCAAAGAGAGAAGCAATCAGACACTTCTTAAAGAGAGAAAACCAGAGGCCAGGAAGATTTGAGATCATTTAAATCTCAAAAATGAAGGTCCAGATGAGGTGACACAATATGGAGTCTAGAGCTAGACCTGACTAGACTCCCTTCTACACCAGATACTTAAGAGATCGTAAGCCTGTTATCTAAGCTTTCTAACTCACCACGGTCTTCAACTGTGGGGAGTTATGAGGAAAATAAATGAAAGAATGTGTGCCAATCACCAAATTACAAAGTCAGCACTCTCCAAAAATATCTTTTTTGTTTGTTTCTTTGTTTGGTTTGGGGTTTTTTTTGTTTTTGTTTTTGTTTTTTTGAGACAGGATTTTTCTGTGGAGCCCTAGCTGTCCTGGAACTCACTCGGTAGACCAGGCTGGCCTCGAACTCAGAAATCTGTCTGCCTCTGCCTCCCAAGTGCTGGGATTAAAGGCATGCGCCACCACTGCCCGGCTATCTCCAAAAATATCTTAAGTGACACACCCAAGCATGAGACAGACCCAAGGAGGAGGCAAAGCCAAGAAGGAGACAGACCCCAGCATGAGATAGACCCAAGGATGTTATAGGGGTATGGGAGGGAAAATGTGTATTATACAGAAAAACTCAGCTTTAATGGGCACAGTGGACATCATTCTTCTTAAAATACCCACAGGTCAGTCCAACAGCAGAAGGATTCACTGGTCTCTTTGCCACTCCTGGCCCCTCTATTCTGTCACCTCCTCTTCCTCTTTCCTGTTTCTCCTCTCCCATCTCCCCCCTCTCTCTCCTCTCTCTCTCCCCTCCCTTTTCCTCCTCCTCTCTTATGCCAAGCAATATTTCCCAGGCTCTAAAGTTTTGGTGATATTGTTCTTATGGTAAGCACATATCCACCCATTTTTCCAAGCTGAATTCCCTTCCTAAGAGGAACTCTGTCCATAAAATAGTTACCACTTCCTCATGTATATACAGTGACTTGCTAAGGGGGTTCTCATCCATTAGTTCCTTTGAATCTCAGAGCCACCCTGTGGCAAGAATTATAATGGTAACCGTGTTATACGGAATGATAGCAAGGCCCTAGGAACTTCCCAGAATCAGAACCTATAAGTGGCTAAGGCTAGACTTGAACTTGGTAAAGTTCATACCACATAGTTGCATCTCTTCATTCTTCACAGTAGGTGTGCTCTAACCATCCTCTTCCTCTTTTTCTTCCTCTCCTTTCCTTTTTCTTCTTCCTCCTCCTCCTCCTCCTCTTCCTCCTCATTGTTGTTCTTCCTCTCCCTCTTTCTCTTCCTCTCCTTCTTTTTTTTTCTAGAAACCCATCCTCTCTGCCTATCAGCCACTCAGAGCCTTTAGCAGACTGAGCTAGGTGCTAGAAATTGGGAGACCCATAGTAGGGCCTATTATACCCATGAACAAGACTGTAGAAGCAGGAAGATGTCGTGTTGTAAGCAAAACCTATGTTCCAGAAGTCATATGTCAGAAAACACCAATTACATCATTTAACCTTCTCTAGACCTCTTTGAGAGTATATCAATCATTATCTTAATTTCAAATAATATTAAAGTGGAAACTGAGGCTCAAAGAGCTGAAGAAATTTATCCAAGTTTATATAAACGGTAAGAGACAAAGATGGCATTTGAACCTGTGTCTCTCCAACTCTAAATTTTACTCTAATTTCCCTATTCCACATTGTCTCTCAGGGTCTTGTATCTATGGTGTGTGTGTGTGTGTGTGTGTGTGTGTGTGTGTGTGTGTGTGCGCGCGCGCGCACACGCGCGCGCGCTTCTTGCAATCAAACCCAAGGCCTTGTTCATACAAGGTGTCTTAGTCAGGTTTACTCTTCCTTAGGTTTACTAGTTAGGGTTACCCTGCTGTGATGAAGCTCCATGACCAAAGCAGCTTGAGGAGGAAGACATTCATTTGGTTTACACTTCCATGTAACTGTTCATCATCAAAGGAAATCAGGACAGGCACTCAAACAGGGAAGGAATGTATGACAGGAGCTGATGCAGAGGCCGGGGAGGAATGCTGGTTATTGGCTTGCTCATCCTGGCCTCATCACTTAACCTTGATTTGTTATAGAATACAGGACCACCAGCCCAAGGATGGCACCAGCCACAATGGGTTGGGCCCTGCCTCATCAATCACTAATTTTTAAAAATGTCCTGCAGCCAGATCTTATGGAGCCAGTTTTTCAGTTGAAGTTTCCCTCTTTCAAATCACTCTAGCTTATGACAAACTGACCTAAAACTATCATGAGCACACAGGGTGACCATTCTACTGCTGAGCTATATCTCAGCACTTGAGTTTGTTGGTTTTGTTTTGTTTGTTATAGACAGTCCCCACTGTGTAGCTCTGGCTTGAAACTTACTCTAGAGGCCAGGTTGGCCTCAAACTCACAGAGGTCAGCCTGCCTCTGCCTCCCTAGTGCTGAGATTAGAGCCATAAGCCACCACACCCCACGAGTTGTATGTGTGTGTGTGTCGGGGGTGGTTGGTTGGTTGGGGTTTTTTTGTTTTGTTTGTTTGTTTGTTTGTTTGTTTGTTTTTGAGACATGGTTTCTCTGTATAGCCCTGGCTGTCCAGGAAGAGTGTGTGTGTGTGTGTGTGTGTGTGTGTGTGTGTTGATGTGAACACAAGCTCCTAATTTCTCTGGGTCCTGCCTCGAACATCACTCAACTGGTAGATTGTGTTCTCAGTCTGGCAGAGGTTGTGAAGCTGGAAAATCTTCATGCCATTATCCATCTTCTCCAGAGTTCAGAGGTCAAAGGTTCACTTCAGCTTGCATTCCAAGATGATCTGATGTTTGGGTGGGGCCTGAGGAGCCGGGCCTTGCCACTTCGGCAAGGACAGGAGAGAGTAGCAATGAAGAATGATATCTCCTACTCACAACTCATACCTAGCCTGGGGCGGACTATTCATTAAGGGGCAGGCAGGGAGGAGGCCATCCAAGATAGCACAGAGATCCATCAGGGTACCACACTGACAGGTGAGCACACCTGCTCCAGCCAGAGGAGCTAAAGGCCAGTGGGAACCTGCCTCATAGGAGAGAATTTTGCCTGGAAAGGAAAGGGGATGGGGGAAGGGGAGAAGGCAAGTGAGATCGGATCACTCAATTATCCAGCTCTAAATCACCGAGAAGAACCTTGGCTCAAACATCCAAGTGGTGAAGGATGGATCTTTACTTTGACTCCTACTAATTTTCATTGATTTATGTGGCTTGAAGGCATTTATTTCCAGCTCAGAGGCAGACCGGCTCCCGGGAAGGAGTTGCAGGACTCCTCTAAGGGTTCTTGCTGGAGAGAGGCAGGAGGAAGAAGCACTGCTCAGTCTCAGCCACCACCTCAGAGCCAGAAGGGTCTAATGGGAGCCGCTGGCCCTGCCGCAGCCTCCCTGATCCCTCCCCAGAACTGTTTCTGGTCACAGCTCCTTGAGTTTAACACTCCTGGCAGCTTAGGACTCTGGTTTTTATGGGCGAAGCCATAATATTTGGTGAGCTGTGAGATAAGGTGGGGGCTCCCGCAACTGATGCTTTCCTCCTGGCCAGGGCCCAAGATTCGGGCCAGTGATATAACAAAATAAAGCCACCCCTCTTCTCTGCTCTGGCTCCTCCACCTACGGCTACTCGGCTACTCGGCAGAATGTCACTGCTTCATGATCATCTTTGTCAGTCCTCTCCCCACCCCCACCCCCACCCTCATCCTCATCCCTTGGCTGCCAGACTCCCTTCGCTCTCGGATTTTCAAAGAAAGCATTTCAGCTCTCACATTCCAAACCATCTGCTCGCTCCGCTAAACATTTTGAAGAGCAATCCTGAGTCTTCCCAGGACCGCATTCCAGGTAGAGGCTGACTAGCAGGGGCTCCGTGAAACTTCTGACGAAAGACCACGAACTGACAAGGAAACTAATGGGTCACCCACAGTGGGTCAGTTTTTCTGGGAACCAGAAGCCCATGGAAGCAGAATCTGTGCTTTACCGATGTCTCCTCTTCCTAGAACTTGGGACAAGTCATTTGGATACTTGTGCCAGTCCATTTCTCCAGACCCGTGGTCCCTGGGACTTCTTGATCCCATTCCCCAGCTCAGGGCCAGTGTTGGAGATCTGTGGGTCCCTTTAGATAGATTTATTTTTGATTCTGATTCACTCTTCTTCCCCTTGGCCTCCTTTAGGTCTAGAATAAGGGTTTGTACCCCACGATGGTACAAGGCAGAAGAGAATAGAATATACGTCCTTGAGGAGGCAGGTCTGAGTATGTGTGGGGAATTCCTTCAGAAAATTACCGTGAGTCAGTGCTTCTTAGATCCATGCAGACTCAGCCTTCGGGTCCAAAATAAGTACTTGGACCTGTTAAGTGTCTTTTTGTTTTGTTCTGTTTTGTTTTGTTTCTGAATAGTGTCACCAGATATGATGTATCATATCTGTAATCTTAGCACTTGGGATGCTGGGGCAGGAGGATTGTCACAAGTTAGAGGTTGGTATGGGGTATAAATGAGTCACAGACCAGCATGGGCTCCAGGGTGAAACTTGGTCTCAAGATACATTAAATCAAACTAAGATAAGTAATCAAAACTAGAGAACATCTTAAACATTTGCTATGGGTTGTGGCTGGCCTAGAGATAGAAACGTGAGTCAAAAACTTCCAGCTTCTTGAAGGACATTCATTGCAAACAAATAATCAGTTGGAACGATAGATTAAACTCCTCTGAGTGGCCCTCGCTTGAGAGTCTGGGCCTACAATTGATATATCTCACTTCCTGTGAGTCTTCTATGAAAGGCTTACACCCATACACGCATGCTCCAGGCTTACACCCATATGCTCATGCCCCAGGCTTACGCCCATATGCTCATGCCCCAGGCTTACGCCCATACGCGCATGTTCCAGGCTTACACCCATACACGCATGCTCCAGCCTCTGCCTTGTCCTTACATCTGAGGGCCTCTCTTTCTCCTCACCCTGGTTCTTACATTTCTATTAAAATAGCTTTTTCTAATCACCATCTTTACTTGGTTAAATAAATAAGCCCTTCTAATACAGATAACCTACCACTCCATGTCTCAATAAGATAGAAGTTCACTTTCCTTCACAAAACAATCTGCATTCCAGACAGGCAGAGGGCTCTCCTGTCATCCGAGAGCCCAGTTTCCTCATCTTGCTCTTCCCCCATCTTCAAGAGTGAGGCCTTTCTCTCCAAGTGCTAGACAGATCATGTTCTCCATCTCAAGAAAAATAAAACACATGGACAAAACATTCTTATTCTTTAAGCGCCCCATCATTTCTATGTAGGGATAATATCTTATGTAGTGTGTAAAAGCATCACCTGTTAATAAAGAGCTGAACAACCTATAGCTAGGGACGAGGGTATAGGTGGGAATTCTGGAAAGAGAAAGGAACTCTGGGAAAGTCAGGTGGGAGGATTTGCCGCCTGGACTAGAAGGCAGTCAGACATATGAACTGAGGAGAGGTAACTAGCCATGTGGCATACATAGAATAGTATAAACTGGATACGTGAGTTAAGAGCTAGTTGGGGAGCACGCCTTGCTTAAGGCTATAAGCATTCATAATACGTAATAAGCCTCTGAGTCATTATTAGAGAACTAGGCCATGCCTGGGAAAATCCTAGGATACATTTCTGCTTACAGGATTTCTGTTATGAAGAATTTTCTCCCATCACTGCCTCTAATAGCAAAGAAAACTCTCCAATTGTTCCAGAAGAAAGCAAGAGTGGAGTTTTGGACAACGTCATTACATGCATCCCGTTAAATTAATTACTACACATAACCCAACATCTCCACCTAGAAAACCTTCAGCTATACTAAGTAGTTAAGAGGCGTTAGGCCTGGAGAAAAGGCTCAGCAGTTACAAGCACTGGCTGTTCTTGCAGAGGATTCTGATTCAGTTCCCAGAACCTACACAGCAGGTCTGTGGTTCCATTTCCAGGGGATCTCATACCCTCTTGTGAGCACCAGACAGATACTATGGGACATAGACACAATGCAAGAAAACACTCCTACACATAAGATATAAAAATAAATAAATAAAACAGGAAGCAGCAAGACCCAATCCGTAGAGGACACGGGATCCTTCAAACAATGGAGCCCACCTTTAAAAGAACATATTTTGTTTGTTTTTGCCAAGAAGGTGGTTCAGATGCAGTCAGCAGCAGGTGTTTGTGCAATGGCTTAGAACAGGTTTTGTATTTAAACAATGCCTTAGATTTGTAAAGGACCATTATACCTATTACCTGACTGGATGTTGAAAAACATTTCTTATTAGAGAGTCAAGTCTCAGAGAGGTGAAGGATTTTGGATAAAGTCATATAGTTCATTACACTGTGAAGGTGGGATCTAAACCCATCCTTCAAGTTCAAGCTCAGTGCTGTTTACAGAACCAAGCGCTCTGTGTTGCCTGGGGCAGGAGCGTGTCTGTTGCTTGAGTCTGGAGAAAGGACACATTGGCAATGATTGGTTATCCCAAGCTTAAGGCAAGAACTAATCATTTAGCTTACTCCAAAGTCTTCACCTTCTCTTAGATGTCCTAGAAATTGAATCTGTGTAGAGTCTTGGCCATGACCCCCCCCCCAACAAATGTGTCCTCTGTGCCGATAGATATTATGTCATAAATAGTAGTAGGGCTCCTAAGAGTCTTTTGAATTTTCAGTGAATGTGTCCCTTTTACATATGGGGAAACTGAGTCACAGATGAGGAAAATAACTTGCCAGTCATATTTGGGCTAATTCTGGGAAAGCCTATATAGCCATTTGATTCTGCAGACTCTGGATCCTGGTCTAAGAGGCTGCCCCACCTACCTCTTGTCAGAGCATTCTTCCTGTGGGGAAGCAGAGGGACACATGTCAGCTGGCTCTGTGCCTCCCTAGTTAGGGCTGACCCCTCTCCTAACTCCATTCCCACCTAGCTGGGCAAGCTTGCGAGGCAGAGCTAGCCTGTCCTGAGCTGCAAGACGTATTAATCACTTTGATGAGGATGTTAAAGCTTTCTCTTTGCAACTAATTATGGCCTGATTTATAGGCCTGGCCTTGGTTTGATAGAGCTCTCCTCATGACAGGGATGAATGCGGTACTGGCATGGACCCCTTCATCTCTTCCATTTCTCTCCCTTCCTCCCTCCTCCTCCCTCCCCACTCCCTCCCTCCCTCCCACGTCTCCTGCCTCCCGCCTCTGCTCTCAGTTCCCACAGGAACACCCTAATGACACAATGACAAGCCGGTGAAGCATAGCTCCCTCTCAGTTGCATCTGCCTTTGACACCACCATCCCTCCTGTGTCCTCTGACGTGGGCAGATGGGTGCAGTGCCAGGGATGCCGCTCTGTGCCAGCCTTCCTTCTCGAAACAAAGAATAACCTAAGTATTTTGAGTTGACCCAGCACCTTCCTTCATGAACATTTAGCAAGCTATTGAGATGATTGAGCAGAACTAAGCACGGATAGAGGGCTTCAGGTAAGGGTCTCTTCTATTATTTGCAGATGTGAAAACTAGGGCGGGGAGAGGATTTGTTTGCAGTTTCACACACTGAAGGACAATGACAATGAAGGGAAGGGTGAGGTGTGGGGACTGAGGAACTGGAACTAGCTCCAGCATCCTCCTGTGGCCAAAGTCATCTTACCACTGTCTGAGGAACACCGTCTTCCAGGTGTGTTTCCTTGTCCCTGAGTGACTTCCTAGGAGAGTTTCCACTCTCCTGCACTGGTTTCCTAAGACAGCTGGTTTTCACCAAAGTTTAGGTCTCACAGAAGACATAAGGAACAAACCCAGCTTCTTACACTCATACCCTTCCTTACACTTGAAGTGCATTATAAAGTCACTCCACAGCCAGGCATATGTGCCATTCCAACACTTAGGAAGTGGAGGCAGGAGAATGAGGTCCTCTTCAGCTACATAGTAAGTTTGGGGCCAGCTAGAGATTCATAAGACCCTGTTTTTTAACAGCAATACCAAAACAAGACAACAACAAAATCCTTACTCCACAGGCTCCGCAGGAAGCTCCCCATGGGAGTCTTGGTACTTAAAAGTAACTGTTCATTGAGCCTTACAGTGGCCTGGCTGCCTCCTAATCCCATGGTTCCCACTTAGACCTGGAAGCCATTGTGGAGTATCTCTGTAGTGCATTCATCTCAGCAGAACATTAGCCTAAGCCTAAGGAAAGTACCGACATTAAACCCAGCCTGAATCTGAGCCTAAAGATAGTTTCCCAGTCCTAACTCTGACCCTGGTCTGAACATGAACTTAATTCAAAATCCAGACACGACTGAATCCCAGACCCTATTCCACCCTGAATGTGAATTCTAACATCAACCTAAATTCTTATTTCCACCCAGTGGTTCTCAGCCTCCCTCAAAAAACACTGGATAAAGAATAGAGATGTTTCTGGTTCCTACAGGCAAGTAAACCTTCATATCCCCCACTGAGTCCAGACAGCCAAGGACTCTCCACCTTCTCTTCTCATTTGAAGGCATCAGGAGCGTGTGCAGTTACTAAAAGGAAACTAAGTAACAAGTGAGTAACAAGTGTAGAATAAGCAGGATGCATCCCCATGCCAAGCGCTCAGTAGCAAGCTCTTCCAAGATTTGTTTATTTACTTATTATTTTACGTGTCTCGGTGTTTGCATATGTGCGTGTATGTGCATCAAGTTGGTGCCTGATGCCATGGAGGCCAGAAGAGGGCACTAGATTCCTGAAACTGGAGTTACAGATGGCTATGAGCCACCATGTGGTTGCTGGGAACCAAACCCATGTTCTCTGGAATGGCAGTCAATGCTCTTAACCTCTGAGCAGTCTCTGTAGCCCCAGGAAATGCTTAAAACTCCAAGTGTGAATGGTGTGGGAGTGGAAGGTGAAGGGAGGGAGGTAAAACCAGGTATGGAGATAAGACTGGAAGGTTAAATCTTGGAGGATGAAGCCAGGCAGTGGAGGCACATGCCTTTAATCCCAGCATTTGAGAAGTAGAGGCAGGTGGGTCTCTGAGTTCGAAGCCAGCCTGGTTTACAAAGAGAGTTTCAGGACAATCGAGGGTACACAGAGAAACTCTGCCTGGAAAAACAAAAAACAAAAACAAAGCAATAAAACAAAGACTTGGAGGATGAGGAGTTGCTGAAAATGGGTGACCTGAGAAAGGGTCTAGCCTCCTCCATCTTTCCTTACATTCCATCTTCTATCTTAGGACATTGTTTAGATGGAACCTAGAGTCTTATATGTACAACCTCCTGAGTTTTTAAAGAGGCTTTGGCACTGAAGGGTCTGGAGGTGTGACTCGCTAGTTGAAGACCACCCACTATGCCCAGGGTCCAACGTTCAACCTTTAGCGCTAGAGCGAAAGAAAAGGAGGTGGGGAAGCAGAGGAGGGGAGAGGAAGGAAAGGAGGAAGTGAAAGGGAGGCGAAAAGGAAGATAAAGAAAGGCAAGGCAGTGTGAACGGTGAGCAGAAGGGATGACGGGTAGCCCAGTCTATAGAGGAATGTGTGGTATGGGCTGGTTAGGAAGTCAGAGAGTCAGCAATCTTAGAGTTCTAGGATGCTACACAAAATGGATGCCATGGTCAAATATGGAGCCCTAGGCAAAGGTCGGGAAGATTTATGGGGTTGGAAAGACAGCTTTCAGAGAAGAGCACTTGCTGCTCTTTCAGAGTACCACAGTTTGGTTCCCAACACCCACCTCGAGTGGGTCACAGCTGCCTTTAACGACAGCACGACAGCTCCAGAGGATCCAACATCCTCTTCTGGCCTCTGTGGGCACTCACACTCTCTCTCACACACACACAAACACACACACACACACACACACAGGCACATAAATCAAAATAAACTAAGTCTTTGGGGAGATGGCTCAGTGGTGACACGGGAAAGTATGTGTTACTGTTGCCTACAATCCTGGTTTGGTTCCCAGCACCCACACTGTGGCTAACAGTCAACTCTAACTCTGGTTCCAGGAGATCCAAAGACTTCTTGTGTCTGCAGGCAGCAAGACTAGGAAGTCAAAGCTCTGGATTTCACCAGCCGGAAGTCGAGAAGGCTGGGCCAGGGCTCAATGTCCCCTTCACCTTTCATACTCCAGAATTATTGTCTTCTCCTATCAAAACCCCTTTGTATGTACCTTTTTCTAATTCTTCACTCCTTCTGTATATCTGAAGCATCCTGGATCTTCCCTCTGTACCCTTACTTTTCATTGCCTTGAGCTTGTTTTCTGGCACAGAGGAGCACCTATTTTCTCCCATTAGACACATAAACCTCTGAAAAATGCAAGCAGCCTCTGACTCCCAACTCCAGGTGCCTCCAGTTCAATGCTTTGCTGGCTGGCAAGTCTGTCTGAGTTTCCCAGGCAGTGTTGTTCTGTGGCCTTCCCTTAAGTTTTGGAAGTGGCTCTTGCCTTACCCTGTCCTGTCCTGTCCCAGATTCCAGAGCTGCTATGCCAAGAGTGGAGGGTGCCAGGAATCTCCCACAGCTATGCATCAGCCCCAGTCGACTGTACCTCAACCCCTAGCTGCTTAAAGGATGATGTCAATGTTGAAGATCCCAGTTCTGTGGAATCTATAAAAAGCTCTTTCACAGTAAAATATTCCCTCGGTCGCAAAACAGCAGTTTTGCAAAATCTCCAAAACAAAACTTTAAAAACCCAAGAATAAATATTAGTGAAGAGATGAGGCTTCTCAAAGACAAAAGGCAGGGTGGAGGAAGTGATCTGAGACAGCTTGGCATCTTCCGTCTGGTGAAATGCATCACCCCAGCTCTCCCTGCCAAATCCCAACACACTCCACTCACGGCGAGCCATGCTCTGCCTCTCCCTCACAAGGAAACACGCGGCACGGGAGGGATGATTATCTGCTCAGACTTTCCTCAACAGGGAACAAACCAAAACCACAAACAGCTGCCCCGGAGCCTTCCTGCCAGATTCCAGACTCCAGCTCAGTCCAGGAATCTTGATGACCTCATCCATATCCAAGCTGAAACTCATTTCTCTAAGGCCAGCCATGCCACTAGCATTTCTCCTGGCCAACTGTGCAGAGTCCCTGAAAAGAGCGGAGACTGCCAGCATAGTGGGTTCATGCCTGAACCACACATGAAGGGTTGGGGAAGAAAATTTGCATCAGAAGCTGGGACAGTCTCTCCCTCTCCCAAGATCCACTGTGCCCCCTTAACAAGCTGCTTCTTTACTTACTAAAATAAAAGATATTCTTAAATTAAAGACTTGTTACCTTCCTTTTTGGTCCAAGTGGAAAAGCAAATGAATACCTTGTCTGCAGCAGTTTTACTAAACCACACAAGAAAGATAGAGGACCATGAAGAGGCAGAGGAATTAAGAGGCTAAAGGGTTCAAAATTCTGCAGGGTCAGGAGAGAAGAGGAAGTCTTAGAAGCCATGTAGAGCAAACCTGCTGCATTGCAAGTGAGAGAGTCACAGCCCAGAGGAGGGAGAGTATTTTTCACCAAGTTAACAGCAGAAGCTAGGACTCTGATCTTCTGACTGGGCCAGCTACAGAAAAGGAAAGTCCGAGCCCTGGACTACAAGCTTTGCCTGGCTAGCAAGTTTGTCAGGGATCTTCCTGACTTCAAAACATCTCCGGGAGCTGTGACAGAGTGGCCGGGATGGGCTGCATGGGCAGAATGGGCAGTCGGTGAGAAAAGACCACATGGAGAGACGTCATCCACTTCAGGTGGAGTAAACAGTTAAGCTTTGGATCAGTGGAGTGGTTAAAAGCTCTTATTGCTCTTGCAAAGGACCTGAGTTCAGTTTCCAGGACCCACATGCTAACTCATAACCACTCGCAGCTCCAGTTCCAGGAGATCTGATGTCTTTTTCTGGCCTCCATGTGCTTCTGCACACACATGGAGTACATACACACACTCAAGTGCACACACAGACACATAAAATAAGTAAACTCTAGTTGTAGTACAATCTAAGTAGCATAAAATTTGCTATCTTAACCACATAAACTTTCACTACATGTATTTATTTATTATAGAGGGGACATGTGTACCAACACACACATGGACATCAGAAGGCTACTTTCAGTAGTTGGTTCTCTCCCACCACTGTGTGGATCCTGGGGCTCTAACTCAGGTTGTCCATCTTGGCAGCAGGTGCCTTGACCCCCTGAGCCAACTTTCCCACCCCCTAACCATTTTGAAGAATGGCCGGTTCATCTATATTAATGCGTTAATGTTATTTGAAAGTAAGTAGTCATTAAACAACACCTCCCATAGCTCATCTCATGTTGCTTCCTGGAAACCAGTGTTGTAGTTTGTGTCTCAAGGAATTTTACTACTCATTTTAGAGGATCCACATGGTGCTTATCTTTTCGTAAATAGTTCACTTCACTTAGTAGAATGTCCTCGAGCTTGATCCATGTTGCAACATATATCAACATTTCCTCCTCTGAAGACTTGAGAGATGGCTCAGTGGTTAAGAGCACTGGCTGCCCTTCCAAAGGACCAAGGTTTCATTCTCAGCGCCCATGCTGTGGCTCACAACTGCTGTTCCAGGTGATTCAGTGCCCTCTTCTGGCGTCTGTGGGGACTACACCCAAGTGATAAACGAATACATACAGGCAAAACACCCACACGCATAAAATTTTAAATTAATTTAAAATGCACTCTGAATGTCTAAACATTGGTTTAAGGTATTATGTATCTGTTCACCTATTTTGTTTGTTTGTTTTGAGACAGGGTTTCTCCAGCTATACTGGAACTTGCTTTGTAGATCAGACTGAACTCAAGCTCAGAGATCTGCCTACCTCTGCCTCCTGAGTGCTGAAATTAAAGGTGTGCACCACCATGCCTGGTATTTATTTTGAGACAGGGCCTCATGTAGCCCAGGCTGGTCTCAAGCTCCCTGTGTAGCTGAGAATGGCCTTAAACCCAGATGCTGAGATTATAGGGCATGCTCCCACCTAATGTATCATTTCTGTATGACTCTCTTTATACCTAAGATCCTCAGCATGGGGTTAAGGCTTGTCTCTTGTATTTGCTAAGATCTCTCCTAACATCTTTCTCTAACATTTGGGAACTTTCAAGGCAAAAGCAAGCCCATGTGCCCTCATATTCTATGAGCCCTCAAAACTTTATCAAAGACCTTTCTTGGTGACAACTCTTAGATTGCAGTTTCTCGAAGACGGCATTATTGATGTTCCTTGCCAGATAAGTCTTTGATACCAAGGCCATTCAGTGTATCCTAAGGTATGTCTATAGAAGGTTTTAGAAACATTCCTGGCTTCAACCCACTGGTTACCTATGACATTCCAATTGTGACCATTGAAATGTCTCCAGACAACACCAAACATCCCCTGCTCCCGGGGTGGATAGAAGGCAAAGGAAGCTGAAAATCACTGGCTGAGGCTGAAGCATGAGAAGGAATTCCTCCACTTTTATTACCTTGTGGAAATAGAAGTGGTTTTGCAAGTAGAGAGGGTGAATATTCTTCGGTTCCGAGTTGATGAGTAACAAGTTTGCACCCCCGGGTCTCTCTAAATGGAAACAAGGAAGGTTCCATACGAGTGAACTCCTGCCTTGAAGAAAATCTTCCTGTCAGATCCTTGAGGTGATAAAGAAGGAAGTATGAGGTCATGCCTCATGAGAAGTTACTGGAAAGAGCAATTAGTTCCCACCATCCAGACAGGGTCCACTAGTACTCTGAACTCGGGTGAAGTACATAAAAGGTTCACTCTGGATGGATCCTACCTGGCTAAGGAAGAGAATCCCAGAGACCAAATGACTTCTCTAATGTCACACAGCATAATAAAGATGAAACCAGGACTTGAACCCACTTGGCACTGAACATACAAAAGACAGGAGCATGTGATCTAATCCAGAGTCCTCTCTTACTGTAGGATCAGATAGAGTAGAAAGAGGCCAGAGGTGTCTATGGGTGACCGTTTCCTGGCAGGGTGAAATGGGAAGAGGTTCTTCTTTGGGACCGGCTATTTCCCAAGATGCTCTGAGGTTGCTGGCTTCCGAGCCCACTATCTCGGTTTCTCCTTGTTGTGGACTGATAAGCTATCAAGCTCTCCACATGGTCAGCTGAGGAAGTGGGAGCCAGGGAGACCCCGAGGCCATCAGGAAAACACTGGCAGAAAACAAAACAGAAAAGGCAAAGCATCCTGGAGATAGACCTGCTGACCGGACTTCTATGAAGTAGGAAGACAAAGAAGAGTCAAGGCTGGGAGAAAACTGGAAAGAGAAAAACAGGAAAGACAGAAAGACCCACAGAACCACCAAAATAGAACAGCGAGAGGGTTTTCCTCCCCTTTCTTTGTTTTTTAAGTAACTTGTTTATTGGTGTTTGGCCTTCGTGAAAGGTGTTGTGTGAAGGTGTTGGATCCCCTGGAATGACAGTTACAGATGGTTGTAAGCTGCCATGTGGGTGCTGGGAATTGAACCCAGATCCTATGGTAGAGCAGCCAGTGCTCTTAACCTCTGAGCCATCTCTCTAGCCCCTCCCCTTTCTATTAAAACATCTATTTAACAATCTTCTTATTGACTTGTAGGTTTCTCTTCTCTTCCTCTTTCTATTTGTCTTCCTTCACCTCTTTTAGTGGAAGCCAGAGGTGAACCTCAAGTACTAGTCCTCACCTTCCTTGCTTGAGATAGGGCTGTTTTTCCCCTGTGACTATGCCGAGCTAGCCAGATATTTGATCCTCCTACCCTTCCCTACTCCCTATAGAAGCATTAGGATTACAGACTCCCAAGCTACCATACTCGACATTACTTGGACTCTGGGGATTTGAACTCATGTCCTTGCACTTGCATGAGAGGTGCTTTACCCACTCTGTCATCTCCCCAGCCCTCGATAGACGATTTTTAAGTGTGCTTTTGTTCTGTCTTAGTCTCCTGGGGGTTAATAATGCAAGCCAGATATTCTTAGAACTTATGTGTGATTAGATAAAGAATCAAATCTCTGAGAGTGATTTACTGTGTGTCTTCAGGAAACTCACTCAACCATACTGAGCAGGGAGGCCTCCTTCTTATTTAAAAGGAAATTTTTTAAAAATGCAGAGATTACTCCAGCCAGCTCTAAAGAGAGAGAGAGCCATTGTCTAACTCACTGGAAGTGCTAAAGAGCTGTTCTTTCATCTGGAACTACCTGGGGAGAGATTGTCTTACCATGAGCTTTTACATTCTCATTCATTTGAATTGGTGTTCTGGGAACTGGGCAGGGAACAGGTATTTTTATCTTATTTTAATGGATAAGCAGTAGCATAACTAGTAAAAAATGGATCTCTCCTTTCTCACACTCCTCTGAGGACCCAGGGAAAGCCCAGCCATTCTTTGAGCAGGATTAAGAGAATGGGCTATATTTTGAGGAGGGGAAATTCTGATCTTTCAAGAGGGGAAGGACCTACAGACCAAGAGGAAGGCTGCTAATGTCAAGTCAAAACTCGTGTCAAGAGGCTCAAGCCCCTGGACAGTCAGATGGGGTCATTTCGTTGGCTGCTGGAGTTTCCATGAGGGCGGGAGGAAAAGTTCATCCTACCCTTCTCATTTGGGAGGAACAAAAACAAGGATTTAAAATGGGTTTCAGGGTGTGACTTTACCATAGAGGGTTTGCCTGGCATGTAAAAGACCCTGGGTATCATGCCCAGCACTACAGAACTCTCAGTAAGGAGTTGTGCTTCCTCTCCTGGACCTGCCTTTTCTTTCCTCAAGGCCTTCCCTGCATTCCCACTGAATTTGTGGGTGGCAATAATTATTTATACCCTTCACTACAGCCCACATCCTCCAGGGGCCAGCTCAGATTACACCTGCCCTTATGAATCCTTCCGTTACTTTGTTATTAGATCCCCAAATTTGTCGACAGGAACAAGATCCTCCACACAGAGAAAAAGACAGCAGTAAATTAGGAGTGAGTTATCCGCCCTGCATAATGCATATGGCCACATGTGTAAGCTAACACTCTGAGGATGATGTCATGAGCTGTCCAATGCACTAGCTTGGGCTCTAAAATCCTCAGTTTTGGGGAAGCAGCTTTTGCAGAGTTTGAGGAGACTGATTTTTTTCTAAGTATTAAAAACTAGTGGGTTCTTTTACTGTAACACACACACAGAGTCCTGGCCCTATGCCCTACCTCTCCAGTACAAGAAGTGAATTGGAGAATGTGACTAAATAGAGAAACATTTAATTCAGAACCACCCTATACCATCATTGTCCTAGATGAGTTTGTTTGTTTGTGTGTTTGTTTGTTAGTTTTTTAAGCATTTACCTCGCTGCTTTGAAGTCCAGCATAGAAGTGAGTCTCAGGCAAGAGGCCTCCAATATGCCTAAAAGAAAAGTGAGTGGGGGAAGAGGAGTGGTTCCAAGTTCAAATCCAGGAACAGGACTAGCAAAAGGGAGGACCGACCATAAAGCTGGAGGAGACGTCTACCCTTATGTGTTCCACCTTGGGAGAACACAAAATCACCAAACAACGAAAGGGAGTCTTTTCTCTACCCCAAGTGACACCCGGAATTTCTTTCCAGATCAGCCACAAAGAGTTTATTTGTTCTTGCAGAAGACCCTGTGCCGGGCCAGGTTCTCACAACCCAAGAAAACTCCGAGGAGAGGGAAAGAGAATCCAGGCCTAGAGTCCCTCCACCCTGCTGCAGCCGCATAGCATGGAATGAAGGGAGAGTCTGGCAAGAATCGGAGCCAAGCCAGTGGCTGGGAACCTGGAGATTTTGGCGTGCAGCAGCAGCAGCCGCTAGGGTGCAGATGTGGGCTGATGTGAGGTCCGCGCCAGGGGCGGAGCTGCGCAGGAGAGGAGCTGGCAGTGATGGCGAGGTGGTTCGGTGTTGTGTTTCTACTGTAACTATAATTAGGCGGATTCTGTGTTTATTTAGGCTGAGAGCTGTAAGATAAATGACAGCTTCGAAGATGCTTTTCAGCACTTCATAAATCACCCACCGGCCCGGGCAGTTTGCTTGTGTCACGTCTCAGTTCTCCCTCTGTGCCCTGCCGGTTCCCCCATTCACCTCGGAAGAGGGCATAGCCTAGACGACCCAGGAGCCCACACCTCAGAGGGAAGGGGATAAAGGGGAACATAGTGTCTGTCCTTCTCTAAGCTCTAGGCGCCCAGGAATCAGTGCCCAGCAGCTGCCTGGAAAGCTGTCAGGAATAGCTTCCTCCCGAGGTGGTCCCTAGGCCCAGTGAGGATGGGTTGACGGGCAGGCCTGCCCTCCTCTGGGAGAATATGGTCTCTAATCGGCTCTAACTCTTCCCCCTGCCTCGCTGACACAGCTGGAGATTTACTGGAGACGCTGGAGAAATATTTATAGTACAGGGAGCCGTCCTTTCCCCTCCTATGCCTGTCTGTGTCTCCCGGGGCCGGGGTGGAAGAGCCCATATCTTTTCCCATTGGAAAGTACATTCTGTGGTGGTGCTTCTCAGAGGGAGTTTGGAACTCCTTGGCCATCTGAAAGAGCAAAGAACCAGAGGGAAACCCTCTCTTCTACCCAGGCCTGGAGCAGCTTCGTCCAACGGGTCGGGGAGGCTTAGACTTGAAGCTTGCAAAACAGACAGATTGCAGAGGCATCACCCTAGCAGACTGTTTCCCATTCAAGCTGTGGCTAAAGCGTCCCGAATAGACCACAGGGGCAATGGTATGGTTTCTAAGTGTTTGAGTGTGAGTTAGGAGACCTTCATTCAAATCTTAGCTCTTCCCACAGTGGCAATGTGTGCTTGGGGTTTGTCTCTGGTCTTTGATTTCTCTTCTTCAAAACAGGGAGATGCCAGGAATGGTGACCCAGGTCTGTAATCCCAGACTTGGGAAAACTAAAGTGAAAGGATTGTGAGTTCTCATCCAGCTGGAGGATACCTAACAGGATTCTATGGTCTGGGGTGCTGAAGAGAAGGCAGCCTACTTTCTAGAAGAGTCTCACTGCTGCCAATCTACTGTAAGTTGTGCCCTAGAATGCATATAGTGTTTTGGAGATGTGGCTGTGTTTATGAATACTTAAGCCCCAAACTCATTGAGCTGTATACACTGAACACCTAAAGCTTTTTGTGTGTCAAGTACGCCCCCAACGAAGCTGTTTGTTTTTAGATGCTTACACAGGCTGGGCAGATAGCTTAGTGGGCAAAATACCTACAGGGCAAGCATGAGAACCTGAGTTCAGAATCTCAGCACCAAATAAAAACCAGACACATCTGTAACCCCAGCACTGGGGATAGAGACAGGCGGATGTCTCCTGCGTTTACTGCCCAACCAGCCTAGTCAACTTGATGACCTCCAAATTAAGTGAGAGATCCAGTCTCAAAATAAGGTGGAGAGCAACAGATAAGGATGCCTAATATGACCTCTGACCTATACACAAACACATACACACACAAGCACACTTGCACAGGTGCACCCGCACATCCGCACATACACACATACACACAAACATACATACATACATACATACATACATAGATATAAACGTATGCAACACACATACACAAAAAGAAAAAAGTATGTAACATTCAAACATTGAGCTGTGTGTTAATGATTTCACAAATCAAATGTAGAAAATGTTTTGCTGCACTTGCTCCTAAATGATGCTCTATCATTGAGAAATGAATTATGTCATACTCAAAACGATGGCATGTTATCAGCTGTCCTCGGCACTGACAAATTTCTTTGTGACATTATTAACAGCACCACAGTGACAGTGAGGGGTAGCAACGTCAATTCTGACAAGGTCAAATTTCCAACACCAGGATCATTTTAGACTTCTATTGCAGGCTCACGCTATGCTGAAGACTATGACTCTGCTGGGGGTTGGAAGTGGAGCTCGTCTTTTGTTTTGTTTTTGTTTTGCAGGACCTGGATCTCTCGGGTTGACTTATCTTTGTCTTCCCATTCCTTCTGATTTTTCTATTTAGTCAACATGTGTGGAATGTGCTATACACGGTAGTTAGATGCTTAAGACCAAAGTGAATTCTGATTAAGAATCTTTCCCTGGAGGTGTTTATTGTCTTTTAAAGAGAGACATGAAAACAAAAGCAGGTAAATGCAAGAAAGTATATGGGGTTCAGGGACAGAATCTGTAACAGGTACACTGGAGTGTCATGGAGGAGGTGGTTGGAGCAATCCCACCGTGCGGTGTTCTATACATGTTGGACAAAGAAATGCACCAGCGAACAGAAGAGCTGGAGAAAAATCTAATCCCAACAATGCTATGAGGCAAACCATCTGAATTAAAGGAAGTAGGAATACGGGCTGTACCTTCTGGAAAACAACCCCTTGAAGCCAGAAATACACACGTGTGCCCACTGGCACCGTCTTTCCTTTTGCTCTTGCTCTTAGAACATCCCAAGGCTGTAGGTACGATTCCTGTAGGGGAACCATCCTTGTTCTAAAATGAGCTGAGCAGAGTAAGCACATATGGAGAGCTTTTTTTTCCCATCCATTTCATGTTTGCTGAGTCCCGCCTCCCAAGATCATTAGGAAAACAGACACCGTGAGTCACTGTGCAGCTTCTAAAGAAGTTGGAAGAGGATGAACCAAGTCTCTCCACTCTTCTTATGATCAAAGGCCTCGTTGCATCTTGTTGCATGTGGGACTCGCTCTCTCTGCGGCTTAGGAGCTGACATACACAGAGATGACAGAAATTACAGGGTTCTGCCTGAGGGCTCCAGATTTCACTAGGCACAAAGACTGGATGAGAATTTGTGGGATCAGGCTACTCAGCCCTACCCAGGTAGGGAAGGAAAAAAAAATCTGTAGCTATTTGGAGAGCATAAGGATTGATAGTTTCCTTCTAAAAGATAGTGTACTCCTTTCATTCATGCTTTGGTGTGAGATGCTAAAATGCAGGGAGGCATGGAATAGCTGTCAGATTTACTAATGGGATCCATCTTCATAGCCCAGATCTTCAGAAAACTTCTTCCAGCATAATAACTCAACTCTCCTTCCAGAGCTTTGCTTTATTTCTGCTCTCTTAGGGAAGTAAGCAAAGAAACCAAGCCATTTCCTGTTCGACGCTCATGTGTTCCTTTAAGATGCTCTAAAATCCCTGTCTGGTTCAATTCAGGGGTTTTTCCATTATCAACGACCTCAGAGAAAACCTCAAACTCTGGCCAGCATTTACAGAGGGACCCAAGTGACTGTCATCAAGCAACCTCTTCTGGCTGACCCCTGCCTTCAAACAGGGCTCAGTCAACATTCTTGACTTTTCCCACAGTCTGTGCTTCCGGCCAGAGAATGTAGCAAAGCCTGTGTTTCAGTGTAAGTGTGTAAACCCCACACCATCTCTGAGCAGAATTCTGCAGCTCCTGGCTGAGACCTGTGCAGAGGACAGAGAGATGCAAACAGTAGAATCTGCTTTGAAAATCTGGATCAGGAAAATGACATTACTACTCTTTCCAGTAGGTCCTGTAATTCAAGTTTCTTAGCCCACCATGCCTCTTTACCAGTCTGCCCTTGGAAAACAACAGCTAAGAGCTTGAGTGAATGCCAGGTGATTCTAGTTGGCTCAACAAATATTTGTTAAGTGTCTACTGAATGCCAGGCACAGTGACAGGTCCCAGCAATTACCGCTAGCAGCCTGTGCCTGTGAACTGGTTGGCCTTGGTTAGAGATGCTGTTAGTTAGCAGGGGACAAAAGGACTGAAGACAGAGCCAAACCTTTTTCAAAGAGCATCCCATATGGCCTACCACGAGAAAGAAGCAGAATCTTAAAGGGATCCTCTCTCAGGATAACTCATTGGCATGCTCCTTATGTCGCCTTCTGAATCACAGTAGAGAAGACGGAGTTTGGGATCTCAAGTCAAAAGGTTTGATTCAATTCCTCCAATTAGAAGTGAACAAACGGGACTTGCTCTTTTGGTTTCTCTTGCTTTCCCTTCCCCGATTTCTCCCCATTCCCTCCCCCCCCCATGTACTCATGGCTGGCCTCTACTCCTCTGTGTGTGTGTGTGTGTATGTGTGTGTGTGTGTGTGTGTGAGAGAGAGAGAGAGAGAGAGAGAGAGAGAGAGAGAGAGAGAGAGATCTGGAGATTCCCAGTCAGAACATCTGGGTATCCCTGAGATACTGCATGTCTAACATGCTCCCTGCTGATACCTCTGAGGACAAGCTGAGGCTTGTGCTCTGAGTAGAAGAATACAAACCACTTGTCAGCCAAATACAAAGAGTTGACTAGATGGACATGATGGCGCACGCCTTTAATCTTAGCACTCGGGAGGCAGAGGCAGCCTGGTCTACAGAATAAGTTCCAGGATAGTCAGAGCTACATAGAGAGACCCTGCCTCAAGAAAAAAAGAAAGAAAGAAAGAAAGAAAGAAAGAAAGAAAGAAAGAAAGAAAGAAAGAAAGAAAGAAAGAAAGGAAGGAAGGAAGGAAGGGAGAAAAAAAGAAGAGAAAAAAGAAAGAGAAAGAAAAGATAACTAATATACAGTGCCAACTATGTAAATATTGAAAATGCATTCAGAATCCCTCAGGGCCCTAATAATTGATGAAAACTGTGACCACTAAGGCATGGTCACACACTGGTGAAATCATTAGAAGATATTAATCCATCAAAACACAGAAGTTTGGTCAAAAAATGAAAAAAAATGGGTTGGAGAAGATGGCTAAATGGACGTAGGGATACAATTTCAGATCGCCAGCATCCATATTAGAAGCCAAGAACAGGGGCTGGAGAGATGATTCAGTGGTTAAGAGCACTGGCTGCTCTTCTAGCAGACCCAGGTTCAAATCCCAGCACCCACATAACAGCTTACAACTATCTGTAACTCCAATTCCAATATCCAATATCCAACTCTGGTCTCTAGGCTCTAGGCACATGTCTTGGTATACAGACATGTATGGAGACAAAACACTCATACACATAAAATAATAAAAATAATACACTTTCTAAAAAAGCCAAATACAGCAGCATGGGCCTATAATCCCAGTACTAGGGAAGTAGAAACAGGAAGATCCCTGGAGCACCAAAGCCTGCTAGTCTGGCAGAATCAGGAGAGCCAGGGTAGAAAGAGACCCTGACTCAAAAACAGGAGAAAAAAAATGAAGTTGGAGCAAAGAAGATGGTTCAGTGAGTTCACTAGTCACACACGGATGAGGACTGGAGTCCGGTTCTCCAGAATCAACATAAAATCCAGGTAAGATGGTGGCTCCTTGTAATCCAGGTACACGGGAAGCGAAGATAGGGAGTCCACCCACACGGTGAGCTGGTTAGCCAGACTAGCCAAGATGGCGAGCTGTAGGCTCAGAAGGAGACTGGCCTCAATATATAAAGTGTAGAATAAGCAAGCAAGGCCCTTGATGTCAGTCTCAGGCCTCCACATACACAGGTATGCACATAAGCACAAACACACCCTTGTGGGTGCACGTAGAAATAGTTTAGGCCCTCTGGGTGAGAATATAAAAAGTCTAGGTAAAGTAGCACGGCTCGGGATAGACAACATGAAGTACTGGAACACGCACGTAGATAAGTAAGATGGAATTCTGTTTCTCACTTAAAAGTGTTTATCTTGGCCATAAAACATTGCCATAAGGCTAAAGATGTTACTTGGTTGGTAGAGCACTGGTCAGTATGCACAAAGCCCTGGGTTCAATTCCTGCCACCACATAAACCACCAAATAAATAGGTGGACGTATGCCTACCATCCAGTTTTGGAAGGTGAAGGCAGGAGACTCAGCAGGTGAGCCATCCTCGGCTACATGAAGATGTGGGAGCCAATCTAGAATATGTGAGAGGATTCTAAAACAAAAGAGCTGAAGGACTGTGGTGGTGGCACAGGCCTTGAATCCCACATTCAGAGGCAGAGGCAGGCAGATCTCTGAGCTCGAGGTCAGCCTGGTCTATACAGAGTATCAGCCAGAACTATACAATAAACACTTTCTCAAACAAACAAAAACCAATAATGATAGATAGATAGATAGATAGATAGATAGATAGATAGATAATGGTACTTGATGCAACTAGACCATATCTCGTACTAGAACTATCTATCCCCTGACACCATCACATGGAATCTTTTTTTGAGGCTTTCTGGAAGAAATAAGCTTGAGTCTGCTCAGTCCAGTTACAGTGATGTGATCCTGTTCTTAGCCCCTGCAGGCCTAGGCTTCCAAGGGACAAAACAGGGTAAAACTGAGGCAATTGCTGAGTCACATGGAAAATGTCACAATCATAATAAAAGTAAGAAAGCAGCAAAGCACGGTAGCACTTGCCTTGCATCCCAGCACTTGAAGGTAGAGGCAGGTGGATGGATCTCTCAGTTCCAGTCTAGCCTGGTCTGCACTGTGAATTCCAGGCCAGCTAAGGCCATACATATAGTGAATAATCCCTGCTTCAAAACAAACAAGAGCAAAAAAGACCCTGGTTTTTAGGTTGACGCTATCCCTGTGGTTTTTACCTGCATTTTAAAACCACTTGTTAGTTTCTGGCTTCTCTTAACCTATAGGATTAGGTTCAACAAGAATTAAAGAAAAGCAAGCAAGGTTACAACCAGAGTCTTAGAGCCTATTTCCCTCCAAAATGTCTCTGGAAAGCAGCTGGTTGGGGGGGGGCTCCTGCTCTATTCCAAACCCCTTGAAGCAGAGCGGAGTCTGGCCTAGAGGAGGATGGGCCGGGGGAATGAGTGGCGACAGTTTATCTGAAGCTGGCGCTGGCTTCATTAAGAGGCCTGGTGCGGTTTATCTGCTTCTTGTCCACAGAGTCAGCTGCTCTGAGCGCTGAGTCAGGGCCTGTCACCAGCCCAGTCCTGGCGGCGTCAGGTTGGAAGGGTCTGAAACCATGAGTCCTCTCCCTTCCTCCTCTTCAATCTCCTCTGGTCTCTAACTGCCTGTCCTCAAGGGGTCAGATAAGAGCTGCGATTGCTGGAAAGAAGTTTGAGGCCCTGTGTCCTTGGGGACAATAAGTCTTCCCCAAATCCATTTGACTGCTCCAATAAAGGGGGTGCTTAGTAGAAGGAGGTCGAGGACAAAGAAAATGCTCTTGGCTTTAATGCAAGTGACACTTGTATTAAATGGTCCCATTTGCCTTTGTCCAGAGCACATTCTCAGGATGGGTTGTGAGATAAACTTCCACAGTTCATAAGAAGAAGCCCAGAATGCAAAACTGGTTTAGTTTGGTTGGTTTCAAAGATATGATCTCATGAAGCAGCCAGACTGGCCTCAAACTCATATGAAGCTGGAGCTGACTTCATTCTCCTGAGCCCATGTCTCCCACAAGTGTATGCAACCAGACCCAGCCCAAAGCCTCTTCCTTAACATTCCCCAAGAGCTTGGGAGAAAAATCAAGAATGAAACACAAACCTTCTGATTCCTAGACTAGCCCTTCCTGAGCTAGCGAGGGCCCGGTACTTCCCTTAACTGCTATTAAACCCCCAGCAGGCATGGCTGAGAGCTAAGGTGTATCATCTGATACCATTGCACTCCGTAGCCCAGCTCTTGAGAACCATCCTACAACAGGGACTAAAACATTCTACAACTAAAGCTAAAAACAAAAAGCCAGCACTCTACCATTAAGCCACACCCTCAGCCTCAACTCTATGGCATCCTAAAAACTGAGATGACCAACTTTCAACTGTACCAAAGAATAACACTGACATGTCCTGCTATTGAAATTTGCTTCAAAGTGACTATTGCGTTTTCCAAGGGAAGTAAAAGACAGTAAATGCATTTATCCAAATAAAGGAAATGGTTGCTTTAGTGGAAGTATAGCTCTTTAAAACCCTCCAAATCTGCCAAGGCCCAGTGGATCCCAAGTTCAGCATCTCTGGGTTGTTCGGGGTGGGGCACGGGGATGGAGAAGTCCTGCTTGCTCTTCAATATCTGCTTCCCCTTCCCAGTACCTAAAATTACTGTCTCCATGTTCAAGAGTCGAGAATATCACCAAGTGAACCTAAGCACCAATATTCCTGAGAAATTTCACACTGGTGTCTGAGACCCTATAATCATCTTTCTTAATAACAGAGAAATCAAACACCAGTGTGTGTGTTCAGAATAGCAAGTAGAGTTATGGCAGAGAGGATTGCTAATTTGGCCAGGAGACAGCCAGGATCAAAGAGTACAGGGGCAAGGACCTTGGAAAGGTGAGGCTGCCAGTCAGGTTGCTATGCTGCTAAGGGGCTTGTTGGCTGTCTACAGTGAAGATGCTAACTCAGCCCTTAAGAAATTTTAGAAGCAGCTTATTTAGGAAGCCCTACTCAGAAGGCAGTGATCCCTTACATCAAATATGTGTATTTGCTTGCCCCTTGAGAATAGAAGAGGAGAAAGTGTCTGAGCCAGGATGCTAGATCTCTACAAGCCATAGGATCTGACGTCAGGGTCAGCACAAGTAACAACCCAGAGACAATTTGACACCTTGTTGTCTGAGCGACACGCTGGTTGTGCATCCTCTGACTGTGCCGCCTGTGGCCTGTCTCTGCAACTGCAGGCTGCTGTGGACTTGGGACTCTGGAGCCAAGCTATCTATGTTTAAATCTCTCCTCTCCTTGTTATTAGCTGTTTACCTAATCGCTCTAAGCCTCTGTTTCCTTGTGTGTTAAATGGATGTAATGAGCGTATTTACCTCTTGGGATTAAATGAGATCAAGTGCTCAGCACAGGGCTTGGGTACATGCTAAGCACCTCGTAAAAGTTAGCTACAATCACTTCTTTCTCTTTCGGGGCGTTTAGGTGAGGGACTCCATCCTTTCAGATGGCTATGCCTGGCCCAGGAGGACTTTTCTTTCTCTGCCTGTCTGTTCCCTTCATTATAAAATGAGGTTAGCTCTGATGTCCTCTGCCCAGAAAATGTCCTTTCTCTCTTAGTTCCTCCTTGGAGAGAAAAGGGGCAGATGGGTTATTTTGGTCACCAACTTCCAAAACTCTGTAAACAGAGAAAGCAGAAAGCCTAGCTGGCCAAATACCTGGAGTTGAAGGCCCAATTGGCCTCTTCTGCCAACCCTCAGCAGCCCGTTGCACCTCCCAGCCCTGCTGCCCCAGCCCCTCACAGGCCCTCTGCCCCTGCTTCACCCAGCCCTGTTGCCCCTGGCAACTGAGATGGGGTGCGGGCAGCTCCAAGAAAGGTCGGGAGAAAGGTATGTGAAGCCTGTAAGTGGCTCTCCCCAGCTCCTCAGAAAGCTGCTTATCAGGGACTGAAGCACTGGCCCAAGCTTGCCATGACAGCAGGAGCTGCCTGAGAAGAGAGGCTGAGATAAATGAAGTATCCTTCATCCCCATCAGCGCGGGCCAGACAGAAACCAGGTGCAAGGCAGTGAGCCTTCATCTTCTGTAAACAATCTTCCACCGCCCACTGCAGCAGCTTGAGGTTGAGATGGGGATTAGAGGAACAGCTTCTGCAGGCCTGGGGCCTCTCAGCTGGACAGAGAGTTAAAGGGCGCTGGGGAGGTAGCTTGTTGCTGGGAAAGATGCTTGAGGAAACACAGCCATTTGTCAACAGGGGGTTCGCTTGACCTGGCAGGAGAGAATCTGATATCTAAACAGTTCCCGGTGTCTCTGAATCACTCTGAAAATTCTCCGGCTAAATATTTGATTCCACATCAGATAACAGCCCCAAGCTCTTCCCACTGGCTTGAGAAACCTGGCCCTAGAGAGGACTGGACTTGGCTAAAAACAGACAGGGCATGAGGTAGACTCATCCTTGCCCAGTTAGGGGCAAAGACAGGGCCCCCCGCTGTAAATCCATGAAGAGAAATGGAATCTAACTCCCTCTCAGAGGAGATTCTACCCTCCTGACTCTGCACCTGCTCTCTACCCACGACCCTTTTCTTAACAGAAGTTTTTCTTGCAAGAACTAAAAAGAAAAATAACCGTGACCCCTGTGCTCAGATGGAAGAGAGATGCCAATTTCACCAACCTGAAGTTACAAAACAAAGCTAAGTGCTTGAATCCCCTCAGGGAGGTGGGGGCAGACAGGCCTGGCTACGGGGAAAGAGCTTTTCTGTTTACAAATCTTAGCTTTCCAGCAATGTCGAGAACCGTGTCTCTAGTTCCAAGTTCTTCCAGAGATAAGAGAATGAATGTACATTTCAAAATAGTATTGCCTCCGAGAGATGGACAAATGTCCTTCCCATTAAGTTGGAAGGCAGCAGAGACTTAGAGGAGCTTCTGGGCTCAAGCCTCAGCTCTGATATTTACTAAGGGTGTAGTATTAGAATGTCTGTGTTCCCCTCTCCTTATCTTCAGCAAAGGACAATAGGAAGGACCAAGGTGCAGAGAGATTCTAAGGATTAAATGCTCAGATGTGTGAAGATGTTAGAATCTTGGTGAGCAAGAGCCTCGAGAGTAATGAGTTACCAGGACTGGTTAGATGACTCCATGGTTGCAGGTTCAGGTCACAGCACCCATATGGTGACTCGCAACCATCTGTAACTCCAGTTCCAGGGGATCCATTGCCCTTTCCTGATCTCCAAGGGCACTGCATGCACACGCACAGACACATTCAGGCAAAACACTCATGCACATAAAATAAAAATATTTCTTAATGAGAAAGAGAGTAATCAGATCGTAACCATTAAGATAAAGCTTGCAGGGCTAGAGAGATAACTAAGTGGTTAAGAGCTCTTGTTGCTCTTGCAGAGGAACTGGGTTCAATTCCCAGCACCCACATCATGGTTCATAATCAACTTCAACTCCAGTTACAGGGGATCTGATGCTCTTTTTAGACTTCCACTGGCACCAAACACTCCACATGGTGCACAGAAGTGCATGCAGGCAAAATACGCACATATATAATAAAACAAAATAAATGAATTAATAAATAAAAAGATAAGGCTTAGAGACTGGCTTGGAGTGTGTCTCAGTTGATAGAGTACTTACTTGGCTGGTTCAATTCCCAATACCAAACCTTGAACACAGGCTTTATGTAAGAAACTTTCAAAGCTGACAAAATGGCTCAGCAGACAAAGGTGTCCACTGCCAAGCCTGACCGCCTGAATTCGATCCCTGGGACCCACATGATGGAAGTTGAGTACCAACTCTATATGTATGAGTGCATATGTACTAGCTGGTTTTGTGTCAACTTGACACAAGCTGGAGTTATCACAGAGAAAAAAAGCCTTCCTTGAGGAAATGCCTCCATGAGATCCAGCTGTAAGGCATTTTCTCAATTAGTGATGAGGGGGAGCATTGTTGATGGTGCCATCCCTGGGCTGATAGTCTTGGATTCTGTAAGAAAGTAAGCTGAGAAAGCCAGGGGAAACAATCCAGTAAGCAGCATCCCTCCATGGCCTCTCCATCAGCTCCTGCCTCCACAGTTCGGGCCCTGTGTGAGTTCCAGTCCTGATTTCCTTTGGTGATGAACAGCAATGTGGAAGTGTAAGCTGAATAAACCCTTTCCTCCCCAACTTGCTTCTTGTTCATGATGTTTTGTGCAGGAATACAAATTTAACTAAGTTAAATTGGTACTAAGATAAATTGTGCTATGACAGCCTGACCATAGTGAGGACTATGGAAGGGCTTTGGAACTTTGGGCTGGAAAAACCATTAGGTGGTTAAAAGATCTGTGGGATGTTCTGTAGGAGCTTGGAAGATAATGTTGGGAACAGTGTAGAAGATGGAGGCCTGGCTTGTAAAATTTCAGAGGCAAGTTTAAAGACTCTTATGAGGGCCATTGCTATTTTGATTGTGAAGTCTCTGTGGTTTTGGTTAGCTGGGGCTGAAGAATCAGCTGTGATTAACAAGATACCAGAACTGTTAAGGCAAAACCTTTGCATTACTGGGATGATTGATGCTGGTTAGCTGGAGCTAAGACATTAGCAGTGTTTAAGAAGAGACACCAGCATCACCAAGGTGAAACCTGGGAACTGTTTCCTGAGAGTCCAGAGAAGCTGTGTTCCAGAGACACTCACAGTTGTACCTCATGTTGGCAGCCAGACCTGGTAATGTATAAGAGTCACCCAGGTGGTACTGGTTTTGAAACATGAGAGGGTAGCAGCTGATGCTTGGCACTGTGAGAGGCCAGGAGAGGCCATGGGAGAAGGTGCAGCCTCAGTGGCAGTTGAAGGCCCAGGACTGAAGGGGTCATGCAGAGAAGTTGAGGCTTAGCACCATGAAAAGAGCCTATGAGAGGCTATTTGTGAAAATGCAGTCCAGTTGCAGCAGAAGACAGCAGTGTTTTGGAGATGCCAGTACCATGAGATGACCACCGAGAACAGCAGCAGCAGTGGAGTACAGGCAGCTGGAACTTAGAAGACAAGGTGTGTGCTACAAAGGGCAGAGCTGGAGAAGTGACCCAGGCCCTTGGAGGAGCCCGGAAGACTATGAGCGGATCCCAGACATTGGACAGTTAAACTTTGATTTTGATTGTGACTGTGCCTTGAAGTTTCCCTCTTGAAGTAAGAAAGTATATTGTGGAGCCCACAGTTAAGAGACTTTGAATTGTAAAAAGGCCTTGAATTTCAAAAGAGATTGGATATTTTAAAGAGATTGAAGTTTTAATTTGTAAGAATTTGTAAAGACTGTGGGACTTTTAAAGTTATTTAGATCTTGGGAATGAATAAGAAAGTAAGGGTTGAGGCTTAATGGTGATGTGTTTGTGTGTCAAGTTGAGACGGGGTCAGTTGTACGGGCTGGTTTTTTATGTCAACTTGACACAAGCTGGAGTTATCACAGAGAAAGAAGCCTCCCTTGAGGAAATGCCTCGATGAGATCCAGCTGTAAGGCATTTTCTCAATTAGTGATCAAGTGTGGGAGGGCCCATTGTGGGTGGTGCCATCCCTGGACTGATAGTCCTGGGTTCTATAAGAAAGCAAGCTGAGAAAGCCAGGGGAAACAATCCAGTAAGTAACAGCACTCCATGGCCTCTCCATCAGCTCCTGTCTCCAAGTTCCTGCCCTGTGTGAGTTCCAGTCCTGACCACCTTTGGTGATGAACAACAGTGTGGAAATGTAAGCTGAATAAACCCTTTTCTCCCCAACTTGCTTCTTGGTCATGATGTTTTGTGCAGGAATACAAACCCTGACTAAGACAGCATATAAACACACCAAATAATTAAAATGTAATAAAATTATATTATTAAAAAAAACTTTTAAAGAGTTAGACTTTCAGCTCAGGACATAGGTTGAATTTGTAAAACCTTTTATGTTAGAAATTTTCAAATTAAGAGCTAGAGAGATGGCTCAGTAGGTAAGAACACTACTGCTCTTGCAGAGGACCCAGGTTCAGTTTCCAGCATTCACATAATGACTGAAAACTGTCTGTTACTCCAGTTCAAGGGAATCTTCTAACCACCAAGAGTTACTACACCCATGTGGTTCACATACACACACTCGGGCAAACACACACATACGCACACACTTTTTTTAAAATTTCACTATATTTTTAAAAATATTTTAAATTAATACATGAATAAAAGAATAAATGAAATTCCATACATATCCATCTTCCATGACTGGCATTTAAGGCAAACTGTATGCCATCTTAACCCCTACATGGGTGTAATCTGTTTTAAGATACTTATTTTGACCACAAGTGTCAGTATTTTCCCATAGGAGAAAAAAAAACGGGGGATTTAAGTCTGGAAATGAGGGGACTGGAAAGATGGCTCAGCTGTTAAGAGTGTGTCTGTGGTCAGTCCTCACCTACGTAGGATGGCGCACAGACATCTGTAACCCCAGCTCCTGTGGATCTAACACACTCTCCTTGGACCCCATGGACATAGGCATTTCGTACATTCACATAGACACATGCATATACATAAAAGGAATGTTAAAAATTAGCCCAGCTGGGTGCTACACACTTTTAATCCCAGCATGCAGAAGGCGGAGGCGGGCAGATCTCTGTGAGTTCAAGGCCAGCCTGGTCTATCTATATTGCTAGTCCAGACCAGGCAGAGCCACACAGCAAGACCCTGACTACTATACCTGGCCACTTACCTCTTTAGATTCTCAGTTTCTTCACCTCTAGAATGAAGATGACCATAATAAGAGTAATTACACACAGACCACAGGCTCTGGAGGAAGTCAGATGTCAGCGTTAGGCAGTTAAAAGGGAAGTATTGTGTAAACATTAGTGTCGGCCCCATCTCACAGCATGTGTGGTGCCCAGTGTGTGCCCAAGGACATGATTTGTAGTTGCTAAATACTAAATAATGCAAAAATCAACTATTTTTTTTTCAATTTTAGGCTGGTCACTTTGCCAGTGTGGTCAGTGAAGACAGCTAGGCTATAGAGAATGATTTACCCTGTGAGCGAGTGAGCCCCGGGGGCCTCAATCTGCAGACCCTGTTGGGTTGAGTAAAGTCTCCTCTCATCACACACATCCTTGTTCAGTGTCAAGGTCCAGAAAATGTCATACCATGTCGAGAGTCTCCGGGCCTGTATCTCCATTAAGGATCAGAGAGTTACAGACCCGGTAGGCAGGACCTCAAAATTGCATTTTGAAAAAGAATCTGTTGCAAACACAACCCAAGTCACCCTTTCAAAAAGCATTTGGAGGTAAGTATTAGACACAGACTCTGACGCTGAGAGAGGGGAGCACTGAGCAATGTGTGGCCCACAGGTTGACCTCCGTGCTGTTTTGGGCTGCATCGGGAGAGATGCTATTTCTTCCTTGTCTCTCATCCCTTAGAGAAAAGAGTATTTCAGAATTGCGTCCTTACCCCAACCTCTGCCTCCTGGCGGCCCGTGAAAACAATATTTTCTTGCTCAGCAGGGCAAAACTTCCCATTTCCGTCCTCCTTTCCCCGTGTCGTAGCGCCATGCAAAGGTCCCTGCTGCGGACGGATTTCTCCGGGCAGTGATTTGCTCTCCCCTGGGCTCTGCCTGGTTTGAATCCCTGGAGCACATCATGATGGGAGCAGAAATAAAAGGACCAAGGCCCCCGTCAGCTGCTCTGGGGCTCAGGTCAGGTGATCCAATTTTTTTTTTTTTAATGAACATGGAGGCTAGGGACTTGAAAACGAGGTCAAGGTTCACAGGAAGGCTGGCACAATATGTGTCAGCATTATTAAATCCTCACTGTGTACACATCAATGTCCCTAAATATCTGTTCTTCTCAGGGACTCGGGGCTGCTCTTGGCATTCAGGGATCCAGATCCCCTGAAAGCCTTTGCTGTCGGAGGAGTACAAAGGACGGCTGACAGTTATGGTCTAAGACCTGGGTTTCCACTCTGACATTTCAGATTCCTAGGCTTTTCCTTTTCCCCACAAACAATCAAGGCCTGGTTTCCAAAGTGCTTCCAGGAGGAAGCAGCCTGTAGATGTGGAGATGGAAGTTCCACTCAGCGATGCTGCCTGGCCTGCCACTCCTGTGTGAGGATGAGCCTCATTCCCTTTGAGGCCGCTTTTAAGTGTTTGAAGATCTTGACTTTCTGTTGCCAGTTAGAATGAGGGCTTTCTTAGCGTGGCAGTCCTAAGCATCGTTAGAAAGAAAGAATGTGGTTTCTAGTAGACTGTAGCCTCAGTTTTTTGTACTCTCTGATTATTTCCTTTTAGTTGCTTCTAGAAGTAAGTACTATCCACTTCTCTACAAGGAAGTGATGCCCATCTATGGTGTATGAAGGTTTTGTTAAGTGTGCAAAAGCTCATGGGATGAGGTAGAGAGAAAACTCCAAAGGACTCACTCTTAGAAAAGTGGAGTTGTAGCTCAGTGTTGAGGGCTTGTGCAAGACCCTGGGTTTGATTCCCCAGCACTGAAAAAGCAAACAAAAAAAGAAAAAAAGGAAGAAAAGGAAGGAAGAAAGAGAGAGAAACAAACAAACAAATAAACAAAATACCCACTTATTTAGCCAACAAAAGGAATCTTGGAATCATCTCAGGATTACCTGGTCTAAGTTCCCACTGATACCAAATAAGTAAATAAATACATAAATAAATAAATAAATAAATAAATAAAATTTTCTGAGATAATTAACCTTTTTTTCTTTCAAGTTTTTTGTTTGTTTGTTTGTTTTTGTTTGTTTGGTTGGTTGGTTGGTTGGTTTGGGTTTTTTTTTAGGGAGTCTTTTGGGGGGTGGGTTTGTTAGAGGCAGGGTTTCCTGGCTGTCCTGGAACTCACTCTGTAGACCAGGCTGGTCTCAAACTCACAGGGATCTGCCTGCCTCTGCCTTCTGAATGCTGGGATTAAAAAGGGTGCAGCACCCAGCCAGACTTATTTCTATTGTCTTATTTATGATCTTTTTGTTATGTGTCTGCCTCTCCACCAATGAGCTTACAGACCTGAGCTACTATTCCCCTGAGTGTCTGAGATGCTTAGCTGACAGATATAGAGTCTTGTTCTGGCTCACTGCTCTGGGGGGGTAGGGGGTGTTCAGTTCAAGTTTGTGACATTAGTACTTAGTAGAATGCAATCCCACAATTCCTTTCAAAGTAACCCGAGGACCTCCATTAGGCCCCACTCCCTATATTCCACTTTCTCCTATTAACACCCTTTGGGGCCTGTCCTTAACACGTGGATCATGGAGGAACTAATTGAAGCCATGACTTTGCCCCAAAATCTTCCTGTTATATTGCTGGCATCCTCCTCTTATGTCTTAACTCCTCAAATAATAAGCCCAATTTAATTTAGGACAGCTTTTAACTGTTGAAAAATAGTTAACTATTAACTTCCTAGTTTCTCACATAGAAGCCAGCCAGACAGAGTGAATGGAAGCCCTTTCAAGAACCACATGTAACCTTCCTTCAGATCTCTGCAAACACATATGCTGTCCACTCTAAATATGCTTCCTCCAGGCCACATGCCTCTGGCTACTTCAACGTTAGCCTATGCTGAGAAAAAGCAAGAAACTAGACATGAAAGTCCCTGAATTAAATTCCTAACTTCAACAGTTACTGAGTGACCTTGGAAAAGTCATTTCACTTCCCCGAATTTACTTTCTCCGTCCATAGTATGGAGATCATACATACGTGTGCATGCGTGTGTGTGTGTGTGTGTGTGTGTGTGTGTGTGTGTGTGTATGGTGTGTGTTTTGATGGTGGGTCTCTGTTGTTTCTGTTTTTCTATTTGTTGTTTTTTATGATAGACTTTCAAGTATCCCAGGCTGCCATCGAACTTGCTATGTAGCCAAAGAAACCTTGAACTCCAGAACTCCCTGCCTTACCTCCAGAGCTGGGATTACAAGCATGTAACATCACACTCAGCGAACCTTACCTGCTTCTCTTATTTATTTATTTCTCTGACTCAGCAATTTATGTATCTCAAACTGGCCTCTAAATAGCTGAGGATGACCTTGAATTTCTGATTCTTCCTGCTACCACCTGAGTGCTGGCATCACAGATATGAACTATTATATCTGGTTTTATGAGGTGCCAGGGCAGCAGTTCCCAACCTGTGGGCCTCGATCCTTTTGAGAGTCACATATTAGATATCCTACATATCAGATATGTACATTACAATTCACAGCAGTAGCAAAATTATAGTTATGAAGTAGCAATGAAATGATTTTATGGTGAGGGGGTCACTATAGCATGCGGAACTGTATTAAAGGGCCTTCGCATTAGAAAGCATTAGAAAGAAAGCACTGAGCTAGAGGATCCTGCCTCTGTTCTCATGCGTGGTAGACGGCCAGTTCACTAACTGAAGTACATCCTCAGTCCTCTATTCTATCTTTAAATGGTCGCATGAAATAATATACGTCTGCATTATTTGAAGAGTATGAAACCATACTATGTATGTACATATTATGTATGTATGCTTTGTAATTACCATAACTCTCTTCTGTCTTAGCTGATTTCCTGTGTATCTTTGTTATTAAGAATGTGCAGCTACATATAACATTGATAGTCCAATAGGCATCTGTAAAATGAACGTCATACCAAGCACTAGGATCATAAGGACTAACAAGATGGTCTGACATACAGTAATCAGAGCACTTTGGAAGACAGCTATGCTCACCCCTATCCCCGCAACACGCAGCACACTGTGGAATAAAAGCTATAGCTACTTGCATGTGAACCTAAACTTTAGAAGTACAGGGCAAGGGTTCTTAATTCAGATAGAACCCATGGAAACAACTAGCCTGGGTCTCAGAGGATACACAAGAGTTATCCAAATGAATGGAGGGGTCTCTTCTAATGATACCAGCTACCTGTTGAATACTTACCACACACTAACTTTGTATTTCCTTGTGTCAGAGTCATGTGTATCCCAGGCTGGCCTCGAACTCACTATGTAGCAGAATATGGTCTTGAACTTCTGATCTTTCAACCTTTCCCTCCAGAGTGCTAGGATTACATGTGTCTGCTTCTATGCAAAACTGAGGCTGGAGAGGTGCCTTAATGGTTAAGAGCACTTGCTATTCTTGCAGAGAACTTGGGCTTAGTTCCCAGCATCAACATGGTGATTTATAGCCATCAGTAACTCCAATGCTAGGCGATCCAAAGTCTTCTTCTAGGCCCCACAGACACCAGGTACACACATGATACATAGACATACATTCAGGCAAAACTCTCATACATATAAAATAATGTTCTAAAACTTCAATGGAAAAGTGTTTTTTTTAAAAAAAAAAGAAAAAAGAAAACATGAGATACTTTATTTTTAAAAGATTGGATGGAAAAATAAAGATTAAAATTGCCACATAAAGCAAACTGGCAAAAACAACAGCTGGATTTGGGCAGTTGTGTTCCTTGTGAACATCACAATGTTTGAATATTTTTTAAAATGTCATAATAAAATTTTCAAATTATTACATGATTACATATGCCCGGGTTGGACCTGAGTATAAACCATCACCTGCTTGAGAAAAAAAGAAAAAGAAAAAAAGATACTAGCTAGTCAACTCTTGGCAAAAAGATACTAATGCTAGTCAACGCTGGGTTCTGGATACAGTTGCAAAAAGTCACCAAAATAGGGAAAAGTAAGTACAAGCTGTGTTAGCAATGGAAATATAGATGTAGAATGGGAAACTATACCTTGTTTCAGAAGGTTATGAAAAAACAAATGAGAAAATATATCTACATAAAATACTTAAAGCAAATACAAGGGATAGTGGCACATGCCTTTGATCCCAAGCACTCAGGGAGGCAGAAGCAGAGAAATCTCTGATTTGGAGGCTAGCCTAGTCTACAGAGTGAATTCCAGGACAGCAAAGGCTACACAGGGAAACCTTGTCTTGAAAAAACATATACTTAAAGCAAAAGCCTTTATAGAGTTCAATTGGTAGAGTGTTTACCTAGGACACACAAAGGCCTAGAAACATACACACCTGTAATCCTAGCACTCTGGAGGGAAAGGTTGGAAGATCAGAAGTTCAAGACCATTCTGTGCTACATAGTGAGTTTGAGGCCAGCCTGGGATACACATGACTCTGACACAAGGAAATACAAAGTGAACAGTAAGTATTCTACAAGTATCTGGTAGGATTAGAAGAATTTGGAAAACATTACAGTGAATCCTGGATTATATTCCGGCTGTTCCCAGAGGGTGATGCTTGGGACCCTGGGTGATCCTCATAGCTACGGTATGATGAGCACTGAGGGATGTGGATATTTCACTTAGAGGGGCAAAGACTGGAGTGGGAGAAACCATCATGACCACTTTATGACAGCTGAGCAGTGTTGGGAGCAAAGGCTAAATATTTCAGTAAAATAAATTTAGCTTTAAGTAAGGAAGTACAGTCAGAGTGGCTTAAGGAGAAAATTGACTGTCTCAGGAAGTCCTGGGACTCCTGTCTCTGGTGATGGGTGGGTAACAATCAGAGGCTGGACAACCATTGGATGGAAACATTGTCTAAGCCATGAACAGGAGACTGGGCCAGATGATCATTATGGTCCTTTAGCATGCTCTAAAACGCTCTTAAAATATGTGGACACAATGCTATAGATTAACGTTAGTGAGACAAATGTCTCCTTTAATATACTTAGCACTGTTATTTACATCTTGGAGATCTTTATTTTATATGAAGAAGGTGAGAAAACCAAAAATTGAATAGATTTGCTGTGTCTGTCAGCTATTAATATTGCGCTATCTTTACCAAGTGTTGGGTCGGCCCAATCTTTATTCTTCTATTCATTCATTTATCTTTTCAATAACTTCATAAATATTTACAGGACATATATTTTCCTAGGTATTAAAGATACAAAAATAAATAGATGGGTAAATACGTGATGAAGAGCGATAGGATGCGTTCCAGTGTGGGAGGAAAGAGGCCCGTGCTGGCTCTGGGGATGTCGGGGAAGGCTTCTCAAAGAAGGAACATCTGAATTGCAATTCAGAAGATAAATAAAAGTTTTTCTAGACATGGAATGGATAGAAAATCATTCAGGCAAGAGGAACAGTTTATTAAACGTCAAAGGTAAAATGCTAGGTTTCAGAGGGGGCAAGTATCCCATGCAAGTGGATCCAGTGGATCACAAGGAAACTCAAAAAACCAGGAACCCTAAGGGAAAGAGAGAGGGAGGGGTCTGAAGGACAGAGAGAAGGAGTTGGAGGAGAAGGAAGGTAGAGGTAAGCACAGTCTTCTCTTCTTCACATTTTCAGAACCTGTCTAAAATCCAGCATTGTTAAGCTGCTGACCTCCTGAAAGCACTAAGTATTTAACAGTTTTTTGTCCTTCCAGGTATCCTTACACTTTAAGAAAACTTGCAGACACATTGCTCTCTCTTCCTGATTTCAGTTTTCAGATTTTTTTTCTTTGAAGGTTGGGTTGGAAGTTGAAACAGGGTCTCTTTAAACAGCTCAGCTGTCCTAGAAGTAACTCTGTAGACGAGGCTGGCCTCTAACTCACAAAGATCTGCCTGCCTCTGCCTCACAAGTGCTGAGATAGACTTGTGCCACCATGATGAGCCAGTTTTCAGATTTCTCGACCACTTTAAATCCATCACCTGCCCTGTTGTGCCTTTAAAAGGCTTGGCTGTCCCATTTTGAGATTTCTCAAGTGTGTAAGACATAGACAGCTCTTGTGTTCATGTGAGTGAAATACTCAAGGGCCCCCAGGTTAGTTACTGCCTGTGGTCTCTTTTTCTGAGGTCTAGAGGAAGGAGGAACTGGTTACTAAAAGGTGCAGTTTGGGTGGTTCTCTATTTTTATTGACAGATTAAGGAATATAATCCTTTTTCTACTGTGTACACTCCTTCCCATAATGCATCTGATTTTAACATATGCATGCCCAGTTATACATAGACACAAAGTGGCACATGGGAGCTGGAGCAATGGTTCAGTAGCCAAGAGCACTGTCTGCTCTTCCAGAGGACCCAGGTTCAATTCCCAGGACATGGTATCTGTAACTGAAGATACAGTTTACACCCAAAGCTGGTCAAGCTGGTTCTACTTTTCTGGTCTAGTTCCTAGATATAAAGAGTATCTGACTGAACAAAATGTAGATTTAAGAATTGTCAAAGGGAAGGGAAATTATCCCATCATTAAGAGAGGAATGTCTGTGTAGCCCAGTGCAGGTGGAGCCTGAAGTTGCTAGGTGCATTGTTCAGAGAGAGATGTGTGCACAGGTACAGGAGCTAGGCAACCAAGTAGACTCTTAGAAGCTGGGAGGGTCCATAACCCAAAGTGCATAGAGTCCCAGGTGTACAGATATACAGATGTACTGTAGAATACAACAGTATTCCCTCTGCTTGCCTGCCTCTCTTGGCTTCTTCCTTCCAGCTAGCTGGCATGTTTCTTTAGTCTACAGACAGGGCTGGAGACAGGAGAGTGGAGCCTGAGAGCAGAGGAGACTTACAAAGTTTTAACTTGGCCTTATGGAAAATCACTCTAAATCCTACCCCACCCCTTTAACATTCTTGGTGCTGTTTGATGATTTTGTTTTTCCTGATTCTTTGCATAAATTGATACTCTCTTTGGTCAGGGGGCCAAGTGACTGTTGGCAAAGTAAGTGAACTATGGAAGACTTGGAATCCCTTAGCTTGTGAAACTTATCAAGACCTATTATTCTAGCCTGTCTCCAGGCAGGCTCCAATGTATGGAAAAAAAAAAAGTTTGGTAAGACGCCTGGCTCTTGCCTTCCTCTAAACTATCTAATCTGTTTGACACTTCTTACCGGAGCCGGCAAAAGCCCTGATAGAGGCTTAGCTGAAGACTGGAATCTCCAGCTATGTTGGAAATGTCATCTGCTCTTTCTCAAATAGATCGCTCTCATTCAGGTGTGTACCCTGTGTGATAGCCTTTTACCTCAGCACGCACCAAGCCTCTGTGCCGTCTGTTTCTAAGATGATAAGGAAAGAGCTTGTCGCACTGCTCATTCAGAGCAAGAGATACAGAGAGACCTTGTTGCCATGAACCAGGTGGGCTTAAAACTGGGGCTTACCTTTGCTTTCCCCCACGAATGTGTGCCTAGCTCATCTAGAGAGCAAAAGGTAACCACAAAGAGAAAATAAATAGGCTTTCTCTGAGGGACCTACCCAGGTGTTCCCTGTGGTCATCTCCTTATCTACAGACAGCAAAATTCTTTACAACATCTGGTCAAGGAACGGCTTCTTCTTCTTCTTTTTTAATGTTTCTGCGCATTCTGGATTTACTGCCTGGCTGCTGGCTCTGCTGAGGTGCCCTTATCAAGAGCCCCTTCAGAGCTTTCCAGACAGATTGCAATGTTGGCGTATTTTTAAATAAACAGCAAGCTGGGCCCAGAATGTGGCTTCTTGGGGGCTAAAGTAACATTTGCATAAAGTAGGAGAACAGATGCCAGACCCAAGTAAGTGATCTACTGCTCTTATCTGGCTCTGAGTCTCTCCCTCTCCCTTTTGGATTTCTCCCAGACACCCCCACGTGTTAATTTTGCTGTCAGGACCACTCATCTTGGCCCCAGGACCTGCGCTAAGTTATCTGATGGGAAGATGCTGTGGTCCCTGGGTTTCTGCCTTCCATCTGCCTTGTGCTTGGCTCTGCAGATCACAGGTGGGAGCTAAAGATTTGGGGGGTGGGGGTTGATATGCTTATGCCCCAAAGTCTTCAAAGCTCAGATTTGTATGTCTACCATAACATGGATCTCCAACAACGGGAGGAAGGGGTAAAGAGACAAAGGAAGGTTGATCCCTTTTGAATCCTTAGAGAGTAGGCAACTGGTCAGTGCTCTGGGCTCTAGACTGGGAATGAAAACCTCTACTTCGTATCCATGCCTGTTTCATGCCTGCCCCTACCTGAGAAATCACATCACCCCTTTGCCCATAGAGAGAGTTTGGAAAGAAAAGTTGGGATAATACACGCTCAATTAATAATAAGAATAAAGTGGGCAGGTTGCGTGAATTTTAAGTAATCAAATAAATAAATAAATAAATAAATAAATAAATAAATAAAAGCAGGCTGTGGCTGTAGTTCAGTAAATAGATTGCTTCTTTGCATCCTGTGCCACAAGGCCCTAATTTTGATACCTCATACCACATTAAGCCAGATGTGGTGACATCTGCAATCTTAGCATTTGGGAGGTAGAAACAGGAAGGTCAGGAATTCGAGGTTATCCTTGGCTACATAGAGAGTTCAAGGCCAGCCTAGGCCACATAAGATCCTGCCTCAAAAAATAAGGAAAATACAAGCAAAAAATAATTCTGAAAATTTTAGGAGGATTTCTACTTTTTGGTT
>NW_021620860.1:3350016-3410125 GCF_004785775.1 Grammomys surdaster
TCTCTCTCTCTCTCTCTCTCTCTCTCTCTCTCTCTCCTCTGTCTCTGGATCAAACCAAAGGCAAGGGCATATTTCCCACATTAGGCAACTACTCTATCCCTGAGCCACAGACACATTTTAAACCTTCTTACCATTTTCTCTGGCTCACTGAAATATACAAATATGAGACCTTCAGCTTCAAGATCAGTCATGTTCAAAGTGCTTACAACCTTCCTAACCTTTCCAATAACAAGATCTCTACAGCAAACCTCTCCCGACCATCACACCCAAACTGTGATCAAACAATGGTTTCACAAAATCTATGAATCAACAAATATGTGACTTGGATTCAATTTGAATAAATTCTCAGCCTCTACATGTAATCTAGAAAGGGCTAGTCCCTGGGTGAAACTGCAGCTCTTGGCTATTTGGGAAGTCTATGTAGAAAGAAAAAAGAGGAGGCAGCAAGTGACCTGAGACCCTGAGACACATGGTGGTCTGATAGCTGTGGGCATAGCCCAGAATTGGATGAAGTGAGAAGAGAAACTGCCATGCTGAATACATTGTGTATTCCATGTGAATTTATGTAAACACTTGAGGACCAGAGGCAGACAAAGAAAATGATATGTTGCTTTTCAGATATGTGATCTTGGGCACGTTACTTATTTTCTCTGTGCCTCGGGCTTTTCATGTGTAGAGTGAGAATAATGACCACACTAACCTCCCAGACATGTGGCAAGGAATAAGAGCTAACAGCAAAGTGCTCCATAAATGTCAATAGCATCAACAATGATAACAAAAATAATAACAGCTAGCACCAAAGAGGGAGGTCAAGGCGAAGTGCCAGGGGAGAAGTAGAATTACCTGGCCATCAGTGATAAAGGAGAGTGGAACTGAAGGGCTGCCCCAGCTGGGTCACCTGTGCTGCTATCTCCCCACCCCCATCCCCAGATAACAAGGAAGCTTCTTCCCCGCCCTCTGTATCATTCCTCGGCACCTGCCCACCTTTTCCTTCTCATGGTTTACACAGACTGCTCAGCAAATGTTTTGTTTCCCATAAAAAATGGCTGCTGACCTGGCAGCTCCCATCCTGAGCTTGGGGATTTGTATGGGTTAAGGATGGTATCAGTCACTAATGTAGCCCTAGAGGTCAAGTGGACGGACATGATTTGCAGGAGAACTCCTCTCATTTCTCATCACCAGCCTGCCCCTTAGCCCTTCCCTGCCTAGACTATCCCGCCTATGTCAAGAGAAATACGATGCCCAGATCAAAGGATACACACACACATATACATACATATACAGACACATATACACACACATGTATATATATAGACATAACACACACACACATATATACATATCTTCCCACTCTACTTTTAAATGTGTTTATCATACTTCGTATTTTATGTTTGCTTCTAGACACTTCACTGAGTGGGAAATATTAACTAAAGAAGGGAGGGCAAGATGGAGAAGGACCTGGAAGTTAGGTCTCGGGATGAATAAATGGAGGTAGAAGAAATGTGTATTACTCTTGAGACAAAAAGCTCTGAAAGCTGGCCTGGGGCCACATACCTTTAGTTCCAGCACTCAGAAGACTGAGGCAGGTGGATCTCTGTGAGTTCCAGGCTAGCCTGCTTTCTATACAATGAGTTGACAGGATGGCACAGATTACATAAAGAGACCTTTACTCAATTAAAAAAAAACAGAAAGAAAGAGAAAGGAAAGAAGGAAGGAAGGAAAGAGAGAGAGAGAGAGAGAGAGAGAGAGAGAGAGATTGAGAGAAAGAGAAAAAATAGAAAGAGAAAAAGAGAAAAAGAAAAATTTTGGGGGTATGGTGGAGAGGTAGCTTGACAGCTCCAGCGCTGCCACAGTACCAAGCTTGGGCGTAGGCCTGGGGATTAAAGGAAGACACAGACTCAGGTCATTCGTTATGAGAGAATGCCAAAGCTTTTATTGAGCAGGTTCAATATATACACCAAGCCAGAGAAAGAAAAACACAAACTCAAGGAAAAATAGAAACTCAACTGGGGGACAATAGGATGTCAAATGTAAATTCCCTTCCTGGGGCACCATGCCTACATCAGGATGTTTTGCTCTTAGAGAAACCGCAAAATGTTACTTAGTAGACAGCAGCACACAGAAAGTCTCAGCTAGGATATAGCAGCCCTTTGGGGTCCTACAGGTCCCCTGTTTTATTTTATAAGCGAATAGCATCTGTCTTAGGTCATCTTCCGTCAATACCAATTACCCATCATTGGGAATCCCTGCCAGCCTCAGGTCCCCTGTCTTAGATAGGTAAGGACTGGAAAGGAGTTGCCCGTCATTGACTGACTATTTGGTAAAGGCTGAGCCAAACCTGGGCAGAAGGGTTCTCTCGTGCCAGCAACACGAGCACCTGCTTAGTAACTGCCTGGGACTGGATCTGCTGTCTGTGAAAGTAGCAAAGAAATATCAGTCCTGCTGTGGCTGCCCCAAAGGCTAGGACTCCCAGAAACAAGGACCTCTAGCTCATCCTTTAAGGAGCCTTCCAGCCAGTTTGAGTCCTGCTAGAAACTTCTCTCCATAGAGAGGCTGCACACAAGTATCCTTAATCTTCTGAATATAAATAGATAACTGATGAGTAACATTAAGAAATTGTTGGTTTCTTAAAATTAGCTGCAGCTTTTCCAGTAGTTTTGTTGGTGGAAACTATGACTGGCAAGGTCGAGCTACTTATCCCCATTGACATGAGAACTGGGGGGTTCTTCATAAGGCTCCAGTAGATCTTCACCTGGGTGAGACTCCATAATGACAGGGTGCACATAATGCTCAGGAATCCAAACAGGACTTTCAGCATCTTTAGGAAAAACATAAACAGAACCTCTCACCCTGACTAACACAGGGTCAGGCCCTTTCCATACACCTGATGACAATTCTTTCCATTTCACTAAGCCCAGCACCTTCTGGGCTTGTTTCCAATGTCTGTCTGATGCAGACAATGCATCCTTATCCACTAATAAAAAATTTAAAATATATAAAATAAAGGATAATCTTGCATGAGGTGAAGTAAACTTTTTTGTTTTTTCAAGATAATTTTTCAAAGTTAAATGTGCTCTTTCTATTATAGCCTGGCCTTGTGGGTTATAAGGAACCTCGGTCTTATGGGTAATATTATATTCATCACAAAATTTATTAAAGGACACACTACCATAGGCTGGGCCATTATCAGTCTTTATTTGGCAGGGAACCCCAAAATAGGCAAATATCTGCAGGCAGTGGTTCTTAACATCTTTCATTTTTTCCTCTCTGTGAGCCAATGCAAAAATCATACCAGAAAAAGTATCAATGGTAACATGAATGAAGTGTAATTTCCCAAACAAGGGAATATGTGTAACATCCATTTGCCAAATATCATTGAGTGCAAGACCTTGAGGATTCACTCCCAAATTAGGGGAGGAGATAAACTGAGCACAGTGAGGGCAGTGAGTAATGATTTGAACAGCCTGTTCTCTGGTAATGCTACAATGAAATTTCAAGGAATTTCCATTAAGATGAAATTTATTATGCATAGCAACAGCCTTATCATAATTAGTGACTAAATTTAAGGCAAGCAAAATTTGTTTGGTGTGAAAATCAGCCTCACTATTACCTTGGGCCAAAGGGCCTGGCAACAATCAATGTCCCCGAATATGACCCACAAACACAGGCAAAGTTCACTGCCATAAAAGAGTTTGTACCTGCAATAGGCAAGAACAAATCAAAGACACAGGTGCCACATAAGAAGCAGTCTCCAAGCATTCCATAATTTGAGAAACATATACACTATCAGTATATATGTTGCAAGCTTCATTTGAGAACAAAGATAATGCCAATTGTACAGCCTTTAGCTCTGCTAATTGTGCAGAGCAATTGGTCATCTGTAAGGTCTCAACTCTACCTTGGGGAACAACTGCAGCTCTACCATTGGAGGATCCATCAGTAAATACTAGGCAAGCCTAATTCAAGGGCTGACTGGAAATAATTTTTGGAAAAATCACCAGGTGGAACTTTAAAAACTGACACAACTTATTATCCAGATAATGATTATCAAACTGGCTATTAATGGTACAAACAAACAAGGCCCAATCAATGCAATTTTGAGATAAAATTTGGATCTGATCCTTATTATAAGGGGTAATAAACATGTCTGGTTCTTTACCAAACATTTGTAGGCTTACTTTATGGGCTTTGATCATCAAGGAAACTACTGCCTGTGGGTAAGACAAAAAAATCTTGGAGAGTGAAGCTTGGAAATGAACCCATAAAATAGGGCCTTCCTGCCAAAAGGCACCCATTGGGGAATGTTTTGATGCAAAACCCACAAATAACAGTTTCCTTGAATAGTCTACATAATTTAAATGAGCTTGTTCTAGAGCTTCCTGTACCATTTTCAAGCATTCCCTGGCCTCTGCATTTAATTATCTGGGGGAAGTGGGTGATGCATCTCCCTTAAGAATATCAAAGAGAAGTTTTAACTGTCCTGTGCTTAATTGTAAGGAAGGTCTCAACCAATTTATGTCTCCTAACAATGCTTGATAATCATTTAAAATTTTCAGAGTATCTATTCTAATCTGTAACTTCTGAGGATGAATCACCTTTTGTAATAATTCATGTCCTAAATATTGATATGGAAAATTCTTTTGAACCTTCTCAGGGGCAATAATCAACTCAATGGCTTGCAAATCATATTGCAGTTTGGCATAGGCCTCATAGAGCAATTTTTCTTCCCTAGCTGCAAGTAGAATATCATCCATAAGATGGATTATATACATGCATGGATGTCTTCTCCTTAATGGTTGAAGAGCAGTTCCCACATAGACTTGACACATGGTGGGACTATTAACCATCCCTTGGGGCAGCACCACCCAATGATATCTATGGGATGGTTCCTTAAAGTTGATTGAAGGAATACTAAATGCAAAGCGTTCACAATCCTGAGGATGCAAGGGTATGGTAAAGAAACAATCCTTCAAATCTATCACCAACATGTTCCAATATTTTGGAATAGCAACTGGTGTGGGCAATCCAAGATGAGTAGCCACCATTGGCATCATAGTTTTATTGATTTCCCTTAAATCTTGTGATAATCTCCATTTTCCTGATTTTTTTCTTAACAACAAATATAGGAGTATTCCAGGGGGATGTAGATGGGATGATATGTCCGGCCAAAAGTTGTTCTCGTACCAATAAATGAGCTGCCTCCAATTTTTCCTTTGATAAGGGCCACTGTTCAATCCACACGGGCTCGTTGGACTTCCATGTGATTGGTGATGGTTTAGGAGGCTCCACAGTGACCCTTAATATAAATTTCCTTTTCCAGTTTTGTCTTTATGGTGTCTGACTATAATCGGCCAAACTATGGGGTCTTCCTTGTAAGGATTCCCTAATCCTTTCCCAGGAATATGTCCTTGCTTTTTCATCCTGCCCTGAACTGGTGGGGTTGTGAGGACAGCTCCCATGTCATTAAGTACATCTCGACCCCATAAATTAACAGGGTGATATTCCAAGACAAATGATTGAAACCATCCTTCATGTCCTTCCTCATCTCACCATTTTAAGCTCTTACTGCTCTTGAGGGGTGTGGCAGCCATCCCCACTCCTTGTAAGGTGGGAGAGGACCTATCCAGGGGCCAGCTACTAGGCCAAGATGTTTTAGATATCACAGTAGTATCTGCACCAGTACCCAGAAGTCCTTGCATAGGCTTTCCATCAACCCAAAGGGTAAGGGTAGGGCGGTCCTCGAGGGTAGAAACCCAGAAGGCAGCAGTCCCTGTGGTCCCAAATCCTTCATCTCCTCTAGCATCCTTGATTGCAGCATGTTTAGTGGGTAACTGCGGCAAGAGACCTAGCTGAGCAATTCTACCTCCCTGGGAAATAACTACAACTCCCCTATCCACAGTAACCACAATTTTAATTTCTCCAGTATAATCTGAGTCTATCACTCCCAGAAGGATCCTAATTCCCTTCAACAAGGCACTGCTGCCCTAGGAGAAGGCCTACACTCCCTGAAGGGATGGGGCCATACACTCCAGTGCCTAATACTTGAGGACCCATTTGAAGTGTCAATACTGCTCTAGTGGAGGAGTGTAAGTCCAATCCTGCGCTTCCTGGGGTACCTCTGACAAGGTCTTTGACATAAAGAGGTTGGTTTGAGGCACAAACCAAACTGGAGTCGGGGTAATAGTGGTGTTCATGGCTCCGTATGCTTTGGTTTGTGGGCCCCAGAGCGGGGCCCCCACCCATTTCCCAGAGTGGGGAGAGGGCAACTGTCAGCATCTAATTTTGACCTGCATTCATTACCCCAATGGGTAATTCATTACCCCGATGGCCTTTTCGGCATCGAGGGCACAAGCCAGGACCCGGAATCCCCTTGTTCCCTAGACAATCCCTCTTAAAATGTCCAGCCTGGCCACATTCAAAGCAAGTTTTATTTCTGCTAGATCCTTTTTGCATGGCAGCTGCGAGTACTTGTCCCATAACAAAATTTCCATCAATTTCCTTGCAAACTCTAATATAATCATCTAAGGTTTTTTATCTATGTGGTCTAATGGCTTCTTTACACCATTTATTAGCATTTTCGAAGGCTAACTGTTTTACTACAGGCATGGTGATATCAGAATCCCCAAACGATTTTTCTGCTAACTGGAGTAGTTTATTCACAAATTCTTGGAAGGGCTCAGAGGGTCCTTGGACCACCTTGAATAGTTGATCTCCAGCTGCCTTATTAGGCAAGGCTTTCCAGGCTCGAATGGCTGCAGCCGCAATTTGGGCATAAATAGCAGGATCATAATGAATCTGCTGATGGAGAGCAGCATATTGTCCTGATCCAGTTAGCATTTCCAGATTTCTCTGGGGCTGCCCTGCCTGTGCATTTAATCTTGCTAAGGTAAGGCATTGCTCCAGATACTCTCCCCTCCATAGTAAATAGTATTCCTCACTCAACGTCGAACGGCATAGTTGTTGCCAATCTCCCGGTATTAAATTAAAGGTGCTATAGGACTCAAAAATTGACAAAGTAAAGGGTGCCAAGGCCCCATAAGAGGAAACTGCTTCTTTAAGGCTCCTTAATTCCTTAAAAGACAAAGGCACATGCTGCCTAAGCATTTGCCCAGGGTTATTAGGGTGAGGGACTTCCATTACAGGGTAAGCATGATTGGAACCTGCTTTAGAAAAAAATCATCCCCTTCTTAGGGATGGGCTCCGCTACCCACCAATCCCTCAGGGAGCATTCATCATATGCCGGAGGAGCAGTGGCCTCCGTAGAATCCACAAAAAGGTTTTTACTAGGTGGTCGCTCCCCTTTCTAGTCCACTCCCTTTCGGACCTTGCATTTCTTCAATTTTTCCTTTAAATCAGCTATTTCTTTTTCTAAAGTTTCTTCCTCATCCTCAGAGCTGGAGCTATTCTCCACCTCATACAAGGATTTCTTACCTGCATCATCCTGTGCCAATAATCGTAGGAAGGAACTCACAATCCCCATGGCGCGATCAAAGCTCACACCCATGTAGCACTACTTTCAGTTTGATCCCGCGCCGCTTCTCCAATACATTCACACCAGCCAGCTGGCATCTTTCAGGAAAGATCCCGTCAGGTTCTCCTATCTTGGGGGGACCTCCAATTGACAGCTCCAGCGCTGCCACGGTACCAAGCTCGGACGTAGGCCTGGGGGATTAAAGGAAGACACAGACTCAGGTCATTCGTTATGAGGGAATGCCAAAGCTTTTACTGAGCAGGTTCAATATATATACACCAAACCAGGGAAGGAAAAACACAAACTCAAGGAAAAATAGGAGCTCAACTAGGGGGCAATAGGATGTCAAATGTAAATTCCTTTCCTGGGGCACCAGGCCTGCATCAGGATGTTTTGATCTTAGAGGAACTGCAAAATGCTACTTAGTAGACAGCAGCACGGGGAAAGTCTCAGCCAGGGCATAGCAGCCCTTCGGGGTCCTACAGTAGCTCAATCCTTAAGAGCACTGACTGCTCAACAAAAGGACACAAGTTAAACTCACCCACACAGCAGCTCACAACTGGCTGTAACTTCAGTCCTAGGGAATTCAATGCCCTCCTCTGGCCCCTGTGGGCACCAAGCATTCATGTGGCACACAGATACACATATAGACAAAAAGAATCCACATATAAAATGATAAATTAAAATTTTTAAAAATTGTAAAAAATGCTCTGGGGACCCACAGGGAAAATATCTTCAAATATTGGAGGAGTGGCTTGTGGGGAAAGAGGTACAAATTACTCCATCAGCTTCAGAAGGCCTCGAAGAAATTAGGTCAAGTACAAGCCCCCAAAAGGCAAACAGACACACCACACAAAGAACTATTCTCCCTCTCCCTCTCCCTCTCCCTCTCCCTCTCCCTCTCTCATGACCCCTCTCTTTCTCTCTCTCATAACCCCTCTCCCCTCTCTCCTAGATGATCATCAAAGGCAAAGCCAGATGTTATGACCCCCTCTCACAATACTAGCAGTCAAGAGGTGGATATAGGTCAAGGTCTTCTCAACTAGACAGCAAGTTTGAAATAAGTTCAAAAACACAGAAACACAAGATCTTGTTGGGGCATGAAAGGAGATATCCCAAAGGCAATGACATCTGGGGTCAGCATCTTTTTTTTCTAGGGCAGAAATTTTCTCCATGCCTGCCAAAGAGCACTAAAAAAAAATGAAACAACAGCAACAAAACCTTTTCTCTGTTGTTAGAAGCAGATTTGGAAAAAAGAAAAAAAAAAGAAGCAGATTTGAAGTAATTCACCACTCTTCTGTTTACATTTTCTTAAAACAAACAGACTCCTCTATGAAGCCTAGAAATGAGTGGAGGGCATGTGGGGCAGGTGCCTATAAAACTGTGTGTACGTGCCTCTAGGTGTGTGTGTGTGCATGCGTGCGTGCGTGTGCACACATTTAGAGAAATGTCCTTTCTATTATAAAAAAACCTGATATTCAGATCCTTTGGGACCTGTGAACTTTTCTGACCCCTGGCTCCACTCCCAACAGCATAGCCTCAGATCTGGGAGAGGACTCTGTGCTTCAACAAGCCACTCACCACCCTGAGATGGAATTGGAAGAAGGAAGAGACTCCAGAGTCTAGATCCTTGGTGAATGTAGGAAGAGCACCTAGTCCAGAATCCTGCCTCAGTTGACAGAAAAGTTCCTCGGGACCTGTGACTTATGACAAGAATCTGAGTTATTTCTTGGTGACTAGGTAAACATTTATTCTTGTCACTAAAAATAATACTGAGAATTGAATCTAAAGACCCTGAGAAGGGACCGTGTTGCACTGCGGGACTTTCTCTTTCTCTTCCGGTCCCAGGTGCTGCGGAAGCTGCGGGTTACTGTGCAGACATGGCCAAGTCCAAGAACCACACCACACACAACCAGTCCCGCAAATGGCACAGAAATGGCATCAAGAAACCCCGGCCACAAAGATACGAGTCTCTTAAGAGGGTTGACCCCAAGTTCTTGAGGAACATGCGCTTTGCCAAGAATCACAACAAGAAAGGCCTGAAGAAGATGCAGGCCAACAATGCAAAGGCAGTGCGTGCACGCGCAGAGGCCATCAAGGCCCTTGTGAAGCCTCAGGCCATCAAGCCCAAGATGCCAAAGGGCCCCAGCTGCAAACTCAGTCGCCTGGCTTTCATCGCTCACCCCAAGCTTGGGAAACGGATTCGAAGCTACATGGCCAATGGTCGTAGGCTCTGCCAACCAAAGCCCAAGGTTCAGACCAAGGCAGAGGCCAAAGCTCCAGCTAAGGCCCAGGCTGCAGCTCCAGCCCAGGCTGCAGCTCCAGCCCAGGCTGCAGCTCCAGCCCAGGCCCCTGTGAAGGCCCCATAGAAAAGGCTCCTGCCAACGTGAAGACAGATGGACTGCTGTGACACACCTACCCACACACTATTTGAAGATGACCAGTGTCATATGCTGTTTTTACAAATAAACTCGAGGCAAGATCTGTTAAAAAAAAAAAAAAAAAGACCCTGGGAAGGGAGTTAAAGAGAGAGAACCAGGTACTCTCTTGTTTCTTAGGAGAGGAACTTGAAGGCTGGAGAGATGGCTCAGTGGTTAAGAGCACTGACTGCTCTTCCAGAGGTCCTGAGTTCAATTCCCAGCAACCACATGGTGGCTCACAACCATCTGTAATGGGTTCTAATGCCTTCTTCTGATGTGCCTGAAGAAAGCAACAGTGTACTCACAGGGAGGGATTTGGTACTGAGAGTAACTCAAGACCTGCCCAATGCAAAGGGCACACTCAACCAGAGGCTCATCCTTTTTTGGTCCATAGACTTGCATTAAAGAGGGCTTGAGAAAGAGAAGAATTAATAAGAGGTACAGAGAGATTTGCTCTGATTTTTTTTCTGGTCTCCCATAACCAAAAAAACTAAAAAGTATTTCTTGAATAAAATATAGCTTTTATATGGGAGAGATTTCATTAAGAACTCAAAGACTGAGTTTAGAAGATTTATTTACTGCATATTCAACTCTGCACCCCTCTGCTTTGGAGACAGGGTCTCACTGTGTAGCTCTGACTGTCCTAAATCTCACTATGTAGACCAGGCTGGCCTTGAACTTGTGATCTTCCTTTCTCCACCTCTTGAGTGGCTGGGATTCCAGGTAGGTGCTACTCCTTGTGTTTGTGGTGCTGGGGATTAAATCCAAAGCCTTATGCATGGTAGACAAGCTCTCTGCTAACTGAGTTGTACCCTCAGTTCCACATTAGAAATCCTTAAACGTTTTTACAGATTTATTTTAATTTTATGTACAGAGGTGCTTTACCTCTATGTATTCCTACCACAGGCCTGCCAGGTGTCTGCAGAGCTAGGTGATCATGTTGGATTCTCTGGAACTGGAGTTAGAGGGTTGTGAACTGCCAGGTGGGTGCTGAAGACTGAGCCCAAGTCCTCTGCAAGGACAATAGTACCCTTCCAACAACTGGGCAGTCTCTCTAGCCTCGGGATCTTCCAATTCTTTGACATAGGTTAGGATATTGAAAGCCTCAAAGTTAGAGTTGGGATTAGTGTCACTACTAAATGTGTGAGTTTTCCCTTTCAGTTTTATGTGGGTACCTTTGCTCTTTATGGTTAAATTCAAGAGATAAAGTCAAGCTGGGGTTTTGTTTTTTTCCTACTCAAGCAAGAGGAATCCCTTAAGTATTACTGAGTAGTAGGTCCAAAGTGCTCCAATCATGATCAAAAGAATGGCAGCCAGCTAGAGCTTTCATGTTCTGGAGAAAAATATGTAGACAAATGGCTTATCTATGGGGTTTCTGCCCTTGTTACCCTTTCCCTTAATTTTTGTTTTTCCCAGAGTATTGGATCACACCAAGATGAGCAAGAGAAGGTATCCTTTTAAATTTTATCTATTATTTGTATGTGCACTGGTGTTTTGTCTGTATGTGTGTCCCTGTGTAGTTGTCAGATCCCCTGGAACAGTTGTGAGCTGCCATGTGGGTCCTGGAAATTGAACTCTGGTCCTCTAGAAGAGCAGCCAGTGCTCTAAATCGTGGAGCCATCTCTCCAAATCCCGAGGGAAGGTATCTTAATTCTCTTTTTTCTCACTTCCCCTTTGAGAATATTACAAAAATAGATTAGGATACGGGATTTGTTTTAACAAAAGGCTCACTACCATGCCTAGAACCATTGTTTCCACTTGTACTTGTCTGAAGTTTCATTTTAGATCACTTAGTCAGAATGCTCTCCAAAGGGTGTGAGAGAACAGTCAACAGGCATGATACTGGTCTTCTAATCTGCTTTCTTTGATGTCATGGAAGGCATATCTGCAAAGCTGCGTACAAGGTCAGTTTGTTATCAGATAGGTAACCACTGGCTGGTGAGGAAGACTGACCTGCCAGAGGCAATGTGTCAAGGTGTGGATTTCAATGGGTTTTCAATTAGTTTTCAAGTGTCCCCTCAGTAGGTGGGATCCTACAGACACAAATCCCTTTCAAAGTCACTTTGGCTTTTCTCCACTTCCAAAGGATCCAAATCCCTGAATTTAAATGTTCTGAATAGAGACCCTGTGTTAGATCCTTGCTTTTACTGCCCCACCCCACCCCCATAGCCTTCTGGTTTCCTCTTACTCTTTCTAGTCACCCTCAGAAACCTAGGGAGGATCTCTGCTGCCATGAGCCAATGTAGAGATCAAAATATTGGTTATGACAAAGCCTGAGTGTAAATAAGAGTACCAAGAAATGACAGAGGGGAGGAGCCAGCAAGGGCTATGAACTAGATCCTCACCCACTGTCAGTCCATGTTTCCAGGAACATAGACCTGGAAAGTGTTCCCTCCCCAAAGCTTTGCCTCTTCAGATTCTTTATCTCAAAAACCAAGCTGGCAGAAATATCAGGCTGGTTTCAAAATGGGAATTGGAGAAGTCTTGACAAAAGTTATTCAACCCATCCCTGACTTCTGAAACCCTGCTCCATTCTCTTTGGGAAACTTTGACCTAGAGCAGGAGTTTCTTCATGGTTTTCCCTTTTTTTTTTTTTTTTTCTGACTTCAGAATCTAAAACCCATTTCTGTGGCATCAGGATCCTTGTGTGTAAATTCATGGCAGGAGGGAGCAAGAGGAATCCAGCAGTTCCCAGAAGTTCCTAGCCATGAAAACTGGCCTCTCATACCAGACTTAGAGCCGGCTCCCTTTTCCCTTGAAATCCATTATGCATTGAGCTTAATGTTTCTAGGAAATGCCTCCTTTCTGTTACCCAACAAATGATTCTCTTTAATGGCACTGGAACGGGAAAGGAAAACCTGCACATTTTTTTTAGAAAAGAGAGAAGGAAAGCCCTAGTCTAGGGGATGTTGAGATATGGAAAGAAGTGGAAGACATGCCTGGGACAGGTGTATCTTTCTTGGGTCTCCCTGCTGGGCAGCCTTTCCATCCATTTTAATCAGTGAAAACTTCCAGTGGATCATCAGAACCTTTCCATTTCCAAAGTTGGTTCTCTTCTTGAGTTGACACTTGCTAAAGCCAAGGAAGTCCTAAACAAACAGTAAGATAGGAATGAATGAATGAGCTCCCCAGTGCACATCCATATCTGACCCTATCCTCATCAGCTTCCTGTTGTGACATCGATGCTGGCAGTGCTATTGGACTAGATGAACATCTGAAGCAAACATTATTTCAAGAACCGTTTGGGGATGCCTATCTGCTAGAGGGAAAGATTTTGCTTTGGCATTTGTTTATTCCACAGACGTTTACTGAGCGTATGTCATAGGTATTGTTCTGAGGACCAGAACTGGAACAATGAGTAAAACAAACAGAAATCCCCACTCATCTGGCACATCCCAGCACCCAGGTGACTGAGGCAGAAGGTTGTGAGCTGCTAGCTAGCCTGAACGACAGAGCAAGACTGCAGAAAAACCAAGGGCTGGAAATGGATCTCAGTTGGTAGAGTTTGTCTGGAATATATATGTGTGTTAGAGCCCATGTACAATCCCTCATACCAAATCCACACAGAAATATTTGCCTTTTTAGGATCTTATATTCTAGAATATTAAGCAATAAGAAATATGTTTTCATGTGTGCTACAAGACACAGGTCATTTCTTTCTTTGTACTAGCATTTTTTGTGTATTTGGAAGAGTCTGGGCTGTCATAGTTTACTAAGTTTCTCTACTAGATGGCACGATTTATAATAGTAATAACAAAAGACACAGTCCTTTGCAGTCCCACATTGACATCCTAAGATGCAGCCAGGCAGCTCCATCTTAGCCCAGGTCCATGGGCTCTTCCCTCCCAAAGACTGTCATTTTCTGAGTACATCTTATTCTCCAGGAAACCCATGCTGCTGGTCCAGTGAGAGAGGAGACCAGGGCATGACCCCAAGACCACAGCCTTTCCTGCCCCCTACCTGCCCCTCCTGCCCTTCTGACTTCAGCAATCCCCTGGACAGACAGTTCTCCAGGGCTGGGGAGTTGGGGGCTGCAAGGCATTTCAGAGCTGAACTCTCTATGAACCAGGAAGGAAAGGGGGTGGGGGCAACCGAGGAAAGCCAGCGAAGGCTGGCTGGAGAGGCCAGTCTTCTGAGCAGCTCTCCTCCCTGAGTAAATATTGAGCTGCCTCATCTCCAAGGTGGGGGGTTGAAATGGAGCTGTCAAGCCAGAGTAAACCGAAGGGAGCGTCTGGCCTCTCAGGAGCAGAGGGCGCATGAAAGCATGCGCTGGGCTGCCTCCCTCCTCAACTCCCCTCCAGACAGAAAAGGCTACAGGGCGTTCAACCATCCAGACCCAGGCAAGCCATCATGAGTGCTTAAGGGAGGAAATACAGAAAGTGATTTTAATTAGCTCTAACTAAGCCAATGGAATAGATTCAGCAGGATGCCTTCCTACCCAAATTATTCCTCTCCTTATACCTCCACCCCCAAGGTTCCATTCTTTCGCACATCCATCTTGTCTATAATCGGTTAAGGGCCAAAGGAATAATTCCACTTATGTTAAATACTAGAAAACGAGGCCCAGAGAAATTTGATAACTTTTCCAAGGTTACAGGTGTGGCCATCTGTGAAGTAAACGCAGGTCTCCTGACCTCCTCTGAAATTCCTTCTTCTCAGATCCATTTCTTTTTCAACCAAGACAACGACAGAGAATGGAGGCCTAGAGGCCAGCCTTTCAGCCAGAGTTTGTAGCTGTTTGACCCTTTCTGGTTTTCTAAGAATTAAAGATTCTCCATCTCCTGTTGTGTCCCAGACATACTGGTTAGATAACCAATTCCTTGGAGCCGGAATTAAGTCCTCAGGGGGAAAGTTAATACAACTACAGGGAGCCCCAGACTCATGAACCATAGTGAGAATGTGCTCCCAGGTTTATGCGATGAAGCTGTCCTGTAAGAGCATCTCTCCTTGCGATGTTACCTTTACTATAGAACAGCATTCTGTGGGACTCCTCTGTATCCTTTCATTCATAATTATTTTATACCTTGGCAACAAGTCCTGTGGCTTGAGTGCCAAGTGGGTCTGCTGGTACAGTATAAGGGACGAAGGCTACAGGATGCCTGCTTCTATTATGCCAAGGCTATAAATAAGTCCGAGTAGGAGAGCAATAGAAAATGTATTTCTGGCCGGGTGGTGGTGGCACACGCCTTTAATCCCAGCAATTGAGAGGCAGAGGCAGGCGGATTTCTGAGTTCGAGGCCAGCCTGGTCTACAGAGTGAGTTCCAGGACAGCCAGGGCTATACAGAGAAACCCTGTCTCGAAAAAACCAAAGAAGAAAAAGAAGAAGAAGGAGGAGGAGGAAGAGGAGGAGGAGGAGGAGGAGGAGGAGGAGGAGGAGGAGGAGAAGAAGAAGAAGAAGAAGAAGAAGAAGAAGAAGAAGAAGAAGAAGAAGAAGAAGAAAGAAAATGTATTTCTATGGCCACATAAAATAAGAAATCTTTCTGTACACGTAACTATGTGCCAGACAGCATCCTATCTCTCCCCCCCATCCCCACCTCTCTCTCTCTTTCTCTCTCCCTCTCTTTCTCATGCACCATGCACACTTCCACTTCTACATTATATCTGAAAGTCTAGAAAGCCCAGGGAAACCAAATTGCATGAGCCCACCCAGCCAGTAGAATTGGGACCACACTGAAAACTAGGTTATAGTTCAGGATGTTTGCCCCTCTCCACCACTCTAATCAAGAATCTAAAGCATCCATCTTCAAAACAAAACACAGGATTGTTAAAAAAAACTTTCTGTCCATCTTCTCCTAACACAAACGGGGGTTGGGGGGAAGCTGAGGTACCTCCTTGATAGGTAGTCAGGATGAAATAAGGAAAAAGAGGAAAAGAAGGAGGAGAAATCTCAGCCAGATAACCTCAGGTGCTCTCAACCACTAATAAGGGAACCTCTTCTACCTGTGGGTAGCCCTGTACACCTCCCAGGGATCAAATAAGACTCAGTGAGGGTGATGACATATCAGGATTTATATTCCCTTCAGTACCAGATCTGTGGCAAGGGAAGCAAACATATCAAACATATGTAATAAAAGCTGTTCTAGCACATTTATTTATGAAACATTTTACACGTGCTAACTAATTCAATCGAAACATCAGTCCTAAGAGGCTAGCGCTGATCTTATCCCTACTCTGTAGACAATGAGACTGGATACAAGAAACAGGCCCGTGGCCCAAGACCACATGCTAACAAGAAGCATGGTTTGACTCCCCAATTGGTAACCTGGATATTTTCCCAATGCTGCCTGCTGTCCTCCTTTCTAGACCATCCTGACCTTCATCATCTTTTAACTTCTCTATCTGCTCCCTCTGCTCTGTCCTGACACTGGCCACACATCCAAGGGTACTGTCACAAGGAATGTCCATAGCAAAGAAATCCCAGAGTTACAAGTTAAAAAGAGGTTGAGGGTTTTCAAGAACCTTTCTCCCTTAACCAAGAGATCAAAGGGCCTCACATGGAGAGAGCAAATGTTCAGGAAAGGGGCAAATAAAAAGAGAAAAAGTTCACACTTGGGCTGAGAACAGATGGTGTAGAGTAGGGTGGACTCCCCACTTCACTGCCACAAGCATGGTAGCCGGAGATCAGAGGGTTAGGCTCCTTAGAAGCAGTAACAAACTTTCAAGCTGCTCTAAGGATTCTCCCTCCCATGAAAACCCAAGATTATATAGAGAGGGGTTCATTTGGAAAACTGAGCATTTTTTTTTTATTCTGGTAAGTGAAGTTGTGGGAGTAGGATGGCTTTCAATGTGTGCACAGTGGGTGGGGAGAGGGTGCCTGAGAGGTGTGGAAGAGCGGATGATGGAAGCATCTGAGCATCTATTTTGGAGCGTTTGATAATACACACTGCTGGTTTGAGTCAAATGGAGAAAGATGCATCTTTGGCTTGCCTGTTTGCCAGACTCCATTTTGACATTTGGGAGAGAAGCCTACAGCATGATGTTTTGTTTTCTCCAAATAAACACCTTCCTCTAAACACAACCCAGGGCCTTGGGTTGGAAGTGGGATTCAAGCAGAAGAGTGCAATGGAGTCTGGATCTTTGTATCTAAGGAGATGAAAGGCTCTTGACTCACTGTGGATTATTTTGAGCCTGTCTCATATTAATGAAAAATTGATCACACACACACACACACACACACACACACGCATCCCTCTTCCCTGGAGGAATCTGATGGTTCCTTCTGCTATGACCAAAAATCAAAGGCTCCAGCTTCTGCTTTTACCCAGGCCCTTCGATCACCCTTCCCCCAAGGCCTGTCATCCCAAGTCTGAGACTCAACTCTCCCATCCTCTGCGGCCTTACCCTAACCACTGTCCCTTCCTCTTTCTGGTCACTTGTCCATAGGGGCTAACAGTTGGAGGCTCTGTAAATACCCCAAGCCAGAGGCTCTGACTAGTTGGTATTAAATGGTTTCAACCAGGGGAAATTTGTTTTAAAGATACTTGCTCTGTCCTCTCCTGTCAAGGTGACCCCTTTGGGGAAGCCAGGCTGGATGGCAATTTCAATTAAATGGAGAAAAGCAGTTAATAGATTTTTTTTTTTCTTTTAAGACAGGGCAAGAAAGCAACCTCTGGGAAAGCTGGCCTTCCTCTTGAATGCTTCTCTTCCACTCCAGCTGAGCTTTGCAATTATTGATAACGTTGCTTCTCCCCCTAATGGCACCAATTTCACAAGGAAACAAATGCTTAGCAATGCTGACAAAAGTCCCAGTCCTTTTCGCCGCCTGGCTTCCTTTCAAAGGTCACAAAGTAAACGAAGTGGGGGGCTAGGGTCAGATAAGACCTGTCTTCCTCATCGCTGCACCCCAGGAGTGTGGTCCTGGCCCTGGCGCTTCAGGGATCTCTGAGTCACCAGAATCAATAGACCAGGCCCAGAGCCTGAAGCCCCACGTCATTTCGATGGTTCTCTGGAGTTTGGAGCACCGGCAGTTTGCCACCTCTGAGGAGCTTCCAGAGGCTGGGCCCCCTGCCTCTGTGGACTAAAGGTTTGCTAGTGGTCCTGCCGGGGAGACAATAGTTGCCCCCTGGGCGCGCCACAGGCTTGTTTGGAAAGCCCAGAGGCGCTTAGAGGTAAAAAGGTCAGCTCAGGATCCTGGCGCACCTCGGTTGCCTCTGTCCACCCCCAGGCCCCACTGTGCACCGAATCATCAGCACCACCCCCATCCACCTCAGGGTACCTCCTTACCCACATCCCCACATATCCCTTCAAAGGCCACCTCCTCCCTATGCTCCCAGAACCCTCAGCCCCAGCCAAATCACCTGCTGGTGGATTGCAGTTGACTCAATCTGATACTCCCGTATGGAAGGGCTGGAGTTGGGGCTTAATATGTGTGTAGTGAGGAATTTGCCAACGACCCATCTTCTGACTCTCTGAGCAAGAATGGGGGCACCTTCCTGACACCCTACAGCCCCAAGCCTGATCTCTTTACAGTTTCCGGGATAAACTGGGGAAGATAGAGGGAAGGGAAAGAGGTAGAGTCGCCTCCGCCATTCCCCCATAATCCCCTTCACAGACATCAAACAGATGTCGGTTTTCCTCTCTTCCACCTCTTTCTCAAGATCACCTCAGAACTATTTGGTTCCCCTCTCTTCCATCATGTGTTTCTGGGTTCTACGAAAAACCAGGGACTACTAGGTATCTGGGGACCTCTTCTACCTTAGCTGGGACCCCACCCCCAACCCCGACAGTGCACATTAGCTCAGCCTTTCCAACCCAGTCAATGGCCTGGTAGAGTTCATAGCTCCTCCTCCACCCCAAGATGAAGAGGCAAAAGCAGAAAGGGGGAAACAGACTTTATTGCAATGAGGTAGTTGCAGATACAAAGAGAACCTGGCTTTCCAGAAACTCAAGTGGCCTCTCTGCTGTCTCCAAGGTTCAGCGAAATGTCGGAAGTTACTGGGAACTCTGTTGCCATTCCTGGACCTCCCCGTACTGCCCCAGGGGTAGGGTGGTTTTATAGAAAGGAGAAGGGGGGCTTTTCCGGAGGTAATAAATAGGGATGGGGAGGGGGTACTCGCCCCTTCTTGGTTGAGGCTTGCTTGAGGCAGTCCTTGAGATGATGCTCCTGAAATCTCTGTAGTGCCAAGCTTCAAAACACTTTGGTGATTTAGTGATGCCAGTGGGAAGGGGCAGGTCTCATAAGCCAGCCTCTGAGGGCTGCTTTAGTGCAATAGAAACGTGCCAGGAAAGGGCTTGTGGGAGTACTTGGGACTAGGGGGTTTTTTGGTATGTCACAAGGCAGTCGGTGCTATTGTAAGGTCTGCGGTGAGTTGGCTGGATTAAGGATTAAGATTAAGGGCTGGTGGCGATGTGCCCACACTCAAACACATACTCCACTAGAAAATCCCGAGGACTCTCTCTATCCCAGACCTAGAAAGAAGAGTTGGGGTAAGAATGCTAAAGAAGAACTCTCCAAGCTCAAAGGCACTGAACTCCAGTTGGAAGGGAAAGGAGAAGCCTGAAGGATGGGCTGACATGTTGAGCCAATCTCTAGATCAAAGCCAAAAGGCCTTCCTTCGACTTCTGATGAGTTGAGTGTTCCCCATGTCCCAAGACCTGTAGGATCCCCAGCCATCAATCATCTTTCCACCTCTAGATCTGAGAGAGAAAAAAATACATTTCCCCACTCCTGCCCAGTTTCCTAGGCAGCTCTAAATTGGTTCCTAGGCCTTGAGGAGGGTCAGCAGGGCTGTGAAGTTTGGGAGAGCCTAGTAGAGAACTGGGTCCAGAGCTGGAAGCTGGGTTACTTAGGAAGTTCCATTCAAGAGGTGATGGAACTGGGCGAGGCTTCTGGGGAGGTGCACGCAGACTGGTCAGAGGCCTCTCCTGCCGCTTCCTTGGAGCAACCTGGAGGGCCCGCAGCCACCCTGCCCCCCTCTCGCTCCCGCTTCTTCTGCTTCATGCGCCGGTTTTGGAACCAGATCTTCACCTGCGTTTCATTGAGCTCCAGGGTGGCGGCGATCTCCACCCTTCGGGCACGGCTCAGGTATTTGTTGAAATGAAATTCCTTCTCCAGTTCCGTCAGCTGGCGGGTGGTGAAGTTTGTGCGGAGACCGCCGGGAGCGCCCAGTCCCAACTCGGACACCTTGGCTAGGGGCGGGGCAGGGAGAAAAGCCACGTCAGTACTCTCACCTCTTTCTCCCTCCCCTCCACTCCTCCCAGTCCACTCTGGGCCCTCATTCATCATTCTACCCAAATGCAGACCCTATGTAGCATCTCACACACACCCTCCATTAGTAATTACGAAATCTAGAACCAACCTCCCGCCCATACTCACCTTCAGACAAGAAACATGAAATACTGGTTCCAAACTGGGCGCACAGACAAGACTACGGAGACCTCCTTAGGGAGGAGGTAGCCCCGAACTTACCCAGTGGGGAAATCTCTGCTGACCTGAGCCAGGAAAGTACTTACCTGCCAGTAAAAGCAGCTGATGGAATGATGGCCCTGGCTCAGGCCCCTCTGTGCAGGCCTGAGCCTAGAAGAGGAAGTGACTCCTCTAAGCCCTACCTGTCTTAGGTGGGTTTCTCTTGACCTTCATCCAGTCGAAGGTCCGGGCAGTGAGAGTGCTGGGTTCTGACGAGCAAGATGATTCCTTGTCCTCAGAGAGGAGGTCGTAGGGTGATGCAAAGTTTGCCGTCTGCTCAGTTCCGTACTGCGTCGGAGGATATGGCCCTGAGCCGACTCCACCCGCTCCATAGCTGTCGGGCAATCCCCCTAGCTGGGCTCCGTAGCTCGACGGATGAAAATAGCCTCCATCTGCTTCCGACTGACCCACAGAATAATACTGAGAAGGCCCATAGCTGGGGTTGCAAGCGGCTGGGGCGTACCCCGAGGGAGCGGAGCTGGGAAAGGACACCCCCAAGGATGAAGGCGGCTGCTGGACAGGATACCCCGAGTTTTGTTGGAGCGCTGAGCTTGGCAGCCCTCCACCATAGCGGTTCTCCCCGGCGTAGCTGTCAACGGCCGGAGCTGAGCTAGGGGGAAAGGAGGTTGGGGCGCTGTAGGCGCTGGGTCCCCGGTTACAAAGTGGATACTCTAAAAAGGAATTCATCCTATTATAGTCCATGTAGAGGCCGAAGGAGGGTCGGGCCGTTTTGGGGAGACACCCTCTTGCCCTACAACCTTTCGGCAGTATGTCACAGCGCTGAAGCTTGAGTCCATGGCCTGGGCCAGCTTGCCCGGGCCAGCGATCTCCCTAGGAAGGGGATAGGGAGTGGGGGTGGGGGGGCACATGTGATCTCTCCCAGGCCAATGGGCTAAGCGGGCCAGAGTTTGGCAGCCCCAGCGCCCATCCATCACCCCCCAAGCATTAGCATGACAAAGACACTTCAATCACTCTGAGCCCATCCATCTGAGAGCGACATGGAAGCGTCAAAAACATCTTTCTTCAAAGACTTTTTGGAAAGAAGGGACCAGAGGGAGAAAGGGGGGGGGAGAAGTTGGAAGAATATTCAAGACTTTACTCCCCTCCCAACCCCCAAAGCCTTCAATAGGTTACTGGATTATTAGATTTGGCCAAATTCAACCCAGCTGCCCCTCACTGTCTTCTCCCCTCAAAGAAGCCTACCCCCACCCCAAGGCTGTAAGGCTAGAATTTGGAGAGTCAGACTCCTTACTTGACCCAGAACCCCCATCCCATGTTTCTTTCTCCCAGTTTGTCTTGGGATGATGTGCTGGGACAGCCTGGTGAGGTATGTTATCTTGGGACAAAAGGATGACTAAGAAGGGAGAAGGAGACTGTAAAAACACCTCAGGGTGTGAGCCAGGGTCTAAAATCCAGAAGAATTCATGACAAATCAAGAGGAGGGGAAACGGCATTTCAAGGGAACAAGAGAGGGGAAAGGAAAGGTGGCGGGAAGATGAGAGATGCCCCTGTCCCTCTCTCCATCTCTCTGCATAAACGCTGTCTCCTCATTCACGCAGTCATCTCTCTCCCTCAGCCTCTCTTTATATTCCCTCTGTCTCAATTCATCTCTCTGTTCGTCCATCTCTCTCCATATTTATATCCGCTCGCTACCTATCCATCAACTCATCTCTCCAGATGTATTTATCCTTCTCTAGCCATCCATAGCTGTAGCCGGCTCGCTCACTCAGACTTAAATAACTCCCTGTAGCTCTCCAGAGAGCAGCAATGAGGAGAACCAGGTGATATTTACAGAGGGGTGAGAAGGAAGAGAATTTTTTATTCTCTTTTCAAAAGTGTTCAAAACTAGTAAAGTCCCTGCATTTCTCTGGTTTCCTCCTCCCTGAACCTCTCCATTTTCTTTAGTCTCCCTGAAAGTTTTTTTTCTTTTAATTCCAAGTCTCAAATACATAAATCCAATGCCAGGTAAGTCTTCAAGACTTAACTATCTAAATTTTCCATGCATGCTCTAGAATAGATAAAAGAAATTTAGTTTGCTCAGAGAATGGAAGACTTGGTGTAGAGCTTCAAAACTAATGCTTGGAAGTAGACTTTACTTCTTTCTTTCTTTCTTTCTTTCTTTCTTTCTTTCTTTCTTTCTTTCTTTCTTTCTTTCTCTTGGGTTAAGGTTAGGGGAGGGAAAGCAGGAAGCGCCTTGCTCACTCTCTGAAATGCAGCAGGCGCTTTGGAGTTAGAAGAGAAGCTCCTGGGTAGAGCTCCTTGATGTCTCCTCTTCCAGACTCTGAAGACAAGAATCCAACACCCACTCTCATTTGTAACTTGTCAGGGTGTCTGCCTGGACATAGGCCTGGGGCCTGCCTGAGCTAGGGCAAGTCCAGGAGGGCAAGAGTTCAGGGAGGGATCTCAGTAAACAGTGGCGCTCTGGGGAGGAAGCCAAAGCAGGTGGGGGACAAGTCTGGGGTAACCCTTGAAACCTCTCGGGTTTCCTTATCCTAAAAAAGCCAGGCATGCATTCCACACCCTTCAAGAGCCCCAACGTTATCTCCACCCCTGTGCCTCTTCACCTTGCTGGCTCCCCTCCCCCCCCCCCCGCCCCTCTCCCCACCCCCATCCTCGTCTGGCTCTCTAGTTGCCCCTCCTCTTTCCATGCTGCATCATCAGAGACACCGTCTTCCTTTTCTCCAGCAGCTGTGAGCCTTGCTTAGCCCTCTGGTAGAAAGAGCTCAAAGCACTGCTTGGCCACCTCGTCCTCTGTCCTCTTCCGTCTTCACGCCGCACCTGCCCTGTTTTAGATCCAGGCAGCTTAGAAACTGCTTCCTCAAGAGATGCAAAGGGAGGGTAGGGAGAAAGTAGAGAATGTTCACTTGCCAAAGGGATGTGTGCAGACAAAGGAAAGGAGATGGGAAGGGAAGCTGCAGAGGACTGGAGTTTGAAAACTGATTGTGAGATGGGAGGAGGCAGATTTCCTCTTGTTTTAAAGTGTTCTCCACTGAGGATGGGACCCTTGAGTCTAGGGACTAGTCATTGTTTCCTCAACCTGAGCTAGGCCCACCTGTGACTGGACTGTCTTCTTTCACTCCCTATCTTTCCCTCATCCCAGGAAGAACTTTCTCATCCAATCCCTTAACCTAATTTAGGAACCAATTTGGGATGTAAAGGAAGAAGTCCAACTCCAAAGTTGTTTCATAAACTGCATGTGTCTGTCTGGGAGTTGGGGAGATATATTCCCCCTCCTAATGGTTGAATTCAATGTCACCTATGGTCAGTTATTAATGACAGAAGGAAAAAAGAAAAGGCTGGGCCAAAGGTTCTCCATGTCACAGTCAATGGCTGTGTTTGTTTAGTGCCTGGACTGAGACTCAGCCTAGACCTCAGTTCTCTAGATGTGTTTGATATGCTGTCTAGTTCAGCCTTGGCATTCTTCTTCCTGGTTAACAAGTACATTATAACTTTCCAAATTACCAAGCATGGTGGTGCAGGCCTTTACTCCCAGCAGTTGGAGACAGAGGCAGATGGATCTCTGTAAGTTCAAAGCCTTACTGGTCTACACAGTAAGTTCTTAGCCAGTCAAGGCCACATACATGTAAGAACTTGTCTCAAACAAAGAAACAGAAAACAAAGCCTCAACTTCCCAAAATTCCTGCTGGCTCTTGAAGTTCCCTTAGAAAAAACTGGAAACCTAGCAGTTCAATCTCCCTGGTTCTCTCCTTCACAGCTTCACTGGCTGGATTAAGCACTGTGGAATGAAGAATTCTCTCTCTCTCTCTCTCTCTCTCTCTCTCTCTCTCTCTCTCTCTCTCTCTCTCTCTCTCTCTCTCCCTCTCTTTCTTCCTTTGTGTGGTATATATTTTTTCCTTCCTTCCTTCCTTCCTTCCTTCCTTCTTTCCTTCCTTCCTTCTTTCCTTCCTTCCTTTCATCTGCTTTTGTTTGTTTGTTTGGGTTGGGGGTGTTCCCAGGGTTTTATTTTTGTTTTTGTTTTTTAGGGTTTTTGGTTGGTTGGTTGTTTTTCAAGACAAGGATTCTCTGTGTAGCCCTAGTTGTCCTAGAACTCACTCTGTAGATCAGGCTAGCCTCAAATTAAAATATCCTCAATCTCTACCTCTTGAATTCTGGGACTAAAATTTTCTAACTGGTCTACTGAAATTCCTCTGATGGTCTGAATGGATCTAAAATCCAAAATGAAAGAAAGTTGCTTTCCTCCTGTATTGGATGTGCTTAGACATATAGAATATAGGCATGTGTGGATCTGAAATTATCCTTTTGTTGTTGTTTTTAAGACAGGCTCTTCTGTAGCCCGGGTTGACCTTAAGCTTCCTATGTAGCTGAGGAAGGTCTTGAACTCCTGATCTTCCAGTCTCCACTTCCCTAGTACTGGCCTTACAGGTGAGTCCTAATAATGGCTGGCCTAAAATTCTTTGAGGGCTCTGGACCTAATGTTAAGAATACAGACAAGGAAGCCAGTCTGACCTGAAGAATATGTTTAAAGTATACATCTCAGACTCTGGTCCTTTTTGTTAAAGAAGCTTCTTAGGCTGGGAAGCATATAGAGTCAGCAAAATCAGTGTAACAATCCTATCATGAGACTGCAAGCATATCTGTGTGCTCACACCAGCCCAAATGTTGGGAGGCAATACTCAACATCCAAAGCTGACACTTCAGAATAAGAAGAACATGTGGGGGTGTCATTTTTTGTAGGAAGTAGCATCTTGCTGCTGCTGCTGCAAGAGATGCAGTGTGGACCTACTGTCACTCCTCAGCGTGTAAGCTAATTCAAGTGTCACGAATCTGGTTGAGATTTCAGGTGGTGGGTATCACAATGCTACACTGAGATGAGTTCTAGACTTTGTGTCTGGAATACTTGGGTTCAAGTCCTTGCTTGGCCATTTTTTAATATTAGAACTCTGGCCAAGCTCCTTGACTTCTTTGAGTCTCGGCCTTGAAGAAGAAGAATGGGTTTAATATGGCTTTTTCCGCTGCAGTGTTAGTAGGAGTAAAGCAAACAAGAAAATATCAACCATAGAGAATTCCGTAGATGTATGCTAATAACATTACACGCACACTCTGAAATAGTGTGGTTCAGTCTTCTGCTTTTTAATATGACTAGCATATTAAAATATGGAAATAGGAGATAGGAGAACAGTGTACGTTCTTTTATATAACGTATCACCATATATTACATACTCTGCATTGTATCATATGCAAATTCCATTGAAAATGGAAAGGGTTGGCTCAATTTAGGCAAGACAGTTTTCTTCTAAGCTAAAACAATTTTCATTTTGTGTTATTTTAGGTTTTGTTTTAAAAAATTAAAACCTAACACTTAACAAGGAACACAAATGAAAAAACTGCAGCAGAAAGGTTTGAGTTTGTGTATTAGAAAAGATTTTTTTTTAATTTACATTGGTGTTCTGCCTCTATGTATGTCTGTGTGAGGATGTCAGATAGCCTGGAACTGGAATTACAGACAATTGTGAGCTGCCATGTGGGTGCTTGGGACTTGAACCCAGGTCCTTTGGAAGAGCAGCCAGTTCTCTTAACCCCTGAGCCATATCCCCAGTCCTAGAAAAGAAATACTTAATTTTCCAATTTTTAAAAAGATTTATTTTATTTATTTATTTATTTATTTATTTATTTATTTAATGTAGGTATGTGGATTGTAGCTGTCTTCAGACACACTAGAAGAGGGCATCAGATCCTGTTACAGAGGGTTGTGAGCCACCATGTGGTTTCTGGGAATTGAACTCAGGACTTCTGGAAGAGCAGTCAGTGCTCTTAACCACTGAGCCATCTCTCCAGCCTTAGTTTCCAAATATTTAATGGAAGTTTTCTCGGGAGGGTGTGGTTCCTTTCTTAATGGCATTTGGGTTCGAATTAAGGAGCGGAGTTAAAGAGTTTAGTAGGATGCAAGCTGACCTTGTATCTGGAGTGAATGACTAGGCGGGCCCATGGTCAAATAGCAATTGAGACAGTTCTGAAAGAAAAGCTGAGCTTGTGCTGAAGAATTAAAATAATTTTCTACGTGATTAGGCGTATTTGCAGCTGAAAACATAGCATAGTCGTAGAGCACTTGCCTGGTATGCATGAGACACCAGGTTCAAATCACAGTACTGTCAACATTGGTATTAATAATAAAAGAAAATGGTAGCTGGAGAGATGGATCATTTGGTTCAGAGAACTGACTGTTCCCTCAGAGAGCCTGGATTCAATTGCCAGCACCTATAACTTCAGTTCCAGGGGATCCAAGGCCTTCTTCTGGCCTCTGGAGGGCACTAGGCACACACATGGTGCACAGACATGGATGTAGGGAAAACATACATGCAAATAAAATAATAAAATAAAATCAGGAAATGGGCAGGCTTGGTAGAGCATGCCTTTAATCACAGCACGTGAAAGGCAGAGGCAGGCAGATCTCTGTGAGGTCAAGGCCAGCCTGGTCTACATAGTGAGTTTCAGGACAGCCAGGCCCACATAGTGAAACCTTGTCTCAAAATAAGTAGATACATAAATACATACATTCATACAAACATTCATACATACATACATACATACATACATACATACATACATACATAGGTTTAGCTGGTTTCCTGTGTGGGGGGGAGCCCTTGTGTAGCTCTGGCTGTCTTGGAACAGGATAGATTCAAGCTCAGAGATCTGCCTGCTTCTGCCTTCCAAGTGGTAGAACTAGGGGTATGGGCCACAACCCCCAGCAAAATGTAGTATTTTTGACCTAAATATATACTTTGGAAGGATTATCAAAACTTGATCAAGGGACTTACTGGCAAGACACTTCAGTGAGTAAAAGCACTTGCTGCAGAGCTTGGCCCTCTGAGCTCAGCATCTGAGACTACATGTTGTCTTTTGATCTCCACATTTGCTTCTTGCATATGTACACACATAAAATCATAAATAGATAATATAGATATATTTTTTAAGATTTTCTTTTGCCGGGTGGTGGTGGCGCACGGCTTTAATACCTGCACTTGGGAGGCAGAGGCAGGCAGATTTCTGAGTTCGAGGCCAGCCTGGTCTACAGAGTGAGTTCCAGGACAGCCAGGGCTACACAGAGAAACCCTGTCTCGAAAAACCAAAAGAAAAAAATTTTTTTATGTATATGAGTACACTTTAGCTGTCTTCAGACACACCAGAAAAAGGCATAGGATCCCATTACAGATGGTTGTGAGCCACCATGTGGTTGCTGGGAATTGAACTCAGAACCTCTGGAAGAGCAGTCAATGCAATGCTCTTAACCACTGAGCCATCTCTCCAGCCCATAAATATTTTTTTAAAGGATCAAAGATGAAGAAATAGCTTGCTAGTTAAGCACATTTGTTCTTACAAAGGACCAGGGTCAGTTCCCAATGCCCACATGACAGTTTCTGGAACTACAGTTTCAGGAGATTCAGAACTACCTCTTCTGACCCCCTGCAGGCTCCTTTAGTGTGCACAGGTACACACTAAAGATAAATATTGTTTAAAAAAAAATGACTAAGGGCTGGTGAAATAGCTCAGTGGGTAAAGTCCCATTCCTAGAAAGTCTGAGGACCCAAGTTCTATCCCCAGAACCCATCTAAAGGGAGCAGGAAAGAACCAATTCAACAAAGTTCTCTCTGACCTTCCCACATGAGATAAGGTCTGACTACACATACACACACACATACACACACACACATACACACACATACACACACACAAACACACTTATACAGTAGTAGTAGTAGCAGTAGCAGTAATGATAAATTTTTAAAGCTTGATCAAGCTAAATTTAGAGCTGGACGATTGTCCAAATTGGTTTCTCTATGGTAGTGTCAGGAACTGTAGGTTGCAATAGAACTGACTCCTTCCCTATTTAATCTATGCTCTGAGGAAAGACTACTGAAATCCCTGCATGACTACCAAGAATGGAGAGCTAGGTGTGGCCAGTGGGAGGCCAATGGGGGATCTGGGCTGTGGTGGCCACAGGAGACAGAAAGGATAAAGTAGGGGCCCTAGAGGCCACCCTCAGCAAATCATGAATTTACATTTGATTGACAGCACATTTCAGGAAGCTATGCAGTAGGCCCCATGACACTTCTCAGAGGTCTGGAAGGACGGTGAACATCGGGATTCAGCAGGGCTGTTTAGGAAACTCATCATTTGTGCATGTTCTCATACCCAAAAACCTGATAAAAGTCTATTATACCATATGTCAAAGAAGAAGTTCAGTGGTTCTTTTTAAATGAGATGATCTAAACTTTTCAAATAATAGTAAACATAGTCAAATATTGAGAAAGATGGCAAAGGATGAAAGCCACAGAAACCCTTGGTTAGGACATTTCTGAATGGTTATATTTAATGAATATGTAACTCCTGACACATAACACTGTATCCAATGACATGCTTGTTGAAAAGATGTAAATAAATAATCGTGAGCACATTATATTTCATTGAAGTTGTCCCACCAAAAAATATGGAGCTAGGCTACTGTCAAACATCAAGGGTCACTTTAGAGCATGTACCCTCAGCCATAATAAATTTCCCAACAGCACCTGGGAAGACTAATACATATACTATTACCATAAACTACTGTAGACTACATTAGAAACATTTAGCTCTTCCATTTATTTCACAGAGAGAAACTGAGGTCCAGAATGGGGATGAGACTTGCCCAGGCTTAAGTTAGCTTTTTCTTTAAATGACTCTGGGTTATACTGATTGCAAGTAATTCCTCAGTTTAATAGTCTCTTGCTTTCACTGTAGTATTAATGAGCCATTCTTCTTGCAAGGAGTCACTAAAGAGCATAGCAGACTGACCAGCAGCTCATGGACTTTCCAGCTCCAACTACCGCCAATTTGTAACCTGTCTGGGCCACAGGCTACACACAGTTGGTTCTGACCCAAGAGGAATCCTGTCCCAGTCAGGATGGAATAAGCTACCACTGGAGGAGTCAGCTGCTACCACTGGAGGGGTTAACTGCCACCATTGGGGGTGGGGGCGGTCAACTACCCTACCTAGGAACCATGCTTGCTCTTCCTGTTTCTCTATATTCAACTGCAAAACCTCAGGATAAAGTAGACAGAATGGCCTTGGAGATGACAGAGGGATAGAGTTAAGTAGGAAGAGTTCTGTAATGACAGGGATCCCCTGATTTTGAAATTGAAAGGGGAAATCCAAGATGGGTGTCTCTTCCTTCTGGAAAAGTATTGCCTCTTATATTCTGCCGGGGTAACACCAAAGACAGGGAGTTTGTGAATTTGAGAAAAGGCAGAGACAGAAAGGTTGTTTCTTGGAAACAGAATTTGAACTCTGCCCTAATAATCACCAAAGAGGAAAGATCGATGCCCTGATTTCTTGAATTGGAAGTGACTTTTCCCTACCATACAGGAAATACATGAATCTAAACAGGTAAAGTGAACTTTTGCTGCACCCCTTCATTGTAACAGGAGAAAGCAAGTCCCAAGTCTGGTATAACCTCAAGCAGTATCGAAGATTCTATGTCCTCTGAACAACTGAGGTGAAATAAGCAAAAGGTAGTCTCTAAATAAAATGGATCAAAAATGTTTCTCTATCTCTCCTTTTTTCTGTCTTTCTTTTTGTTTTGTCTTTGTTTTGTTTTAGATTTGCTGATTTTGTTATATGCATGGATGTTTGCCTGAATGTATGTCTGTGGACCACATGTTGGCCTGTTGCCTGTGGAGTTCAGAAACGGAGGATCAGCTCCTTTGGAACTGGAAATACAAACAGTTGTAAGCTGCTGGGTGGGTGCTGGAACTGAACTCAGGTCCTCTGTAGGAGCAGTGGCTCTTATCTGCTGAGTCAACTAGCTTTTCAGCCCCACCCCCTTTTGAGTTTTTTTCCTGTTTTGTTTTTGTTTTCTGAGATAGACTCTCACTCTGTAGTCCATGTTGGCCTAGAAGTTCATGTATGTAAGTGTATGCAAATCACTCTTGCCTCAAACTCACTGCAGTCCCCCAGCCTCAGCCTTCTAAGGTCTGGATTTTATAGGTTCTGAGCCACCAGGCCCAACTTTTTCTATTTTAAGACAGCCTAGACTAGGTAGTCCTTTTACCTTCTGAGTGCTAGGATTATAGGTATGTACCACCAAGCCCAGCTTTCAAAAATTCTTAAGTGTGGAGAAAAACAGAAAACAAGGTAGCAATGTAATCTAGCAGTTCTTCTCAAACTTTAATGTACCTATAAATCATTTAGAAATCTGCTAAATTGCAGGTTCAGGTTCTATAGGTGTGGGTTGGGGCCTAAGATTCTGCATTTCTAACTAGCTCAGTTAATGCTGGTACTGCTGAGCCATGGAGCCACCCAGCAACTACAGAAAAGACACCGCAGGGCTCCCTGGGTATTACAGACCAGCATCCCTGAATGGAGCCTCTCTGCAGCTCCTGCCTTTTGGCATTGATAAAGGATGTTCAAAAAAAAAAAAAAAAAAGCTGGAAGGTGGATAATTAGTGAGATCTTTCTGGTATTCTTGATCTTTGTAGCAACCTGGTATAGCTGCAAGAACATTTTTAATTAGACTAAATTATCTAGTTTGGCTATCCATAGAAATCAAAGCCCCAGCTGATAAGTCTCTTTCATTTTGCAAGCGTAGAGATGGCTTATGTGCTGTGATTTTTAAGATGTTAAACATTGCCTGTGGACATATTTTATGGAGAAATAAACACATAGCCCAATGAGATGTATAGTGTGGTTTTAATATATTATATATTCACTTATTTATGAGGAAAATAAACACACAAGCCAATAAGCTGTGTATTATTACTTTAATATATTGAATTTATTTCATACCTATATATTTTATGAGAGAAAATAAACTAATAAGATACATGATATTATTATAATAACACATCTAATTGTTCTATATTAATTTATTTATGAGAGAAATAAGTGCAATTTAACATGACATAAGATTATTTAATGCATGAGGTGAATTCTATATTAAGACAGTTTAAGGGATTAAATGCCAGCTGAATAAAACGTGTCTACTTCCCACACTGAGAGGACCCGTGGCAAAAGAAATGCACTGGGTTTGCCTAGAGCTCCAAGTCACCACCTACGTTGGCTTCTGCTGTTCCGAGGGAAAAGTCTGGGAGGCCTAGGAAATAAACTGCCTTAAAAAAAAAAAAAAAAAAGCAACATCTGCCGGGGAGGTAGGTATCTGTTTCTGAGCCCGAGAAATATTAAATAAACCTGAGGAGAATGGATGGCTTTCCAGGGTCCCTTAAATCTCCTAGTTCCGGAGAACAAACCAAGAGGCAGATGGGGAAGAGGATCCCTGCCTCGCCTTTACTGAGTTTACAGAGCTGGGAAGCGGGCTGTGGAGAGGGGGGGTGCAAGAGGAGAGAAGTGTTGGGATGGAGAATGAAGTTGTTGGTCAAGACAGGTGGGCTTGCGTTTGGAAAACGCTCTGGCGCGGTTTCAAAGCCCAGAGCAAAAAGCCACACACGGTGAAGTGGTCCCAGGACCCAACGCTCGCCTCTCCCTCCCGCCTCCCCCTCCCACAACACAGGGTCTCTCCTTGTTCTCTCTCTCTCTCTCTCTCTCTCTCTCTCTCTCTCTCTCTCTCTCTCTCTCTCTCTCTCTCTCTCTCTCTCTCTCTCTCCCTCTCAAATAAAATAAGAACCCACAATTAGTGGGAGGCTCCCAGACTGTCTTTTCTTCGCTGTGAAAGATCTGACCTTTAAAAACTGGGAGTGGGGGCTGGAGCCGGGAGCCGAACCCCAGCGTCCCGCAGCCGCTGTCATGGCGGCCACAGTTGTTTCTCCGGCGCTCCAAGCCGCCCGGCCCAGCGCCATTTTGAGCATCGTTCCTGTTTCCCCGCTCTCCCTGCGGCTCGCTACGCTACTCCTGCAAGCCAAATGCCTCCTACCATGCCCGGACCTCCCTTCCCTACAAAATTCCTAAGTCCCATTCCAGTCCTCAACGACCTGGAGCACCCCCAGCAGCACTGGGCGACGGCGCAGGCCTTGACCCAAGTTAGCAGAATTGCTGCCTGGCTTCTGCACCTGATGCCGGCAGGCTAGCAAGCCCAAGAATTCCTCCTTCAATTCCTTTAACCCTTTGAGCAGCCTGCAGGGCTCGAAGCTGGCCTTTGAGACATTTTCTAGCACCCGCTTCTGTCCCCCTCGAACGCTGGTTTTCCTCCCACCCCCACCTTTATTTCCAAGCAGGGACCCAGGGAACATCCGAGCAGGGCTGGAGGCCATCCGTTGGCACATGAGTGGGTGACCAAGCGTCCATAAACTCACACAACTCTTCCTGGTGCCGTGGACAGAGAAATAGCCACCAAGCAGGGCCCCTTTTGTACCACCCGGACTTTGTCAGCCTGGGAGACAGGACCATGCCTTCGCTAGGGTCGCCTGAGCCAGAGCCAAACCAACCTCAAGTGGGGCCTGGAAAAAGCAAAGACTGACCTTAGGGACGTGGCAAAAAGGGCTGGATGTCAACAAAAACACTCATTTTCGTATTATAAAGACATTTATTTACTCTATGAAAATAATGTACAATAAATACTTTACCCTTTCCTATTATTAAACAATTTTAATAAATAATCTACAATCTAAAACTTCAAAAAGAGGAAAATAGGTCCCTCTAGTTCTTTGTAAGAAAACCCTTTCCCACTAGAGTTTAATTATTCCTGAGATTTCGTTGGAAGGAGTTTTACCAAGTGGAATTTTTTGTGTGGTTTTAAAAAGTGAAAAGGAGTGAATTAAACGCTAGTTCGTTAATACTTGGATTTTAACAGGACACATACATGTGACTAGGAGTGGAGAAGGCCCGGTTTTTCCCCCCTAGCAGCCAAGGACGACCAGATGGAAAGGACCAAAGATCGAAAACAGTTAGGGAAATTGCAAGTCGATGGCACAGAGTGTGCTGGTGAAGAAGTCCAGCTCTTCTTCGGAAAAGGGCACAGGGCTATCGAGCGAGCCCTGCAGGCTGGGCGAAAGGCCTCCGGACATCTGGAGACAGGAGTCTGCAGCGAAGAAGTTGAGATCGGGCAGGAAAGGCGAATCCTGCCGTTCGGGGCAGGCGTCCTCCGGCAGGGGCTCGCTCTGCAGGCCTCGGGCTCTGAGCATTGTGCAGCCGGGGCTCGATGCGCCCATACTTTCCAGGGCAGTGGCAGGCTGCGCCGGCGGCGGTGCGCCCCGGGGTCCCTCCGCGGTCTCGGCGTGGAGGAAGCAGGCTTCCCGCAGCCGATGAGACGCGACGTCGCGGGGGCTGACCGTGGGCTTCTCGGCTGGCTCTCCCGCGTCGTCCGGGGCGCTCGGCCCGCCTGGCTCTCCATCGGGCGGCTCTCGATGCTGCGTCTGCCGCTTGTGTTTCATGCGTCGGTTCTGGAACCAGACTTTGACCTGCCTTTCGGTGAGGTCCAGCAAGGCGGCGATCTCAACGCGCCGCGGCCGGCACAGATACTTGTTGAAGTGGAATTCCTTTTCCAGCTCCAGCAGTTGCGTGTTGGTGTAGGCCGTGCGCAGTCTGCGGGAGCCGCTGCTGCCGCTGTCTGACAATCCGGGGCCATCTGGGGGGTGGGGGGGAAGCACCCCTGTGTTATCAGGTCTCAAGGCAGCCCCGGTTTTGCTGAGATCAGGAGCACCCCATCGGCTAAAAAGACTATCAGCAGTCCTACTCAGGCTCCCACCCCACCCCCACAGCGCTTCCCTCTGTGTCTTTGGTTTTTTTTTTTTTTTTTTTTTAAGCGCTCTTCCATGTAGGCAGACCTAGCCCGGGTCAACTCGGTGCCTTCAGAGCCACCCACGGGCCACGTAGGGGGCGGGGAACAATTTCTCTTAGCTCCCAGAACCTCTGAGCCTTCCCTCCACCAGTCCTCCTTATGGATCCCTCAATTCGGAACTTTCCAACTCAACCTGGGGAGAGGGATCACAAATTGTTCTTCACTCCTTTCCTTCCTAGCTTTTGAATTCCCTCTTCTCCCCTAGGTTTAGGGGAGCTAGAAGGATCGCATCTTTACCAGGCTCCAGGCACACTTCATTCCTCTACACAGAAAACGGGAAAACACTTGAATCGAATCGTTTTCTTCTAAGCACATTAAAAAAAAAAAAAGCAACCTCCCCACCCTCAATCGGCTTCCAAAATCTTCTGGGGTGGAGGCGGGGTGCTAGCAGTGGCTAGGCCTGAACTCCAGCGGGATACTCTGCTTCCCTAACCGCAGATCCGTCGACCTAGGGAACCCCACCAGGCTCCCCATCACCTCACATTCTCCCCTCTTTTCCAACTGCCCCTCACCCCGCCCCTACCACGCTAACCCACCTGATGGTGATCCGACCCCGGAGGCCCGGACCGAGGAGGCGGCTGGAGAAGGGGATGCGGCGGATTGGTTGGGTTTCTTGGCGGATTTCTTCTCTTTCATCCAGGGGAACTCGGGGGCTGGGGGGGCGACGGGGGGTGGCGGCGGTGGCCGCAGAGCAGGCCCATCTCCGGCTTGCTTTTGGCTCCCTGGTCTCTGAAGGGTGGAGGCGCCGAGCTGGAGGCTGGGGAAGGTTTGCTCCAGAGGAGGAGGAGGAGGAATTAATGTCGACTCCTTGATTGATGAAGTTTGAAATGTCTCCAAGACAGCGGGGAAGGAAGTCAGACACTCGGCGAGCGATGGCTGGCTGTTTATAAACCCAATCTCCCTCTCAAATTCAAAATTCATGGCTTTCAATGGTGGGGGAGGGGGCCCGCTGGGGGGGGCGTCAGGAGGGAGGATCAGAGGGACCCCCTCTCCCGCCCCCCCCCAGGTTTATGCAATGGAGCAATTTCGCGGGGGGAGGGGGATTTCGCTCTCTCTTTTTTTTTAAATTTAAGCCTTTATAATTGTATATTGCTGATAAATACAAGCGTATGGGGACTCTCTCTATTAAACCCAGGACTCCGACGAAATTGCAGGGAATTCATGGTCACGGGACTGGTCTCCGCCAATCGCTCGTCTGGGCCTGGTGGAAAACACAGGCATTATTTGCTTTAATTGATTCAAAAACTCCAGAGGACCACGACCTGGATACCATAAGGCTTTCTCCTCTACCTCCAGTCCTACATCAGTACCCCACACTCTCCCCAATGGCTCTCTTTTCCCAGAAAAGCCAGAAGAACCTCTTCCTTCCCTTCTGAGACTGTGTGGTGGTGGGAAACAACCCCACTTAAGGGAGAAATGGAGTCAGTTAATATGCTTTCTTTATGTGGCCGTCAATAGCCTCTTACCCCACCACCATCTCAACCCACAAAAGGAAAAAAAAAAAAGCTCACTTGGGAAGAAGTGGGAGCAGAAAGAGGCTTCCACGCCTTGGGGAAAGGTCAGTATTAAGGTAAAAATCAGAAAGGAGATGGATGAAGGACAGCACTAACCAGCAGCAGCATCCCACCCACCCACTGAAAGTTCACACTTCAGAAATGAAGGAGCTGGCACACAGCAGGAGACAGATGCCAGGAGCACCTTGGGGCATGGGCCTACTTTCCCAGCTATGTACCCTGGATTCTATCCTCTGCTCAGTATTTATAAGCAGTTTCTTATGTCCACTTGCCTTCCTGTTGGGGTCATCTATACTCACACTGTGACACCCCAAGCCTGACAGTAGGAGTGTCTAAGAAGTTTGAAGGTGACAGACAACCCTCAAGGTGTATCTATGCCTATATATGCAGGGGCACCAACGTAGCCATCCTTAACTTTCAAAGCTAAAGTCAATGCACAGTCTTCCTCTAGACAAAAGGATTTTCCCTCTATATTTTCTTTTGGGCTACTTTTTAAATCCCTGGCAAGGAAAAAAAATTTCTAAAGATGGTGGGGGAAGATAATGACCATAACTGAGATTATATTCTTCTTTTGGCCCCCAGAGAGGAAAAAATGTAATGTCTTCTATTGTGAGGAGCCTATGGTAGGCTCCACTTTAGAATACAGTAATTTACTAGAGGAAGGAGGAAAAAAAAAACCACCTCAGAGCCACAAGCAATTCGGTGGGCAACTAGGCCTCAAAGCTGAAAATGAGAAGTCGACCTAGGGGAAGATTTTTAAATAAGTGGGTCAGAGGGACCAAGAGGAGATGAGGCGATCAATCTTAGCCCCCTGACAGTTCCCTCCGATTGCATCAAAGAATTTGGCTCTTTGGGAAAGCAGAGGGAACAGTCTAAATTCCACATCCCTTAAAAAGGCCTGAGGGAGGGGGGAGCCAAAGAGAAAGGTGATTCTGGGAGATCTAGGAAACAGATGGGAAATGGGGACAGAGGGAAGGCGCTAACTTGGGTGGAAAGTTTGCCCCGAAGAACTCCCACGGCTCTGGCCTCCCCTCCCCCTCTTGGGCTCTCTGTCGCCTAGCCTAGAGGAGAAGCTGGTTAGCAGAGAAATGGCAACTCAGAGGAGCGCTGGAACTAGAAACTTTCTGTCAGTGTAACAACGTCCGCGTGGGTGGTGGTGAGTATGTAAAGAAAGAAAGAAAAGAAAAAGGCAGAGAAGTTTGCTGGGAAACGTGGGAAACGGGGGGGGGGGGCGGCGGGGGGGCGGACCTGGAGCTGGTGGCTGCTGGACAGAACGAGGCAGGCTCTTGGGAAACTGCTCTTAACTAGGCCAGCGGGCCAGAGAGGGTGGTGTGTGTCTCAGCTGAAACAAAACAGAACAAAACAAAACGATATATACATATATTTTCCTGGATGGTGGTTAGCAGAGGAGAAGCCAAATAGTAGCTGTCTGGAAGGGAGTTCTGTGCTGTGAGGCCTGGGAGAGGGCCTTCTTCCCGGCAGAAACCTTGGGCACCTCCACAAGTTTTGTAACAGGCACTCCAGCTGGCTGCAGTATCCGAGGAGGCTCTTCTAAGGCAACCAGAGTCCAGACTGTCCTGTAGGACATACAGCTTTCTAACCTTTGATGACATATTTTATGGCCAGATTAGTGAACAGTAGAAAACTTGGGTGTTAAAGGGGAGAACCCTCCCTTCCAGAGACATCCCTCCTGCACTGTCTGCTAACTAACTGTGCAGATTTATATCCATGGGTTTTTTTTTTAACGGCTTTAGATGAGTGCCTGGAATCTGGAAAACAGAAGGGTAGGTCCTATTTTTGTTTAGCGTTCCAGCTCCTAGCCACAATATATGAATATACCTAGCTAAATTCTCTCTTAACTGGTTCCTCTCCAGCTAGATAAATAAGCAATCCACCCTTCCCTCACAGCCAAACATGATCCTTCGAGTAGTCATAGCATTCAGAAATGTTATTAAGGGAGAGGAGGAGAAAAGGAAAGACAGACCCTTGAGCGTTATTTGATCCCAATCAAACTTTGCACACTCCTCTGCCTTTAATTTATAGCCTGACCCAATGCTAAATTGCTTGCTGCCCGGATGAGCCAAGTCCAGTTTTTTTTTTAAATCCTACTTGGTGGGGAGGGGGTGTATTACTCAGGTTGTTTTTTTATTGTTATTTATTGTTGCATAAAGACTGTGATTACTAACCTTGGACTGCCAGGATACAACATAAAAATGAAAATCAGCCCTCGCTTTAAGGCTGAGGCCTGGAACGATTCTTATCCATGCCGGGGGCGGGCGCGGGGGGACCACTACCACCAAATATATGCTCCTAATTAAGCAATGCGGGCTCGTCGCTTACAATTAGAATTATGTAACTCTTCAGCGGGCAGCCATCGCTTCTCTTTCAACGAATTAGCTCCATATTTCAGCCTCCCTGTCTCCTCGCTCTTATCGGATACTGGGATGCGGTGGTGACATTTCATCTTTGACAGACCCTCTCCATCCTCACTCCAATGTGATAAAACTTTTATGGAACCAGGACTAAGAAATGAAGTTTTCCCAAGCATCGTGGAAACAGAACCTTACGTTAGCCTGGGGACCATTTTATTTACACTTGGTTTCTACAGCTTCCCCTCACTCCCTTCTCTTCCCTGGCAGGAGAAATCTAACCAGTCTTCCTCTTCCTCTGCCCTGGGCTTCATTTAATGATTGAATTTCACTTGGGTTTGAAGGCTTGACCTGAGAAGTCTAGGCCTCGGTTTGTTATTGTTTTTTCCCCCAGATTAATCATTTTCCTTTGTTTTCATTTTAGACCCAATGATGGTTGGGCTTCAGGTCACGTGACAGCCTCATTGTAGCTCCGGAAGAGAACATGAAGTTTAGGTTGCCTGGAAGAAGCAGTAATAAGCTAGATTTGGGGTTAGCTTGATGTGAGCAGAGGGGTGCATGGAGGTGGTGGTCAAAGGGACAAAAGGGAACAACGACTAAGAGAAACAGACAGGCAGAGGCTGAACAAAATTAGCCCAGGATTCCCTTCCCTTCCCAACCCCTCCAAGCTCCTTACTTAAACCTTAGCCTAAGAACTTGGCAGAATGGTCCAGACCGGTACGAATGTCAAAAACTGAGTTGAAACCAGGAGGAAAATCAGGGGAGGGGACACAGGGGCCTGAGCAGTGGGCAAGGAGGCCGGGAAGTGTCACCAATGCCCTCCTGCTAGGGGACATTTGGCCTTTTTCTGCAACCTGAACTGGACCACCAGGACAAGATAAAATTGATAACAGAAAGTTTATTCAAGAATTGTTTTGACAGACAACTCTTTTAACTAAGAGAAAAAATAACTACAGAAGAACAAAGAAAGTTCCAAGAGAGAATTAACTTCTTATCTCTACAAATTCAGGACTATACAGTGACATTTAGGAGCTGAGTTCATGCCTTTTAGAACTAATTACAATTGCTCATAAGTACGAGTTTAACATAAATCTACAGCTCTTGTCTAGAATACAGTAAAAACTAAAATAGCTGGTTTTACATGACAGGAAACACAACATCCTTTATAACAAGTAAATACTAAAAAAGTACATTTTTTCCTTTTTTTGTCCCTCATATAAATACGTAATGTAGGGGATAAATAATACAAAAAAGAAAATATTTTAACAGGCTATAACCAATAAATATATATGAAAATGTTCACTAGAACACACGCTTTTTGAGCGAAGCTGGACTTCTGCAGGCCCAGACATCTCTCACAGTTGTTTTTTTTTTTTTAATATCCATTAAAATGTAAACTCCAAGTGCAACAAGAAAGTCCTGTCAGGAACTGGAGCAAGGGACACAGGCCCAGCTGCAGCACCTGCCTAGGACAGACAGTTTGTTCAAATATACCCTGTTTTCACGTTAAGTCAAGAGAATAACAGAAGAAAAAGGAAAGTGGAGAGCCTCCTGTGGAGAGTGGGATGGGGTGGGAGCTGAGAGGCTGTAGACTGGGCAAACCTCCAGTCCTGACAACTTGCCTGCCTTAGCCTCTTAACTTTTCCTTAAAAGAAAAAATATATTTATTTATTTATATTATAGGCAGCTCTGACTTTCAGGATATCTTACCATCCCTGAGCCCTCTGAAAATTGTAATCAATAGGGGTGGGGGTGTAGATATGAATGTCCTTAGAGCAGAAAACCATAGGGCTAGAAATGATGGCCACAGCAAGAAGCCTAACATAGATGGGGTGGGGGAGGGGGGAGTTGAAGCTTCAGGGAAATAGGAGAGAAACATACGTTGTGCCCTTAGATTTAAATCTGTTTTCTTATTTTTCATAAGGAGACTGAAAGGGAAAACAAAAAAAAAAATCAAGATTTGGGGGAATTACCCACAGAGATGCAAGGTAAGTCGATGATAACCAACCCATTAAGTTTTGAATGTGCTTCTCTGCCCTGCTTGCCTATCTTGGCTCCCTCTACCCGACTCCACTTCACCTCTCCAATCTGAAATTCCAACTTGGTAGTGCTGGAACCCTGGGACCCCTGGGATTGATGTGGTCCGTCTCCAACCTGCTGTGGATTCCTTTCCAAGGGTGTTGACAGGCAGATGGAACCAGGCAAGGAGGACTTAAAAGACAGCCCCTCGGGCCTGGGAGCCAGGAAGGTACCCCAGGCCTGTCCTGTTTCTGGAAGCCTGGCGACAACCCCAACACACACCTCTTTCAGGACTCCAAACCGCGCCCATCCCCCAGTTCCACCGTCTCCCTGGCCCTTAACCTCACCCCCCCTCCCAACCCGCCCCTCACATCACAGGTGTGTCAGTTTGGGCGCTTCTTGGATTCTACCCTGAGGCGGTGCGTGGTGAGAGGAGAGGTCTGTGTACGTGGGGTGAGGGTCACAGGGTCCGTGATGCTGGCTGGGGGCCATAGGGGCCGCTCCGTTGTAGTCCAGGTTCCCCGAGGGGTGGTGGGAAAGGTGATTGAGGCCGTAGAGGGAGGGGCCGGCAGGGGGCGGCAGCGGATCCGCGTAGCCACCCCCGCCCACGTACACCGGACTGCCCTGCATGGTGGGCGTCCCGTAGGCGCCCCCGTTGGCTTGGAGGACGTGGGGCTCATACTCCGGCGCCGCCGGGGTTGGGGGGTACTTCTGTGGGGCGCCGCAACCCTTGAGAGGGGGCTGGTAGTTGGAAGGCAGCGCGTAGGCATTCTGGTGGCCTTTGCCGAAGGCTGGTGGGGACGGGCTGTCGTAGCTGGGGGTCATGGAGTGTAAGGCGTTCATGAAGCCGGCCGTGGACTGCATGGGCTGCGGGGGGCTTCCGGCCGGAGAGGGACCCCCGGAGGACGAGGCCAGCCCCTTGGCCTTCTGGTCTTTCTTGTACTTCATGCGGCGGTTCTGGAACCAGATCTTGATCTGGCGCTCGCTGAGGTTCAGCAGATTGGCCATCTCGACGCGGCGCGGCCGGCACAAGTAGCGGTTGAAGTGGAATTCCTTCTCCAGCTCAACCAGCTGCGCGCTCGTGTACGCCGTCCGGGCCCGCTTGGACGCCGCCGACCCCGGGGGGCTCTTGTCCCCTCCCCCGCCGCCGCCCCCGCCGCCGCTGCCGCCGCTGCCACCACCGCCGCCGCCGCCGCTGCCGCCGCCGCCACCACCACAACCTTCTGCTGGACCCGAGGGGGGAGGGGTGGGAAGGGGAGAAAATGAAATAAAAGATAATTACTGAACACGCCGAAATTGAATGCATCGTTTCTTAATAAATCCAGGCCTGGACTCGGAGGCCCCGCTGCCCTCCCCTTCGCGTCCCCGCCTCCTCCTCCACACCAACCCCCCCACCTCCCGTCGCATTAGCGGACACTCTATAATAGTGGCATTTATTAAGAGACCTGTTCTCCTCTCACTGCCCCGGCTTATGAAAATTTGATCATGTCACACAGACAGAGCTGCGTGGCCATTTATTTAGGGCTAGGTTTTTGCGTGTGCGCGCACCCCTCCCCATATATCCAAATCCAAGTCTGAGATGATTCCTCCCTTCTGTCTGCTCTCTTTACAAGACAGGTGTGACTGGGAACACCTTGGGGGGACTGGACACTGGTGGGCAGGACCTGGAAGTGTGGCACGTAGAGGCTGCGGTGGCTGCAGGCCGGGACCTCAGGCTGCCTGAGTGATGCTGATTAATACCCACAGTAATCATACTTAATAATAATCTATCCTTGATGATTCTGTGCCTCCGGGCGGTGCGGCCTTGGGAAGGGCTGAGAGGCCAACCGACCCAACTCCTGGAAACTCTTGGAAGCCCAGGCGAAGGATGGTTGGAGGGACTGGGTGTTGGTCAGGTCAGAGGTCATCAGGTGGTGAGAGGTAACTAAAAAACACTAGGCAGCCACCTAGTATTGTTTCCAGGCCGCCTTGTGGGCGCCTAGGAGTCGGATGCTAGAATAACAGTGAGATTCCTGGGCTGGACAAAAGCTGACGGACTAGGAAGGCAGAGAGCTGGTACCTGTGCCGGGGGAGCTGTTTTTCAGCTTGGACGTTTGCCTCGACTCTTTCATCCAGGGGAATATCTGTTTGGTGAGGGTGGAGTTGGAGCCGGCACCGCACTTGGGGGGGCCGCTTTTGCTGGGCCCGCCCCCGTTATTGCTGTTGCTAGTGGTACTGGTAGGTGCGGAGCTGGGTGGGGGTGAGCCCGGAGGTGCGGGCAGGGGCTCTGGGGCCAGGCCTGGCCTCATGCAGCTGCCGTTGAGCTCCTTGCTCTTGGCATGTGGGGCGGCATTGCCCAGGGACTGCAGGGAACACGCTGAGCGCTGGTAGTCACCCTCCAGGTGCGTGGCGGCCTGAAAGGGGGGCTGGGGAGGCCCGTCGTAGCCGAAACCATTGCTGCCAGGGTACGAGGAGTAGCCTCCGAAGAGCGCAGCTGCGGTGTTGTCGTAGTAGGTGGCTTTCTGCATCGCTGGGCGAGGCCCGGGCAGTGGGTGGCAACTTGCAAGGGCCTGATACCCTCACGACCGGACATTGGCACCCCTGGGGGTCACGTGACACGCCGGACCCCCCTCCCCTTTCTGCCCCCCTCCTCCCGGGTCTGTTCCAAGCGGCTGACCTGCGGGGCGAGAGAAGAGACAGAGGGGGAGAAGAGGACCGGGCCTCGAATCCATCTTAGGAACTAAAAAGGGAACTGACATCAATAGTTTTTTTTTTCCTTCTCCCCTCGCCAGTATCTCTGCAGCAGACGCTGAGACCAAGTATCTAACCTGACATGGATGTTTCTCACTTCAACTTTAATTTTTAAGGGAAAAAGAAAGCACCGATTTTCATTTCCATTTTTTTTTTTTTTTTTTTTTTACAAAATCAAGACGGTACTCCTTCGGAGAACGCTTAGGAATAGAACACCACTGCTTCGTGGGCCATTGCCTCTCTCTGCCTCCCGCACTCACCCCTGGCCTCTCCTACAATTTCTCCTTACCGACCCCCCCCCCAACTCCCTAGAATGGGGCAATTCCAAGGAAAGGACACTATTAGACTCCAAAATAAAAGCATCCCGGAGGTTCTTCTTCCCGTAGTGAGGCCTCTCTACCTCAGATCTCTCGTCCTTCCATATCCTTCCACCTAAGCAAAGTCTAGCCGGGAAGGAACTTTCAGATCTCGGACCCAAGCTGGACTGAAAAGCAAGTTCATCTTGGGACCCTTCCCTCCAAGATCATAGCAGCCTCAGGCAGAAAATTCCTGAAGATTTTTAACCTCAGAGGCAGTGGAACCAGCTTCATCCATCTATGTCCCATCTGAAGGTACCATCACCTCCAGTCTTGGCTCAGGCAGGCCTGGAACCCAGCAGCCAGAGGCTCCTGTGGAGCCTCCAAATGGACCACGATTGTTTAGATTTCCCAGGCAAGGCCGGTTGGTGCTATGACCATTTGGTTTGTGTCTTCCCCCCATCCTTTCTATAACAGTCTGTTTTCTTTTATTTCTCAGGGGGGGAAAAAAAGAAAAGAAAAAGAAAAAAACTGTGCAGCTGCTGGAATCTCTTTTCTACTGAGATGGGGGAAATTATTCCGGACGATAAAGACTCACAAAACAAGTTGAACAGTATTCTCCTCTGGATTCAAAGGGGAGGCTGTTTACTGAGGTTCCCAACAGCAAAAAAGAAAAGAAAATTATGGTCACTATCTTAACATGGCCTTTTAAAAATGCACCAGAAAAATAAAGCTGGACCGTGTCAGGGGGTTTTGTATTTGTTTCAAGATTTCTGACGGTATCTCCTCTTTCTCTGTATCTTCTCCAGCCCTCTTATGGGGACTTCCCTAAAACCTCCAGACTGAACCTCTCTGTATCATGTACTTTGGGCAAAACTTAAAATATCATTCAGGCCAGCTGGTCAACTCAAAAGAAAACTTAGTAAAAATGAAAAGAAAAAAAAAAACACCAACCCTTCAGGTGGGGTGATTCCCTCCCACCTACAAACGCCGCCCTTATGACACGGATCTGTACTTAAAGGGGAGCTTACACATCCCTGAGTTCCAATTGGTTTCTGGGAAATTTTTGTTTCTGGAAATACACATGGGTCTGCAAAGCAGCAGGTCCTTCCAGGGAGGACTGGAGTTCAATTGACCAGGCTGACCCACCCCCTTTATTAGTATTAGCATTAGCCTCTGATGATTTAACCAAAATTAGCTTCGGAGCAGCCCTGGCTGAAAGGGAGAATTAATTAACCGACATCAGTTGAGTTTGTTATTAATAGATAGAGAAGAGAATGAAATAAAAACCTTGCAGGGGGGGTAGCTGGCTGGGCCCTGGCTTTATTTAGTCTAAATGATTGTTACAGCAATAATGATGATGGTGGTAATAATAATAATAACAACAACAACAAATAAAAACCCAGTAATTTGACTAGATGCCTGGGGCCGAAATTTCTGTCGCTCCCCCAGCAATAAGCCCGAAACCATCGCAGGACAGAGGCCAGGCGAGTGTGGGAAGCGAAGGAGCCAGAGACGGGATAGGAAAGAATGGAGACTCCTCTGGCGGTGAGACAAGGCCAGGAAGGTTTGTGGATTCGGAGAGCCTCCAGCTGCCGCTGCTGGCCGGCTGTCTGGCCGCTGCGGCGGCGGTGGCTGGCGAGGAGCAACCAGCCTCCTGCTCAGGCTCAAGGAGGCGAGGAGAAACCGATCGGGACGCCGAACTGGTTAGCTGCGGCAGGTTCCAAGCACACCGGCCGGGCCCGGGCCGAGCTCCGCGGCAGCAAGTTTGGCGCTGGAGGTAACCGAATTAAAAGGCGCCTTAGCAACTCTGCTCCGGGACTTTTCCTAACAGGGCTCCAGGCTGGAAGGCGCAGAGGCCTGGCTCAATGGGACAGTAAGGAACCCGAAGGTGTCACGGGGATCTGAAATCTGGGATCCAGAAGAGGGGGTGGGGAACAGCTCTACCTAACCAAACAAGTCTATTTCCCTTGCCTCCATGTTGGAAAAATTCAGGCTCCATAGGGCTTCTCGGAAGGGTGGGATGGAGACAGTGGCTCCGGGCTTCCCCTCAGGGTCTCGCTAGAGAATGGAGGCAAGCCCCCCCATCCAGAACCCCACCTTTCCAGGCACACTCCTGGGAGAGCCAGGAAGAGTAACAATAGCTGGAGAAACCCCAGGAGAGAGGATAGGCCACCTTCCAGGACTTAAAAAAATAATAATAACGAAAGGAAGAAAAAAATTAAAGGATAAGAAAAGGAAAGAGAAAGGTTTGGCTCTTCTTAGCAAACGGGGGAGAGGGGATTCAGCCCTGGGTCTGGCTGCTGGAAGAGAAGAGAGAGGAAAAGGAGAAAAGCGGAAAGGAAGAGAGAGGGAGGGGGGAGGGAGGGGGAGAGAGGGAGAGGGAGAGAGAGAGGGAGAGAGAGAGAGAGAGAGAGAGAGAGAGAGAGAGAGAGAGAGAGTCAGTCGCTGCGTGGAAGGAAGCTTAAAGCTTGTGAACTCTTCTTGAACCGAGATTGGAGTCATATGGGCCATAAATCATTGAGACATACTCTCCGCCATTCACAAACTGATAGCCTATTTCAGTCCAGCTTACCTTAGCCACCGACGAGGGGAGAACAGGCAGACATAATATATATTCACATCGAGCCCCAGCGCGAGCGGCAGGCGAGAAATCTCCCCTCCTTGAAGGCAAAGGAAAAAAAGACCACTGTTTAAAGCTGCGGCCCCCCCCAAAGCCACCCCGACTGGGGAGCCCGAGGGGCAGACCGGCCAGAGGAGCCGCCGCGCGGCGTCCGCTTCAATTCACTCGGCTTTAGAGAGGGGGGTGCGCAGGAGGGAGGGGTAGGGGAGCTGGGGGGAAAAATAGCAGACCGAAAGGTGCTGGGAGGCTCGGCTCGCCGAGAATCCAGCTCCGGGCTCCAGCTCGGCCAAGCCGCCACAGTGTGGTTGCCCTATAAGACTGGTACGCCCTACTCTCCGTAACAATGGCCTCTGCTTTTGCACAGGGAAAAAAAACACACACACACACACACACACGCTCGCCCCCCCACCTCTCCCCTTTAGCAAGCATAGATGCCTGATAAGGAGGGAAGGTGATCACAGTGCTAAGAGCTGGGGGGGGTGTGCCTCCCCCAAATAACAGTGCGAAGCAAAGAAAGTAGAAGGTGCTCTTGTTTTGTTTTGTTTTGTTTTTTAAACAGGAAAATTGTTTTACATCGAGATGGGGGAAGAAGAGAAGAGCAAAATGCAAAGAAAGCTAGTGGAGTTTACATAGTGCCCCCCCCCACTTATTCAGGCCCCACTATTGGACCATTATGCTAATTCGAGAAATGGCCTCTGGAGACCTAGCCAGAGGCTTGGCTGGGCCAGGGGTGCTGAGTATCCCTCCTGCCCACTCACAGGCGGCCCACCAAGCCACCAAGACTTTTTTTTTTTAAGTAGACACTCCTGGTGGCTGAGTCCCTAATCCCAGTCCCTGATCCTTCTCTCCTCCCCATGCCCCATCTCCCAGTTTCTAATGGGGGAGGGGGACAAGGCCAGACTTTACACACACACACACACACACACACACCCCTTTTGAGAACAGACAACTAGCGGTGAGTGATGATTAAAAACCCAGAACATCTTGCAGGGGGAGAGGGGTTGGAGGGAGGGTGACAGAAGGAAGGATCCCGTGGTTTAGCTGGAGCACCAGACAGCCGGTCAGAAGGGCTCTGAGAACTTCAATGAGTCGTTTCTGTTAAGATTCTCACCTCCAGACGGGCAGAAGGGGCTAAAGGGTGAAAAGGGTATTTGTACCCCGGAGAAGATGAGAACTCCAGAATGGCTTCATTTTGAATGTACTGGCGGACGGGATGGAGGATGATCATCAGTACTCAGAACCAATCTGTTTGTTTCTCCTCCTCCTCTACACCACCACCATGCTCTGCTCGGCAAGACTTAGGACTCTTGGCACAAGTGAAGGAGCTACAAAAGCTAAAAGTTTTCTTAGGGTGTGTTTGAACAGGGCAGGCAAAAGCAAGTAGGAGGCCTGTAGGAGGAAGACGGGAGCCAAGAATGTAGGTGTCTGCACATTTGGGCAGGGGGTGGGGAAAGAGCCATTGGCAGTAGAGGCAAGAAGACAAAAAGAGCCCAGGCCAATTTTACAGGCTGGAGTGCCTGCAGGCTGCCTAACTGCTGACTTAGGGAGATGACACAGAAGGCAGCCGGTGTCTCTTTTCTACCGGGATGGCTTGGAAACTGGTTCTCTCAACTTCATAAAGACAGATCCAGCTGGGAGCCTGTGCTTTCCTGATTAGGGCACTTGTTCTTTGCCTTCTCCCATCTGGATACACCAGGACAGGCATGGGACGGGGAACAAAGGTGAGAGATCTCCAGCTATTGCCTTCCCTCCGGAAAGGATGACAGGGTCTCACACTTGCAATAACTCTCTTGCCTTCCCCCCACCACCACCCCAAGGCTCTTCTTTAGGGGTAGTAAAGGGAATGGCCCTTGGCTTAGGGCCCCACTGTTTCTAAGCTCATCAAATCAGATCAAATGGGCTGGAGCAACTGGTTTTTCTGGGGCCCTGTTATACGGAAGGAACCTGTGGTCTTCCTATCCTTCAGCACCAGGAGTCACATGCACAGATGTGATACCTGGGATCCTACAGCCTCTCCAGAGCTGGAGCTAGAGGAAGGTGGGAGTGGAGAGGGTAAGTAGAGAAAGCGGGAGCCAATTTGCTGTGTTTATTAGTAGTATTAAGAAAAAAAATTAATGAAGTGTTGGGGCTCAAGCCAAGAGCCTCCTGAGGAACTGTTCTGCTATCCAACAACTGTGATATGAGATCTACAGGGTGAGACGCCAAAGAATTTGAGATCTGGCATGTCAGCAGCTCAGGCCAGGAAGACTTCCAGAGGCTTCAGGAAATTTCAATCACAGACCATCTCCTCTACTTCCCACAAATAAAGAGGGTTTTTTTTTTTAAATGTTCTTCAGACTCTTCAGCTCTTCTAAAAGCTACCACCACTGACTAGAGGTGGTTGTTGTGAAATTAAGAAGAAACCTGGTCACCTTTGGGACTGCACAGCTTTGCCTAAAGGGATAACAAAAGAGCCTACATGTCACCTAGCCACTGCTGTGGGGCACAACAGAGGCAGGGGTGGGGGGAGAAAATGGAAAAAACTTGGGGTAAGCAAAAGACTATCTTGTCCCAAGACTTCTTCACCCCTGGTGGTGCAAGAAGGAGGGGCATCCAGAGATGGGAGCAAAAAGGGGAGATCTAGGAGTGAGGAAAGGAGCAGGGGAAAAAATTCAGAGGATGTGCACCTCCGAATGTGGTAGAAGTTGAATCCAAGGTCTCATGATCAGTATTTGAGAGGCAATTAGATATTTGTTTAGTTTCTTGTCTTTCTCCTGCCCCCCCCCACCCCCAGGCCACAGGGAGCTGCCCGCCATGAAGCTGGGAGGTGACAGGGAACAGAGAAGTATGGCTTCCTCCAGAGGGTTTGTTCTGTTCAGAAAGGTGGTAGTGACCAAAGAGTCTTTGCAAATTGAGAAGACAAAGGCTGGGTGGGCAGTCGGAGTGAGGAGCTCGGGGCAGAGGACTTCCCAAGGATCTGAGGATAGTCTCTGTGGACTGAAAGAAGACAGAAGGATAGACTAGATACCATGATTTAGGGGTAGTTTGAAACGGGCAAGTGGGGAACAAATTTCCTCCTGGATTTAGAGAACTTGGTAACTTTGTGGGAAAGAGAGGGCAAGAAGAGGAAAAGCTCAAAGAATGAGCCAGCCAGCCAGTGTGAAACACTGGCAAACACAGATATGTGTTAAAACAAATGGGAGAGAGCACCCCCTTTCACGAGCATCCTTTTTGTCTTTGTAGAGACAGGGTGGTAGCTCTGCACTCTCTTCCACGACTTCTGCTTGGTACTCAGCATCGGGAGAGTAGGAGCCTTGTAAGCAACCTTGGAGTAGTTGACCACTGACTGCCCATCCTTGTGAACCTCAGTGCGATCATCCCTACCCACCCACCCCTAAAGAAAGTCAACAAAGAACAAACAAAAAATTAGCTCCATAAGGGCAAACAGAGCTGGCTCCTTTAAAACCAGCATCTGCACTCAGTCTTCTGGTGACCAGGGATTCCATTCTGAGCTCAAGCAGCAGAAAACTCCTCTGGCCTTACTGGAGCTGCGGCCGGCCCGAATTTAGCAAATTGCTTCTTGCTTTCCCTCGTCCAGGCTCCCTGTCCCATGCTCTTTTCTCGTGTGGTGGTTCAACTTTGTGAATACTTTAAAGTTCAAGCACATCTCCATGTCCTCTTAAATATGAATGATTTTAAAGCTTTAGGTTTGTAAACGGAGGAGCGTGTTATTAATGAAGATGGCTTTGTAAAATAGACATTTGTTTCCCTAGTCCCTGGCTCTCTAAAAATGCTTGAGTGGGAAGGAACAAAGAAACATGGGAAGGAGATCTGAGCGCTTTCCCCAAGGCGAGTGTAGACGCAGCTGATGATAGCTCCGAGGGGAGAGGGCGGGAGAAAGCCTGCCCCAATGAGAAAAGAAAAGAAAATCCAGGCTGTATCCCACCCCGCCTCAGACTAAGAGCGGGTAAGGAAGAACATCACATAAAGTCTCCTGGGTACCAGTGGAAGACCCCTAAAACTAATACTAATTGGACCACAATCAGCAGCAGGCAGGCTCTTTAGTCATGAAAGATCTGTTTCTGAATCAGGGACATGTAGAAGTTTAGCCCTGGGAAACCCCACCCCTGTCAGTGTGGAGACAAAGGTAGCCAGGATGGAGCAGCAGAGGGGAGAGGGGGGGAGAGACTGAATCCTGGGCAGCTGGGGGAGGATGCTGGGAGAAGGAGGGAGATAGTGGCTAGACTGGCTGGCTGAAGGACACAGTCCACTTCGAGTGGCCTGCAGGCAGGGTCTCTCCTGACTGATTGGATGTCTCTCTCCCAATGACCTCTGTTTAGCAGACAATAACTCACTGGATTAATGGCCAATCAGTGGAAGGCCTCCAAATATAAAACTCCAAAGTCAGAACGGGATAGGACGAGAGTCTAGGTCTGGGAGTCTTTTTATAACTTTCTCTCTCAAAATAGGTTTGGAGGACTGGACTATCTAACCAGAGTCTGGGATTTCTAAAAAAATGAAGTTACTTCGCTGTCTCCACTTCCTGCCTCAGAATCCCCAAGTCATACTTTTCCTAGGCATCCTAAAACTCTCCAAAACCCATCACCCTCCTTATATCCTTGATCCCAAAAGAAATTGCCCTTCACATAGCTGTGCATCTGGGAAGCCATTGCTTTCAAGTTTTGTGTCTCTGTAGTTGGAAGAAGAAGAAAAAGAAAATAGAATGAAACAAAGTAGGGACCTTCCATTTTGCTGGCCTCCATTCTAGTTACCGTGGAAGGACAGACAGTATGGTGCTATGGCACACTCCCAGATAAAGAAAGTCCAAAACATCCAGGGTCAAGGCTGAATCCCTGGGGAAGCTGCACCTGCTTTCACAGATTCTAAACTGTAATCCCACATTCTGGGTCTTGGGCTAAGATAAGAGGAACCTCAGATACTGGATTCCGGACAACTCCAGCCCTGGCTTAGCATCTAACAGAAAAAGACCCTTGTCTGATGAAGCTAAGGCCCGTCTCCCTTAAACCCTGCACGATTCCAGCTCACCCCAGCTAGCTAGATCTCCATTGTCATTACTCTTGACCTGGGCTTCCATTCTGTTAAGAACAGGGATTCCTTCAAGAACACACAGTCCAGAGGACTTCCTAGAGGTACAGGCAGAGACAAACTCTGAATTTTGCAAACAAACCATGCAGTAACTTCTATAGTCAGATATCCACAGAACTGCCAGACACACAGGAAGTTACTCCCAAGCGGTATCCCACAGAAGATGGAGATACTGAGAGGCACCTGAAAGCAGAATGAGGGAGAACTTGGGTGTCTAGTCCAACTCTGCCATTCTAGCAGAGAGGGAAACTGGGGCCCACAGTGAAAACTAAATTGAATTTGGGTTACACTTGCTACAGTCTTGAGATCTAGGAGACTTGGCCTTTAATCATGGCAGCTTGGTTGTGTGACTTGAAGTTGAGCGTTCTTTGGGCCTCAGTGTGCCTCCCTTTAGAGCCAAGCTGTTTGTACGGAGGTGAAGGAGCAGACTAAATAAATGATCTCCAAGGTTCTCTTTCAGGCTGAATATTGGTTATTCTCTATGTCCTAATGTAAATATGAGTAACGGCAAACAATAATAAACTGAGTTCAGCTGATAAGTGCAGCAGTGCCATTGTTATCAGCCGCAAAATACTTCCTCTTGGGATTTACACGTTTACTCTGCTACCACTGAGCACAAGTCCCTGTCTGGGTCCTCTCTCTTGCCCCCACAGAAACAGTGGGTCTCCCTGCTCCTCTTCTGAGTGGAGGATGGGTTGTTTTCTATGCTTCTTACAAAATCTAAAGTGCTATTTTTGGATGCAGCCATCTGAGTAGTAAATAATTAATTTGTATAATTAGAAAAGGAAGGCTTCAACCTGGTAATTTTTAACCAGGCATCAATAAGCCCATTGTACCAGCCTGGCCTTCTCACCCCAATCTCCCCCCCCCCACTTCTGCCCACACACCTACTAGCTCCCAAAGTTGCCCTCCCCCCACCCCTCAATTGACAACCAGCATTTCCAGGACGGCCAATGTGTGTGTGGTGGGGGCTTTGGGGGGTGTCCTCAGAGCCAGAGTCTGCTCCCATCCCAACAAAGTTCCTTTCTCTGCTGTTCCCCCAGAGATCCATCTGCAGGCAGCTGCCCCTCAAAGTATGATTTCCTACACACCCACCCCAAGCTGCACTGAGCTCCAGGTCCAGCTCTCAGCTCTTGAGAAACAGGCAATCCACCTTCTCAGCTCAAGATGCCCCAACAAGGCAGTGGGTTTGCATTTCAAGAAACGCCCATTAATATCAATTTACTTCACTGAAACCTCGGGTTCTTCATCAAGTTGATGATTTATGATAAAATCAATTAAATTACGGCCACTTAGGGCCCAGCCGCTTCCTCTCAGATTTCATTGGTTCGGGCCCAAGTGTCTGGTGGAAAAATGCAAGTTTAGCTGGAGGCGAGGAAAGATAATTCTGTGGCTGAGAAAATTTAATGCAAAACAATTTGCAGGCAGAGCCGGTGTCTGGACAGAAACACAAGAGCCACTAGTTGGCCTGCGGAAATAACTATCTAGGGGTCAAAATGTTTTCTCCCCACCCTCAACATTCTGCATGGTTCCCTTATTTTTGGTCATCTGTGTGTTTACTTAACACCACCTCTCAACAGAGACTGGGAGGATTTGAGCAGCAATGGTAGGACCCAACCCTTCCAAGACCAGACTTCAATGGCCCCCATTTCCCTTGCTATAACAAGTCTCCCCTACCCCACACCCTTTCACCCAACCATGTTTGCTAAATTCTTAGCATCCCACTACAAAGTTACAGATCCAAAGTGAAGATGAGCCAGGATAGGCGTGGGCTGGCAGTACACATACAGAGAGGAAAGAGGAGCGGTTGCCAGAGGCCTGGACAAGCAGGCTTTGCTGCCTGTGACTTTTTAGAAGAAAGAAAGGTCAGGCTGGAGAAGCAATACCTCACCGACAGCATAAAGAGACAGTGAATGGTACCCAAAGCTACCCTATTCCAAGGTACCAGGACCAGAGGACACCCAGTCCCACTCCTGGCTCTTTATATGCACTCACAAATTGATTCTATGTAACTGCAACGCCAATCAGAGCACACACATACACGCCCAGGGTTTAGGCCCACTCCCATAATACACAATCTCCACACGTGCGTGCCTGCACACCCCTCATGCCTCACAAAGCACCACACCCTTCGCCTGTGAAGAGGTGATTCCTAGGGTCTTCCTGCATCTGAGAAAATAAATCCCAATGCATCAGCCTAGCATCGCCTCCCACGCCAAGGAAAGCGGCTTCTCCCCGCCTCTACTCTGTTTGGTTTTTGGTTTCCAGAGCAGGCAGATAGTAAACACAGCTTCTCTGAAAGCCATAAATCAAGCCCTCTCCTACCTTCTCAGCTTAACACCCAGCCTCCGCGTAACCTCTTGTCATTTCAGCTTCAAATAACTCCTAGGTGCTAAAGGGCTGGCCCAGTGACAGCTGGGCTGTGCAAGCCAGGCCCAGCCTCATGTTTCCCTCACCACCCACAGCTCCCATCTCCCCTGGGAAAATCCCTCAAAGTCTCTATCCTTCCTGAACCCCAGAGCTCCCCAAATCCTGATCGGATCTTGTCTACCCACAGCTACAGATCCACAGTCTTCCACACTCGCCCTACACCCCAGGACCCCGGACCCCAATCTCAGTCCCATACCATCTCCTCTAAGTTGTTCTGATCTTTGTTTAGCATTCAGATGCCACCGTGGGGAGTGAGGGTATCCGCGACCCTCTCTCCACACCCACCGGGCCGCGGGGCGCTGGACTGAGCACCGCACACTTACCTGTGCGGTCTCGGACTAGGGTACGAGCCGAGGCGGGCGGCCGAGTGCGGGGAACGCGTGAGAGCTGATGGTCAGTCCCGGGACCCTCGGCCCGGGCTGGGGATGCGCCTGGGCCGGCCACATCCTGGTCGCTTGGCCCGGGGAGCACCCCCGCCGTGCTGGAGGGGGGGTGAGGAAGAAAGAGGCCGGCCTGCGCCTCGCCCCCGCCCCCGGCTTTGTTCCGCCTGCGGGGCCCGGAGCAAGGCTCCTGCTCAGGGATGCTCCGGGTAGGCCAAGTCCTCGGTCCCACCAAAGCCGGCGCCGAATTGCGGGGAAACCCAGGTTGGTGCGGGACCCGGCCTGAGAAGTGACCGAGTCGCCGAGCGAAAGAAGTGGCGACTGACAGGGCCACTGAGAAGCGCAGGGGCCTCGGGGGCGCCATGGCGGAAGGCGGGCGCACCGGCGGCTCTTCAATGTCACCAGCGAAATGGGTTCCATATGTCCGGCCCGAAGGAGAAGGGAGGGAATGGGAGACGGTCCAGGGCAGGGCAGGAGGGGGTGGGGTACTATGGAGGAGGGAGAGCTTGGGCAACAGAGGTAATGGGAAGAACTGATGGGGGCCCAAAGGATTGCTTTCTTTCTTTTTCTCCTTCTTCCCCAACTTCCCCTTCAGGCCTTTTAAAGTTGCTTAGGCTGATAGGGTCTCTCCCTTTTATTCTTTTCTTTCCTGAAAGATGAAAGAGGGAGGGGATCTGAAAGGGAAGCATCCGTTTGTTAAATTGAAGGGTTAAGGAAGAGGTTTGGAGGTGAAAGTTCTTGTAAAACCAACTCCTCCTTGGTTTTGAAAGAGAGTTAAAGAGGGAAGCTGAGGAAGAAGGATTCTTCCCTCTAGGTTCCCACGTCTTGGTCCAATCTCCCTGCAGTGATGGCGTTTGTTTTGGGAAAGAGTCCCATTACTGTACCAGTAGTAGGGCAGGAGGAGACTAGCACGTCCAGGACATCTTGGCCATCCCCTGGCATACTAGATTGTCCCCAGGATGCTTCACACCTGATTAGGGTCTTCAAAAGGCTTACTCTATAGTCAGTAGTTTCTAAGAAGGTCTCAGCTTTGGTAACTTCCTGTAAAGAAAGCTTCATGTACTGGAGACAGAGACTGGCTCATGAGGCTGAAGGCCCTCTGAGGGGCAAGGTCTCTTCCCCCTCCCTCTCTGCCACCTCTGTTGTCTCTGTCCCTTTCTCATAGTCCCTTTGTCACCTTACTCTCTGCCTTTCTCAGCTTCTTAAGAGAATCTGAGTGGCACCTCAGGCAGGACTTCTGAGTCTCTCCAGGAATCACTTCTGGGCTGGGTGTGCTCCTTAGGCTGCCTCTCCTTCTCCTATGGGGCTCTTTCCTCTGTGGGAGAATCTACACCCTGTCTCTGAGAGAGAGTCTTTAAGGGAAGCAAACTGAGCAGTTCCCATTACCACTTCTTTCATTTAACTGTGGTGTGTGTCCTTCCAGAACAATCTCTTCCCCTATGACTGGCCTTTGTCTCCTCTCCTTCCGTCCTAACACCCTGTCCTTGAGCTCAGCTTTGACTTTCTACCCCAAAGGGAGCCTGCTGTTTTTCTCCTCTCTCTCCCTCTTCATTCTCTCACTCATCTTTCCATCCAACTCATCTGATCGTTAAAGCATTAGTAGCCCAGCATCCTGGCATCTTAAAGGCATAGTGAGATGCTACAGTTGTACAGAGAAAGAGGATGTGAGCCCATGCTGGGGAAAAGACCAGATCAGCAACTTTCCTAGAGTCCCATCCACCAAATATATGTTACTCCATCCCTAGGGGGCATAGAAGCAGATTCAAGGGTGGGAGTTAAAGATATAAGACACAGGGTGTTTCAAGGCTAACCGAAACAAATGCATATATGTATATGTACATATGCATATATATAAATGTATGTGTGCATATACATATATAGTCTTCTCAAACTTGATGATTTGGGGAAAGGCCTAGATATCTAGATGGATGCACCAGGCCTCAAACAAGGGGATTCAGGTTGGGGGGTTGGCAATGACTGAATGATAATAGTGACAAGGGATGGTTTCCTTGCTTTGTCTCCTGAGGAAGTCTGTATGAGAGTTGGGGGAGAGGAAAGGGGAGGTATATCAGTACCACCTCATTTCCCCAGGGCCAGAGGAGACAAAGGCAAGTGGGGGGGGGGGGGAAAAAGCTGAGGGGTGGGACAGATCTCCTAAGGAAAGGTGGCAAGGGAAAAAGCAGGAGGTGAATCTAAGTGAAGACTCTGGAAATGGGGGTAGGGGCCATGAAACCAGCTTCCAGCAATCTCCAGTTAACTATGATCCAGCTCCCCCAAGTAGATCCTTCAGGTTCTACACTCTCCTTCTTTATCTCCTGAAGCAGGCTGAATTCAGAAGCTAGCACAAGTCTACCCTCCCTCCTTCTTACTCTTCCTCCTCTTCAGGGAGAAAGAGATGGATCTTGGATTTTAGAGATCTCAAAATTTTGGCCTAAATTCTGGGGCACCAAGTGAGAGCAAACATTCTCTTCTTCATCTTTACACGTGAACATGTGAAAACACACACCAGGTGAGACACACTGGGTTCCCTGACACTAAGTAGATGGAGGCCGGACTAAAAGGCTCGGCTACCAGCTTCCAAGGAACACTTCCCCCAACCAGTCTCCCTCCCTGCAGTTGTCAGCCCTGTTGAGGTTGTCCATGAGTTCAGACTCCTCCCAGTTCCTTTTATGCAGATCGGACTGTGCCCCTTTCTGTCTCTTCAGATCTCTTTCAACCCAGAATTCCATTGAGAGGCTTCTACACTGGCCCGCAAATCCCCGGTTAACCAGGAGAGACTAGGGCTCAGCTATTACTTGGAGCAGAGTGTAGAGTAAGCTCCCGGGATGTTGCTTGGGCTGGGGCCTGTGTTGCCACTCCGTGGGGCTGATGCCATGAATAATTTAACACCTGTACAAGATCACTCTAATTCTGCTGCTCAAAGGTTTACACTAGCAGGCAAAGTTAAATATCACAGATAATAGTGGCTATAAAGTCAACTGGCCAGACTCCAGCCAGGAAAAGAGCAGCCCTTGGCAAGCAAGGTTCTGGCTCTCTGCCTCTCATCCATCACAAGTTTGGGCATAGGATAGGGTATGTCCCCAAGAAGCCAAATCAGACTTTGCTTTTGTCCAGCAAACTCTTCTCTACCTGAAGCACCAGAGGAAAGTTACCAGGTCTCTCACTGTTGATCTGTACCCCAATTGCTCAGTATTTGGCAGGGGATGGGGAGGGGTAAGGGAAAGACACACATCCAATATTCTGGAACACTCTTCAACTTTCCAGGACCACTTGACTCCTAAAATATTTCTTTTCTAGAATAACTTAAGAGAATTTCTTCCACTTTACCCCCCAAACACACACACACACACACACACACACACACACACACACACGAGAGAGAGAGAGAGAGAGAGAGAGAGACAGAGACAGAGACAGAGACAGAGACAGAGACAGAGCGAGACAGAGAGACAGAGACAGAGAGACAGAGAGACAGAGACTGACTTTCACTGCCCAGGAAACTTTCTTTGTTTCATTAGGTCGAAGGAAGGCTCCTGGGGTGTGAATTCATTTCCTTGTTTTGTAGCCTAGAGGGTGGGGAGCCTAGGCTTTCAGCTTCTCTCCCTGCCCTTCACCCTTTTCCAGCCACCATTGTCTTCCACAAGTTAGGTAACTCCTCCACCCTCAATAACCCGATACACACCAAACCTTTAAGTACAGCTTTAACACTCTAGTAAACCACCCTGTCCCCCAATCAGTTGCAAACATTTCTATTGGATCCTCACTGAATACAAAAAATTGGTGCCTTAAAATCCTGTAATTTCTTCCAATGCCTCCACCTCTTTGCACACACCCCCCACACCTTTTGCCTTCAGAGTTGGGTTTGTTCACCCAGGAAATGCCAAACTCCTAGGAGGAACTGCCGCAGAATACAGCATTACTTGCCGCTGGAATGTTAGCTCTATGAGGTTTGCAAATATCATTTTTCTATTAGGTCATGATCTTTGACTGGGTTTATATGCCAACGAGGCATTTCTGGTTTACCAAAGTTATACAAATCTCATCTTAATTGATAATCACAGATGCTGTAATTTAAGACCTCCAGCTATAGAGCTTTCATATTAACTGTTGATATATTACTGTAAATTGTCTGAAATAACCCAACTCCTGGGAGCAGAGCAGAGAGGGAAGACGTGCCTCGAAAAGCGGCTCTCTCTCCCTGGCCACAGAACAAGCCCAGCTTCTACATCATTTTCTGTGAGAAATGATTTATCGAAGACATGGCCATAAACAACACAATTCACTCACAAACACATGCAGACACACGCGTGCATACACACACACACACACACACACACACAATGGTTGGCATGCCGGCTGAGAAGCTGACACCCATATTGCTATAAATCAAGAAAAAGGTTGGAAGAGAGAGAGAGAGAGAGAGAGAGAGAGAGAGAGAGAGAGAGGAATATTCCTAAAATCTCTATGCAATGCCTCAATGGGTATGAACACAGAGCACCCTGTGAAGAGAAATGGCAGGAAATGAAGATGGCTATTTGTCACATTTTACGACAATAACATTAATAACAAACAATAAATTTACATGGACATATAAGGCGCGGTAGGTAGTGAGAAATCCCTTCTACTTACAGTACCCCAGCCCGCGGTGTGGCTCCAGCTGCGGGGCTCTTTTACTGATGCCTCCCTTTCTTTTTCTCTCTCCCTCTCTCTCCCTCTCTTTTTTTTTTCTCAGGGTACAGGCTTGTTTTTCAAAGGACAGTTGAATTGGACGTCAGAAACAGGGAGACCGAGCCTGCGATTTTCCTGACGAATACATATCTATTCTGCAACCTCGGCATTAATTATTTAATGAATCACGTGACCAGGAGGGGGAAGGGGGTCTTTCGATTTCAGGCTCAAAGGACCACTATGACCTTCCCCTTCAGGAGGAGAAATTTTCCTGTAAAATAGGTTCCCCCCAATGCACCAATGGAATAGTAGCAAGGGCTCTCTCCCACAGGCGCATCTACACATAGTCGGCTTATAGCTCCCTACCCCCACAGGCACACACTTACCCACAGCCCACCTCTCCTCTCTCCCTTCGCCTCCTGCTTCTGCTTAGTTCCTAGAGGTGCAGAAACAGTCTGCAGGGGCGTCAGGGTGGGGGTGGGGTGGGCACTGAGCCCTTCTACAAGCCTCTGGTTTTCTCACTTCCTATCTGCATTCTTTAGAATTGAAATTCCACTTCCAACTCCAGTCTGTCCCCCATTACAGGGGTATTTATTTTAGCAGGACCCCACTCCCTTCAAACTCATCAACAGTGTATCTAAGGGAAGCAGATGGGAAAGGAAGACTCCATGCAAGTCCTTGCTACCTTGTATGCATCAAGAGTGAGACTTCTTCATGCTTTAATTCACTTTCTGATCTTTTGTGCTGTGCCTTTGAAAGGTCAGGGGCAAACACAGTGAAGGGATGACTGGATCTCCCAGGATTGAGAATAATCAGGAGGAGGACTTTCCCCCTTAGCATTGTTACTCTCCTAGGGAGCTAACTGCTGCTGCTGATTTGACAATAAGCTCCAGAGACAAAGACCTAGGGACCAAGGATTCCATATAAAAGAAGCGGATACTGGGACTCTACCTATGTCCAGTCCATCTCAGTCTCTGAAAACCACCATGATGGTACCTGAAGTGTTGAAACAAGAGCAAACAAAAACGGATAGGATAGGGAAGCCCTGAAGCAGCCTGGGGTCTATATTTCCAGGTGCTAGTGTCCTAGGCTTCCAATCAACAGACAATGGAGACTGATCAATGAGGAAAAGATAGGATGATACATGTCAAAAGTGTTAAACATTAGGATAGGAGAAATCCATGCCCTAAGCAGGGAGGTGAAGGGGGGGGGTAATACGGGCGCTTTCCCTTCAAGAATAAACATAGCCAAACAAACCCCAAACTCTACAAGTTATAAGTGAATCTCAGTCCATAGCTGGAGCTGAGGGGTGGGAGTGGGGGACCCAAAGGGAAGTAGCAAAACATTCCTAAGAAGCCCCGTGCTGCACATTCCTAGCCTTATCTACCTCAGCAGCTCTGGCGTAGCTGAGACCAGGCCGACAGAGCATCCGTGTAATGGGAAAGAATAAAGCCAACAGGGTCGGGGAGCAAGGGAATGAGGATGAAGGGCCTCCTCTGGCTTGTTTAGAAGGGTCTGAACCCAAAGCGACTCAATGAAGGTTAAAGACCTCTTCTTGTAACACACCCCAAAGAAACAGCCTCCCCACGTGTGCCTCAGAGGTTTTGAGACGGCAGGACCCCTGCGGAAAGTACTGGAATCCTGCCCCATCCCCACGGGGAGGGGGCGCCGGCGGAGCCCAGACTCTGTAGGGGGGGGTGGTCAGCTTTGATTGTCCAGATACCGAACACAGACTAGTATTGAATTCAGCCTGATGCGGATGGAGGCCTGCTCCCGGCTCCTGCGAGGCAACAGTCTACAAGGTCCCTGGCTACAAATCCATTAAAAGGAAAATTGTCCTTCAAAGACAAACAAGGTGGGGGGAATGGAGGGAGAGAAGGGGGCGGGACAAGGAGAGGAGAGAAGAAGGAGAGAGAGAGAGAGGGAGAGAGAGAGAGAGAGAGAGAGAGAGAGAGAGAGAGAGAGAGAGAG
>NW_021620860.1:3410135-3458070 GCF_004785775.1 Grammomys surdaster
GAGAGAGAGAGAGAGAGAGAGAGAGAGAGAGAGAGAGAGAGAGAGAGTTGGGACTCGAGGAAACGAGGAAATGGCAGTCTTTAAAACTAAAGATAGCAATCCTTAAAACGGTGACATTATTTTTAAGGACAAAAAAAGGGAGAATCCTCCTACAGAAAGGAGAGGGCAGGCAGGGTCTGTTAAAGTACGCACACTCTTTTCAGATCCTGGGAAATGTCCATGTTCAAATAAACAAGCGCCTGAGCGCGAGCTGGGCGCTTTCTTGCTGCCGATAAAGCGAACGTTTAGACTGAGGAAAGCCGAGATTGATTTACGAATCTGAACGCGCCAGTTTTATGGCCGATCACAAATCCGTCAGCGCTCAACTCACACTGGGAAACTTCCCAACTCCGTTTTCCAATCAAACCCGCTCGGTAGTCACCGCTTCCCAGGGAGACCCACCAGGCGCTGAGGCTGCCTCCGGGATCCTAGAAGGACTAAGCAGCCTCCTGCCCAGGCTGGCAGGCAAGCAACAGAAGAGAGGGAGTGCAAAGGGCTCAGGGAACTGCGGGAGAGGTCAAAAGATTGGAAGGCCTCACTCGGAGGTGGTCACTAGAGCCGTGGAAAGAGAGCCCAGGCAGCTGTCAGTTCCAAAAAGGTTCAGGTCTGGAAATGGGGGGTTGGGGAGGGAGGTTGATCTTTCGCTGTGAGTCTAGGGGAACCCCAGCTTTTCCCTTCTATTGTTGCCTTTCCTCCTTTTGGTGAACCCTAATCCTCAGAGATTATAAACTGCACAAAACAGTTTATAAAAGTTCTACGTGACTAGGTCTTTGTCACTTGGACTTAGAGAGGGTCCCTGCAATGGACCTGTTATGTATCTTTACTGGCAGTAGGTGCCCATTAGCAACAAGCCCCAAATATTTTCAATATCAAAGGGCCCAGTTTGCCCCTCTGCCCATCCCTTTCCTTCCTGGGCCCCCCCTAGTTCCTCCACATATGCTACTCAGGGACAAAGAAAAAGCCAATAGCTCCAGTTATTTCTTGTCTGAAACAAGAGTCCCCGAATTACAGAGAAGATTTATACGAGCAAGCACGCCTCACACGCTCTCCAGCAAAGCACTGCCTCTTCCTTTTTTCTTTTTTTAATTTAAAGAGAGCAGTTCCTCTTCCCAACTAGGGAAAAAAAAACCCTCTTCCTCCTCTTCTTCATCTCTCCTTCCTTCTCTCTCCTTCGATGTGTGCTGCTACTGGGATATTTAATGCAGAAGACGGAGCACAGATTACAGAGGAGGGGTGTATGCCCCTCTTTTAGCAAATCTTCCATTTTTCTCTTGACTTGAAAAGTTTCTACCAACTTTGGTTAGCCCAGAAAAGTGAGCCCTGGATGTGGTCAAAGCCTCCTGTGCCTCCCTCCTCTCATCTCTCTCACTCTATAAGTTGTTGAGGCACCCAAAGACTTAGAAAAAAGAAGATGGGGTACGGGAGGTAAAGGTGCTTACAAAAACAGCTTCCTAAACAAAGGGACTTCAGAGAATAGTTGAGGAGGGAGAGAGGGAAGGAGGGAGGAAGAGAGAGAGAGAAAGAGAGAGAAAGAGAGAGAGAGAGAGAGAGAGAGAGAGAGAGAGAGAGAATATGAAAGAATATCTCCAAGATAGGGTTGATGGTGAGAACCCTATCTCTCCAGCTCAGGAATTTATTCCTCTGATGGTCTGTGACTGGTGACTGTCTGATCTCTCAGTATTGTATCCTTTAGTCCTCCTTCCCTCAGCTCACTTTAAACAAGGGAGAGAAAGAGAGAGAGAGAGAGGGAGAGAGAGAGAGAGAGAGAGCGCTGGGATGGGGAGGATGGGGCTGAAGCCAAACCTAGAGAAGGAGCTTTACATAAGACAGACCAGCACAGTACTCCCGTACTCCCTGCCCACAGGACTTCTGGGCTAACTTAAAAAGACAAAACAAAACAAACAAACAAAACTCTACCTTTCTTCTCAATCCAGAATAATAGAAACATGATCCATAAATTCTGAGCTAGCAAAGGATTTGGGGACTAGAGGGGGATAAAGAAGCTAGGAACCCTGAGGAGGTATGACTTTCCCTCTGGGGCAGGAAGCAAGAGCTAGCACAATGTCCAGTCTCAGAGAGGTCAAGGGGCTTCCGAGGTCATTTTGTGGTTCTAATACCAAGCTAATCGCCTAGAAAACGTGGCCTCTCCATGAACTCTTCATCCTGCCAGCCTCCCTCCTCCAAACTCTCTCTAAGTGAGGCCTCAGGGAAAAAGGGACAGCACATTCAGGTCTAATGTAGAGTTCACCGATTCCTCAGCCTAAGAAGTAGGGCCCCAGAGGAAGAACAGAGTCCCCAAACCCAGAAGCAAAAGGAAAAGAAACTGAACACGGAGACTCCAGGAGGCCTGGAGTGTGGGGTGGGATGGATTGAATGGGGGTAGAACAAAAGAGGATTCTGCTTTTATGCACCTGGCCCTGAGCAGTTTCTCTTTTTCAGAGAGTAAAAATTTATCTAGAATCCCAAACTAGACACAAGAAGAAAACCCACCAAATCCACTTCTACTAGCTCCAAGGCTGGAGAGCTCCATTCAAGAACTGGATTCCATTTTTTTTTTTTTCAGGAGACTTCAGTGACAACATTTCACTGTTAAACAGTATAGACAATCAAGAGTCCCAGGACACAGGCACACACACACACACAGGCACGCACGTACAGGCTCTCCTCAGGCCTGTCTGCATTTTTCAAAACCAGAGAAGCACTTCTGAACAGCCTCACAAACAGCCTCTCTGGTGTTTTTCAGGGGCTCTGACACCTCTGTCCCGACCAGTTCAAACACTCTCCAGGTGTCCAGGCCTCTCTCTCCTTTTCTGTCTCCATGTTTCTCCTTTTCTCCGAACATCAGTCATCATAAAAGGCAGCAAACCTGCCCAACCATCCACCATAAAATAAAAGCCCACAAAGATAGTTGAAAAAGAAAGAGGAGGTGGGAGAGGTTTTTTTTTCCTTTTACGTGTAAAAGAGCCCATAAAATGATTTAAAAAAAAAAAAAAGCGCCAGCCCAAGCCAGGGCTTTGTTACCTTCTGTGCCTCTTGCCGGCTTTCCCCTGAGCTCCTCCAGTCCCATTCCTGACGAAAGCTTCTTCCGAAACTGAGAGAAAAAAGTTTTCAACTTTATGGCTCCAAAAATTTTCCCCCTTGCAGATCCGGGAGAGACGGCTAACACTTTTTTCCCCCAGCAGCCGGTCTGCGGAGATTTGCTGTTGAATAATGACAAAGGAGAGAGGATACGTATTTAAAGAAAAGAAGTGATTAATGGTTTTCTGTATAATTCTCACATTTTTCTTAGCTCTTGTCTACACAGAATGGCTGTGAACTTTAAGCTCTATAGAAATCTTCGGTCCGTCCTCGTCTTCTTCTTCTTCTTCTTTTTAAAGATTCTATTCATACCTTCCAAGTAGCAGCTTTGGCTTGATTCTTTAGAGTCATTCCTGGAGGGAGGCCTTATGGTTTTTAAGAATTATTTTCCCCTCAACTAAGAACCCTTATCTCCTCAGTTAAAACATTACACCACACCCAAGACAAAGCTAATCCTCTCTTCCTCCTTCAGAGCTACAGGCAACTCTTTCTTCCTCTTATCTTTCTTTTCTTTCTTTTAAAAAAACTGGTCTTCTGGCTTCATTCTAATGGGCAATTCTACTGCGCTGGGGATACTGGCCCGATGAGTTCTCTGGCCTACTCAGATTCCTGCTTACCTTACAGGCTAACCAGAGAAATGTAAAATAAACAACAATCAAACATGTGCAAGGGATTGGTCCTTTATTTTCTGGAAAGAAATGAAACAACAACAACAATAACGACAACAACAAAAACCGGAAATGACTTTCAATTGTGGAACTTCTTGGGGCACTTGTGACTGCACCCTGTGCCATCGTGGGCCCACAGAATGGAGGTTTAGAACTTCAGGCCTTAGAACTTCTTGGCTGTAGTACACAAAAGTGACCCAGACCTGGCAGAGATCTCTGATGATCACCTGCTCTTCTTCCCCTCCCCCACTCTGTTCTAGGGGTTATTGGGATCTCAGAGACAGGCAGCTATTTGGTCCCCAGCCTTACTTTCGATACTTTCTATGAGAAAGAAAATGAAAATTAATACAGGAGCAGGGCTTCACAAAAGAGCCCATTTGTCTTCTTGATTATCTATTTGCTTGTCAGAGTTTGAGCTATGGCACCAGCTAGTTCCTTTGTAATATAAAAATACTCAGAAACCCTGCAAACACCCAGAAACATCTGTGCAAAAAATTAGACTCATTAAAGCCTTAAACACCTCAAAGGAAAGTGATACCTTCTTATTGCAGGGAGGAAAGAGACTGGCCTCATGGAGTCCTTTCTCGAACTTTAATAACCAAAGAGCCGTCTGTCTAGGAGACAGCTTAACTGCATTTTATTTGCTTATGACAAATAAATCCCGATATGAAAGACTTTGCCCTACTTAAGCTTCTGGTGTCCTACAATGAATCTCTCTCTCTCTCTCTCTCTCTCTCTCTCTCTCTCTCTCTCTCCCCTTTGGGGCTGGAGTCAGCCCTCCTAATCTTTGTGATTCATTTTTGAACTGGACGGGGGAGAGGGGGAATTTTAAGCCCAAAACAAAACACATCCACTGCAAAGGGAAAACAAACCAGCTTCCACAACTTAGAAGTCTCTGAGGGAGAAATTATTAATGGAGCTTTAAAAAAAGAAAGAAAGGAAGGAAGGAAGGAAGGAAGAGAAAGAAGGAAAGAAAGAAAGAAAGAAAGAAAGAAAGAAAGAAAGAAAGAAAGAAAGAAGAAAACAAACTCAATTGTGAAGCCACACCCACTAGGGTGCTTGGCATATACACGGGGGCGGGGGGGGGGCACTTGTTCACACCCTTAACTTCAACATTCCAACAAAACCACGATGTGATGGTCATGAGATACCAAACATTTATTTCTGTTGTCACTCTGTACAGGACACAAATTTTCACACCAACAAAAGGTTCTAGGCTCAGGCAGCCCCCAGAGGTAGGAAGGGGCCTAGTTTTGGAATGTCAGAAAGAGAACAGGAGGACACACATGACATAAAATAATAATAATAATAATATTAATAATAATAATAAACGATGTAACAATGATAACAACGGGAGAGGGTTCTGCAACATTGTCCTTCCAGAGTAGGAGGGCCACAGCATTTTATTTCCTAATTTCACATTCATTTGTAACCTAAGAGAAGGCCTCGGCTCTACTACCTTGAACTGCCCAGAAGACATTCCCAGCTCCCAGAACTCAACTGCCCCTCACTCTGGCAGGCCTTGCTGGACCTCCGAACAGAAGGCCCTCTTGAGTGTCCCAATTGCTTTCTTTCTTTTTTTTTTTTAATGTTCATTTATTTCTTGGGTTCATATTTGGGAACCCACGTTGTGCAGACCGCCCCTCGCTTCCCTTCTGTTCCCCCTTCTAAGTCTGTGGTGGAAGGGAATGAGCAGTCTTCTCACCCCCACCCCAAAGTGGGCACAGACAGGGAGGAAAGTTATGTGTGTGAGTGTGTGTGTTTGTTACCGTGGCCAAAACACTGTGCTATCTGGCAGTCTGAGGGTGCATTCGCTGGGTGTCAGGAGTAGGGGACAAAGAAAGAAAATCCAGGCTGTGGTCCAGCAGTGGCAGGCAGCAGCAGAGGCGGCGGCAGCGGCCGAGCCCGGCCTCATTTGTTAGCCAAGTGTCGAGGTAATGGTCGCCACCGAAGCTCGTCTTCTCCTCGGCAGAGTAAACAAGACAGATGGGCCCAGGCCTGGCATGATTAAAGATGAAGCGTGGATCCATCTTCACCAAAGCTGAAAACCTGGCGGAACAGCCTCCTCCATTTCTCTTCTGTCTTTTCCTTTCTTCCTTCTTTTCTTCCGGACCCTTCCTTTCTTCTTTTTCTTTTCTCTTTCTCTCTCTCATTTTTTAAAGGAAGAAAGCAAGAGACTCGAATCTTGCTTCTGGAGGACTTTATCCGGCTCCCCATTGTCGTTTCTATAAATAAGGCTTCCCTACCCCCGTTCTCTGTGTTTATTCCTTATAGATAAAGTGGGGGTAGGGTAAATAGGTTTTTCTGGGCTCAAGCCCGGGGACCCTCCCATACCCCACATCCCCCCCTTCGGTGCTTGCTGTTCCCCCCCACCCCCCCAGGTTCGAGCTCCTGCTTAGGGGGCACTAGAGCGCAGGGGGGCCTCCGTTGGGCCGGCCAGGGGGGCCTCCGGCTGCGCCCGCGGTGCCACCCGAGCGGATCTTGGTGTTGGGCAACTTGTGGTCTTTTTTCCACTTCATGCGCCGATTCTGGAACCAGATCTTGATCTGGCGCTCGGACAGGCAGAGCGCGTGGGCGATCTCCACCCTCCGGCGGCGCGTCAGGTAGCGATTGTAGTGAAACTCCTTCTCCAGTTCCAGGACCTGCTGGCGAGTGTAGGCGGTTCGAGAGCGCTTGGGCTCCCCGCCGGCGTAATTGGGGTTTACTGGACACACACAGAGAGAGGGAGAAAGAGAAAGTTTTATTGCCCCCGAAAGGGAGGAGGGAAAACCCTTTCTTCCAGCTAACACCGAGCCTCCAGCTCCCACTACCTCATCTTGGAGGGAGGGGTCGAACAAGAAAGACATCGCGACCCACGGAGGAGAAAAGCCACAAACTTTTAGAGGGCTGCGCTGTTGTCCTTGTTGCCCGGGGGAGGGGGCACTGTGAGGAATCTTGGAAAGATTTTCATCTCACTCTTTGGCCTGAGGATCCCGGTGGGAGAGTGAAGTGTGGGAGTGGGAGGGGTGTTGCCCTAGACCTTTCCCCGGCTTAGTCCCCACCCTCACTGCTCAGATTCCAAGCAGCGCCTTCCCCTCAGTAAAAAGTTTTGCCCACTTCTCCAGCCAAGGTACCAGATTGGAGGGGGGGGGGAAGAAATCCAGGAAGTTGATTCAACTCTCTGCTTAAATACGGATTACTTACCTCCTCCTCCTCCTCCTTCTCCTCCCCTCCTCCCACAACCCTCCCCAACTTCCAACTTTACTGGGACTGCATATCCCTGACGAAAAAGTCGCTGGGAGAATGAAGAAGAGGATGACTTCAAAGGCGCAGGGCCCACTAGGCCATAAAAATTTATGGGCGATGTAATTATGTGGCTCTGAAAACAGGAGACCGTAAATCTCTGGCAATGGCGAGTTTATAGCGGGGACAATTGGCTTCCCTTAGCTCCCTCCCCCACATGCCTCGGAGGTCCCTTCACTGTAAAGCGCCGGGGGGTGGGAGGGGAAGGGGTGCCCACGCACTCACCCGTGCTCACGTGAACTTTGCGCATCCAGGGGTAGACGACGGGCTCTTTGCACGCGGAGTGGGACGGGCTGGGATGCAGGGGGTTCTGGGCGCAGGGAGGCGGCGGGGGGCTGCTGCTGACCGCCTCGCTGCGCTGCCCGGGCTCCGGGAGGAGGGCCCCGGCTGTTGACTGCACGGGAGCCCGAGGGGACAGCCCGGGCGGTGGCGGGGGCGGCGGGGGCGGCGGAGGTGGCGGGGGCCCGGGGTCTCGGCAGGCCGCGTAGCGCTGCACAGTGCACGGCGCCCGGCGCCCAAAGGCCGCCTCCGGCTGGAAGCCGCTCTCTCGCCTCTGGCCGCCGGCGTAGTACCCGGGCGAGTGGTCGCTGGGTAGGTAATCGCTCTGTGAATACTCCTCGCACGGAGGGAACTTGGGGTCGACATAGTTTGAGTTGATCAAAAAGGAACTCATAGCCATTAATTTCTGGGAATTGCCCACAAAATATACTAAAATTTATTCCGACCCCTGACTCGTTTTCCTGTTTCCGAAAGCCCTCCTACTTACTGTCAAGTGAACAAAGTTAGAGGCCCACGTGATCCTCCGAGCCAATGGCCACCCGGCCTGCGATTCCCGGATAAGGAAATCTGCTCACCCGGACCCTACTCCAGCCAAAGAGGTTTATTTCCCCTTCTCTACCCCTCCCCACCCACCCAACACCAGGATTTACATAGGGCTCCTGCGGGGCGACCCCCTCCTCGCCTGGCTTTCTCCACAACAGAGAGGGTGATGTGAGCTAAGAAACAGTGAGCAGGTTAAGAGTGAAGAGCCTGTTTTGGGGGGTCTGGGCAGAGTACAATCCCTGCATCCCTCAGAAGTTGGGGCTCCGGGTGTAGCCCCCACCCTTGCCCTACCTAACCTCCACCAAGCGTTCTCTGTCTCCCATAGGGCACCATCTCCTCCCCAGGATGAGAGGGAGCTCACGCACTGGGTGTCTGTGTGGGGTTTTAAGTGGTTGGTGGACCAAGGAGTTCCTTCTTAAAATGGGTACCCACTAGGTCAGAGGGGCGCTGAGCTTGGGGCTTCTCGGTGCAGCCAGATGGGGAGGGGTAGGAGGTGAGCGAGGAGGCGTCGGGAGCGAGAGGGCGGGTGCGCGGAGGGACTTGTCAGAGATGAATGGAACCGCGGGCGGATCGATAGGAAATTCACGCACTAATTCGGGGAGACTTCGCCTTCCAGATCGCATTTAGTTGTACTATGAGCTTCCTTATGTCCTTCAGTCTGTCCTCCTCACCAGTCCCTCCCTTTAACCCACAAGGCCCATGGTCGGAGAAACGGCTCGACTTCCCTCACTAAAGATAGAAGATAGAACGAAACAAAACCAAACCTGCAAGTTTCCAAAAGCAACTGAATAGTAATTTGCTAATTCCCGATTCATCGAAACAATGCTAACCAAGAGTTCTAATTGCGGCTAAAGCTGCCGCCGCTGTCAGCGTGGCAGAAAGAAATTTCACATCCTTGAATACTAAGTAAAGGAGCCCTAGCTGTGCCGCCCCCACTAACAACCCAACGCACAAGAACACCCATGGCAACCTTATATTTTCAGGGCATCTTGTCTTGAACCCAATGAAATAGCGATCTCCGCATCCGTTTGAAAAGCAAATTTCCTTTGCCTTTGGACACTGTAGCCTTCAGCAACCTTCCCCCTCCCCCATGATTTCCAATAAAGCCCCCTGGACCCAGAATAAAAATAGGCAGGTTGGGGCTTAAGGATAAATTTTAAAACACCAGTAACGTTAACCTCTTGAGTGAACAAGGACCCAAGCTTCCAGGGGCAGGCAGGGGACACCTCAGGTAGATGAGATTTCTCCCTAATTGGTTGAGGGAGGAAAAGAAAAGGAGTCTTCTCGAAGTCAGTCACTGGATTGTCCTCATTTAGAAAATAATCTATTTTTCTTCTGGGAAAGAAAATGAGCGGAGTGTTTATGTCAACTACATATTCCCCTAGATACGAATTTGTGACCACAAAATTCCTTACACAAATTCGGATCTACAGGGTATATACAGAAGACAGACAGGTCTTCTTGGCCCAGGAAATTTCCAGTTCTCTTACTTTCCGTGCGTTCTTCTTTGGGGTGTGATCTGAATGTTTTCATTTTTTATTTCGTTTTGTTTTAATTTTGAGCTCTGGGAGCAGGAAAAAAGTCTCTGTGGGTCCGTTCTTGGAATTACAAGGGGTTTCAACTTTCTATTCAAAAAATAAAATAAAATAATAAAACAGCTGTTGGGTAAAGGAACCTTGTGGCCGCCGCGCGACTTTCGGTGGCATGAATTATTAGATGTATACATTAGCACAAAAGGAGAAAGGGTCATCCCGAGGCTGCCTCGAAGTCAGAATCGGGCCTTTCTGGGTGCCCTCAGCCCCTCCCCTCCCCCATGACTTTTTTTTTAAGAAAGAGAAAATACAAAACCCCAAATTGGCTCCTCCTTTGCCCCCACAGCCTTTAGTTTGTGATCAAACGCATATATAGATATTTTCCAAAGCAAAGGGAGGAGGGAGAGGTGTCTGGGTGTGAAGGGGGTGTAATAAAAGTCCTTTTGGGAAAAGTGAATGGTAAAGAGAGAGAGGAACAGCTGTGAAGAAAAATGCTGGGAGACCAAACAGATGCCCCCCCCCATATTTAATGATGGGCAATTTCTTTTACAACCTGAGAAAAAGATCAAAGGCGGTTCATTTCCGGATGAAGGGCAATGAGGAGCCATAAAAGTTGCAGCCAGATGATGCACAGGCCCCTCCCAACCTCACATATTCCCCCCCCCTATACCTCCTGGAGGCTGAAATAAGGGGACAACCCTAGAGGTGTGAGAAGGACCCTACTCCCCACACCTTGTCCCCAGGCAAGGATCCTCAGTCTAAAGGCATGCTAACTGGGCCCATCCACCTGCCTGGGTTGCTGACAGTGGGGCCAAAAATGGGATTCGGAAGTTTCTGAGTGAATTTCCTGATGCTCCCAATAACTGTTGATTTTCTAAAATGAAAAAATGAAAAATTGAGCTAGAAGGATCTGGAGCTTAGACGGGCAGAACTGGGACCAGGTGAAGGAGGCCAAGTGTGTCCAGAAGAACCTTTCTCACTACCTAGCACCCTAGGTTTGGGAAATCCTTCTGCCCTTACCGAGTAAATTACAATACTGTCAATTTCATGAACATACACAAACAAGCCCAACCATCCCCACCTATGCACACACCAGGAACACTTGCAAATGGGCAGGAGAGATCCCACCTGCAGGCAATTGGGTCCAGAAACCTCTTTCTTTATTGTTGTTGTTAAGCCTCATAGATCTAGGCATGGCAATGTTATCCTCTGGGTTTAGCTTCTAACCCCAACCTCCTAGTAGGCCAGACTCATACTTAACTGGAGAGATAGACAGGGAAAATGCATTGTAGTTTTTAATCTTCATCAAAGACAAGGTTCAATGTGGTCACCCATAGACAAAGTGCGATGCTTTGATCCTAGCATCAAGCAAGAAGAACCAAGTCTTCTCAAAAGGCATTTAGAGGTACCACGAACTACTCCAATGTCCAGGCCCCTCCCCTATTCCATATCTCCTGTCCTGCTCAACTAGCTGGCTCTCAGATACCGGTCTACACTTTTCTGATCTACACTTAACAAGGGATGTGGCCCAGGTTTCCTGAGCACCAAGGGAGAGGAATCTGATAGAGAGATGGCAACATGGGTACGTTTGAACCTAGGGCTGGAGCACTGAGATTTTCGCTTTTGCGAGCTGGAGAGCCACCACCTGCCCTCCCACCAAGGCGCAGCAACACCCATGCACACTCCCTCCCAGTATAGACGCCAGGGGCGGAAGGCAGGATGTATCAGCAACCCCAGGACAGGTTTCTCCATAGCCAGAGGCAGCCTTACCTCGCTACACTTAGAATACCAACAACAATAACCATAACAATGAAAATACACAGAGCCAGAGGCTTGTGCACTGTCTGTGCCCTATCTCTAGTGCTCCAGGTCCTTTTAAAGACTACTTAGCCTCCTTCTCCTGGCAGCCACAGGTTGCTAGTGTGACCCCTCGCTGCCCAGCCCACCCCTTCTCCGACATCACTGGCCTACCCCCACCCCCACCCCCGGCATCACAGAAAAAATCATCCACCTTTTGTGGGAGAGTTGGAAGAGAAATAGAGAGGAACAGGAACCAGGGGGCCAAGCTGAGGCCAGTCCCCGGCGGGTCCGGGCACCCCAAGCGGCTGAGGCCATAGCAAGGGCCTGAGCCGGCAAGAGTACTCACCCAGCCGCTGCCCGCCTGCTTCTAGCCAACCGGCCGTGGCCCGCTGAGCAACAGCGGAGCTTGCTCCCGTCCACTATTGTGTATCCGGAAAACCGAACCGCGGCTGCGGGCAGGGGAACCACAGGCGCCCTCGGAGGCCGGAAAAAGACTTTTTTTTTTTTTTGGTGTGTTTTTGTTTTTGAAGCGTAAGTTTTCGTATTAATCTCATACTTTGGCGGTCTTTGTTAAACAGCTAAGCGCGTCACGAGGCTCTCGAACATTTTAATAATTTTTAGACGCCGTGACCTGCAGTTCACCCCTCTCCGGGGCTCCCCCACGAGTAGGCAGTTACTATAATATGCTCATGCAGTTCGCTCGGTCATATTGAATTTTGCGCAGGTCATTACTTGGGAGAAAAATGACAGGGCAGGAATTTGATTCTGCGTACCCTCTCCAGTTCTACTTTTCTCTTTTCCCCTACCCAACCCCCATCCCAAAAAAGTCTCCATTCCAATGCGATTCTGGCTGCCCCGCCCTTGCTTTGATTTTTTTTCCATCATTCCAATATTTTTGCCAGCTCCGGTTCCCAGCGCTGACAGCAAGACCGTGTGATCCCGTGGAGGGAATCCTTCTGAGGCCTGTACACTAAGTAACTATGCTGACACTGGCACCTCAAAGGCAGAGAGTGTGTCATTGGACATCTAAACCCTAGAAAGCAGGCCTCAGCCAAGGGGTTCCTTTTCTGGAAGGTCCCCCTAAATGTTTGCACTCTGCAGGGCTTGTGTCAACTGAGACCTCTTCTTCCACTCTGTTTTGTCGCCCCAAATGCCAGATACACTGCTACTTCTGCTAAAACTCCGGAGGCCCCAGAGTTCCAGAAATGACTTTTCCACCTCTCTGGATGGAGCGTTTGATCCACAGCAGAGCCCGTTCGGGAAATCGAGAGCCCTGAGATATAGGCTGGATTGCACTGCTCAAGACTGGAAGCTTGAGCTTCCAGAGGCTGTGATTGTTCCTAAAAACAAAATACTCCCTGCTCCGTGGTTCTCATTCATTCTACAACCCTGGTGCCTCGCCCCCCCAGAAAGACGAAGGTTTTAAAATCTGGTGGGATGTCAATGTCTATAATAGCTTTCCCTTTCTCCGACCCCCAGCAGACTGGCTGAGGTAAGCCAGATGACTCCTCTTCCTCCCTCCGGCTTTAGGGACCAAGTCTAATGTGGATACTGTGGCAGTGTTTGGTAGTGCTATCTTCTAGTACTGATGGCTTGGGAAAGTACTCTCTAAAGCAGCCAGTTTGGTCTGAGGTGGCAGAAGTCACTCTTCCCTTCCTGAAACCTTTTTAGCTTGGGACTTTGGACCACTCCAAGTCTATCACAGATTTTTTAATTTGTCAACATTTTTTTCTGAGATGAAGGCAAATGAGCCTTAAGAGAGAACCAAACAAAATAAATTCTCCACTTGTCCTTGGAGCCTCTACTCCTCAGGACCCAAGAATTCCTCTCTGAACTCCACCCCCCACCCCCCACCCCCAGAGAATTTCACTTGAAAGCTGAATAACAATAGGATACCGAAAGCCTTTTAGTTGGGGTGGGGGAACCCTAGGGTTAAATTGACTTGAAATTTTGCTATTAACCTTTTTTTTTCCTCATTGGCTTATTTCAAAAGTCATCTTTACAAAAGCTCTCAGGTTTTCTCCACTGTAGAAGGACAAACTCCCACAGTGCACCTCCTACAGCAAATATTTAGGAGAGACTGTGATGGCATCTTATAATGCAATAGTCATTTAAAGACCAAAATAGGCATATGCTTTGTTATTACCACGGTCTCTAGGAAGCATTGTACTTATCAGCTAAGCTTAATGCATAGACTGAGGGTTCATTTCAGGTCGCCTGTTTCAACTCCATATACAAAGATCTCCAAGAGACCATTAGGTGTTTTTCCATCACACTCGCCCTCCCTCCTCTGAAGAGGGAGAGAGGGAGTCCGGATGAACATCCAAACGGAGGCTTGGCAGAGAATGAGAGAGCAAACTACTTTTCAATGCCCTAGTTCTTAAACACGACATTTAAAGGAAAGGATGGGGAAATTTAAATATATATATATCTAGCACTGACCCAAAGTCTTGAACTCAGCTTCCTGCAACTAATTTAGGAGCTAAGGGTCTGGGAAAACAGGGGACATCTTTGGGGTGTGTGAAGAGCCTGCAGTGTGTCCCCTTTAAGGCAAGCAGGGTGGGACTGATGTTGGCGAGAATCAAGCCTTCACCGTGGAAGCCTTCTTTTGGCCCTGCCAAACGTCCAGCAAGGACGTGTGGGTAATTGGATTTTTTAAATGTGTGCGGCTGGGTAGGTTTTAATTAAATTTTATATGGTGACTCAAAGGTTATCTTTGGGAGAGAAAATTGCATGGAGGATTCCACGCCCCGGAGCGCTGTCTTTTGTGCAGTTCCCCACCAAGCAGTCTCATGGTTTTGGCCGAATATCCTTCCTCAGTTTCCCCTCCCTCAGATATCTGCCTTTCCCCTATATCTCATTTCTGCTGCCTCCACCCCTTCCAGCCCACTCGCCTTCCTTACCTCCAGCATCCCAGGCTCTCTCTTCTCTCTTCACACATACAGCCCCCTCCCCCTCTCCCACCCCGCCCCCGCCGCTAGACGCCTGGGCCGCCGGGATCACGCATGCACGTAAACTTTTGACCCTCCAACTTTGCGACCTCTCTGGCAATAACACAGGCCTCATGGCCCTGGGTCTGTGAGTACTGCGGAAACCAAAGAGCAGAATACCTTTCTTGTCCCTCCCCTTTGGCCACCTTGCACACCCCACCCCAAGAAAGAGCTTTTAGGATTTTCGATAACTCCTGGGGGTGGGGGGAAGCACGGACCCCACTTCCTGAGCTTTCATAGGTCTCTTTGGTTGAGATGCCAGCCAGGGCCTTTGACCATCCACCCTCCTTCATTCCCGTCTGAAAGAGTGAGGCCGTGGTTCCTGGGAGAGGGGCCTATGGGACCCGCAGAGTGGGCTGACCTGAAAAAGAGTGAATTCTAAGGTGAAGAATGGAAAGAGCTTGAAGAAGAACTTCCTTGAGATCAGAGGAGTCTACTGTGCCCTCAGGGGTGGAAGGAGATCCGTGTCCGAACAATGCAGACCCAGCGGGGCCCGGGGCCACCTAGAGCGGTCGCTCTCTAGCGTCTCCAAGACCCCAGCCTGGCTGTGAACTTGGTCTAAGGCGGACTCTACTGGCAGATCCGGGAAGTTACAGCCTCTGCCTCCCGGCCAGCGCAGCAGCCCTGCAGTGGACCAGCGCGCTTTCGGTTTCCCATCTGTCCAAATACCACCTCTCAGGTTCCCTTCTGTTGCAGGGAAAGGTTTCATTTCTCCTTCCTTCCGTAAGGTCCTTTGGAGTCGTTAAGCAAGAAGGAGAGAGAAAATAGAGGAAAGAGAGAGGAAGGAGGAATAGAGAGAAAAAGAGAAAAATAGGTACATAACACTGACTCCAAATCCCCCCCCCCAGAGGCGACTCCCCACACAGTCACTCTCTCACCACTGGTCTGCTAAGTGCTTGGTGCAATGCTAACTGCCCCCTTTTCCACTTAGGGATATTTGGGGGGTTATCTGGAGGTTAGGTAAGGCAGTCTCAGGCTTAGGAATTATTCCTTGAGGAATGATTCATTCTACCCCACCGGGATCTGAAGCCATGGCTTGCTGCTTCAACCTTAGACGCTGAGCCCCAAGGCCTCAGGGCAACCTGCAGCCACGTGCACTAGGTCCCCAGTCCCTTAAGGAAGGCAAGAAGAGCCAGGCACAGGAGCCTTTGGCATGGACAAGACCTTGCAAAGTGCTTCCCTTTGTATCCAGCCTCATTCTCAAAGGAAAGTAAAGGAGGGGCAAACAGGAAGGGAGGAAGTTAAGGTACAAAAGGAAGGGAAGGGAAAGGAAGGGAAGGGAAGGGAAGGGAAGGGAAGGGAAGGGAAGGGAAGGGAAGGGAAGGGAAGGGAAGGGAAGGGAAGGGAAGGGAAGGAAAAGTAGTAGGAGAAAAGTAAAACTTAAGCACTATGTACTGGCCGACAGGTTTCCAAATTACCAGGAATTTGATCCTATCCAGGACTTTAAGCCACCACCACTTCCACTTGGAATTCCTAATTCAGTGAATTCTCAATGAATTCGTCTAAAGACAGGAGGGAAGATCACCTAAACCTGTAGGCACACCCCAGCGTGACCTTCAAGTGGCTGATGTAGGTAGTGTGGCCGGCAGCGGGTAATGTATGCGGCTGAGGCTCAGAGCCCCACATAGGCCGGCGCGCGCACCCCTCCACCCCCGTCTGCTGACCTCTGCGTGATCCCGGACTCTATGAATTATTGATGAGATATGAGCGTTGATTTCCCCTTTCAGGATGCAAACTCCATTATATTGTTAAAATGGCGATTTAATCGTTGAGAATAGCTTTGGTGTGGGTTTTTCCCCCAACTCATTTGTGCCTCCTTCCTTTTCATTTAACTCTCTTAATTAAATCCTTTAACAGATTTTAATCACTTTTTGGAGCGAAGGGTAGAAGGAAAAGGAAGGCCACAGCACGGACAACAAATGGGACAGTAAAAGGACCACTCAAAACAATCCTGAAAACCATCAGGAAGCTACTACCTTTTGGGAAGTTGAGGGGAAGGTGTAGAGGGCTGTTAACACCTCTAAAACGACGGTTTTGGGAACCTCCACCAGAGACAGCATCAGAAAGCTAGAAAGACGGAACTGAACAAGGAAGATACATTAGGAGAAGTCTAATCTACCTCCTAGAAGATTTTGAGGGAGTCCAACTGCAGTATCCAAGTCAGGCTTACCCCTTGCTGAAGGCCAAGGACTTTGAGGTTGAGAGTGTCACGGGATTCTCATGGGCAGCAACTCTTCCTATCTGGGCCTCGGGGACACTTAGGGAGAAATGTCCATTCTTCGTAAAGGGCCCCCATTGCTCCCCTCCCCCTTCCCAAACAGCTCAGTTTCCATGTGGTGTCTGGGTTAATTAATATGGATGTGTAACTCCACTGCAGCAATCGATAACCCCGCTGTGGGCAGATCCCAGCCCCAAAATCCAATTACTCTAAAAACCTCCCAAAAATGAATAAAATAGTGCCTACTCCTAAAAATGGGGGAGGGGAGATTCTTATTAGCCCTGTCTTCTCAGGTTGGCCTGGCAGATTCCAGGCTGGAGTGCTTATATTCAAGGAGAACAGTCCCAGGAAAGGACTAAATTTGGGGATATGTCTTTTCCTTTTGCTTCGAATCTGCCTCTTTCCTTTGCTTCAAATGTTTGGCTTCTGTCCCATCATCCAGATCCCAGGGATAAAAGAATCAAGCAGGGAGAAAGAAAACTGGCTTTTGGATCCCTGGTTCTGCCCTCTCATCCGCCAGTAAAGAACCTCTCACAGCCAGGGAAGGGTTAAGTGTCCCCGCTGCAGTTATGGAGAGGAAGCTGATGAAATATGGGCCCTTGGAACTCCAGGCTAGGCCAGCTTTCCTGTTTACACTTCTTCATACTTCCTCCCACCCCCGTGGCCACAGAGAAACAAAACAAAACAAGCAATCAAATAAAAGAAAACAAAATCAAATTGTCCTCCGAATGGAGGCCAGGCTGGGCTCTGCCCCTAGGGCAGACAATTTGCCTAGAGGGTGCTGGCGTGGTTTGTAGCTCAGAAGTTGAGGCCTAGACGGGTGGGGAGACAAAACAGTAGGAGAGGGGAGAGAGAAGAGAACTGGAAACAGTAAGACAGTATTTTCAGAGGAATTGGAGGAAGGATGGAAGATGGGAAGAATGAGAAAAGAGGGAAAGGAGAAAGAAGAGGAGGGAGGGAGGAGGGTAGAGGCAGCACAAGTCTGGAGCAAGGAGAGTCCTTTATACCCCACTATACACCTCATCCTCTTCCCCAACTTGCCCTGGCTGCAGATTAGACAGCAGATGCCCCAGAAAAACCAAGCTTCAGGAAGAGAAAGCCCACTAGGGCTTTTTCTCTGAGATTTGCTTAGAGTCCTAAGAGACCTTCCAAGGGATTTATCTCTGAAGGCAAAGTAGGCACTCGTGGCCAGAACTGTTCTTTGCCATTCTGAAAAAAAAAATCTATTCAAAAGTGCTTCATAGATGTCTCAAGACTTTGGCCTTGAACATTCTATCAGAGTTTGTAAAACTGACGTGCAAAGTGGTGGGGAGGACATTTTTCAGAGGCAAGCCTAGTTATCTGGGGTTTTGGAACCCTGAGAAGGATCTGGAAAGCAAGATAGACTGAGGCCAGGAGCTAGGAAGAAGGATTCCTGTGGAACCCCCAGGTTAGACTCTGCTACTGTTGCATGCCTCCTCTGCACTTCTTTGAACTGCTTTGAAGCCTTCAGAAGCCAAACCTCCAAAGTGTATTCATATTTTAAGTGTTGCTGGCATCCTTTGATCCTTTGGGAGTGGAAAAGAGTGTCCTTTACAAGAGGTGTAAATGTCCATCGTTCTTAGAGAGATTCATCTTTCAGCCAGGGTGGGGATTCCAAGCCCTTGGTCTCTTTCCTCTGATCCTAAAGCTTACTGAGACTCTCCAGTAATTTTGGATGTGGGCAAGGAATAGTGGGCTCAGAAACAAAAACAACAAGCAAGGAAAAAAAAAAACAGAGAAAGAGCAAGGGATAGAACATGAGGGGCTAGGGCATCACTATCCCCTTAATGGGAAACAGGGAAACCCTGTGGCCCTTCTTTGTCAGAGATCACAAGCCCCTCAAAATGCTAAGCCCTGTTTTAGGAATGATCCACCAGAGTTGGTGAACCTGGAGACAGTGAGCTTTCGGGAAGCAGGATCACCAGAGTCATGGCCCCAGAGGTCTTGATTAAACGCATGGAGGAAACACATCCATTTGATCCATAAGAGGATTCTAGCTTTTAGACGAAGGTTGACTTTTCCTTAGAAAACAAGGTTTCCATGGTGGGAGGCAAATTTGGAAATCTCTCTGGTTTATGGCACTACACAACACAGAGAGCACTCAGAGTCCAGAGAGGGAAGGAGAAGAAAGAGAAAGAATGACACCTTGGTCTTTTTGTAGATCTATGTTCCTGGGCAGGCTAGACATACCTATCTATGTCTTCCAGACCTGGAGAGAAGCTCTCTTCTTTCATATGCCTGGTTGGAAATTAGGTTTGGAACTGAAGGTTATGAACCACCTCCCTCCAACCTGCTCCTCATTTTGACTCAAGCTCTTTCTTAGAGACCACCAAAAGAAATCAATTTGAGACCAACAGGCTGAAGTTGGGTGTAAAAAGCACTGAGCTCCCGCATTCTAGACAACCCTGGGGAGACCATAGAGAGTGCAGGGGCTGCTTTTATGGAGAACAGACATTAAAAACCCAGAGAACATTTCAAGGTAAGATAGCCCAAAGCAGCTGCCTTCCCTAGTCCTTTCTCTAAACATATCCAGGTAAACCAGCCTGTCGGGTGCTTCCAACACACCCCAGACAAGCAAATCTCATAAAGTTTCTTTCCTTGAGGTTAGGGGTGATCTCCCTGAAGGTAGCCTACAGTGAAACACCCCCCCAACCTTTATCCCAACAGTCCACACCCCTTCTTCTTGCCCCCAATTTCCAAAGACATTTGAGGAATATAGATCCCACAAGAACCCCCTTTCTCCACAGAGTCCGGTGCTCCTACAAATAAACACCAAACACTTGCCGAAGGTTACAGAGCTAAGTCCTAACTTCAGCCACCCCACTTCTCAGAACAAGATATTAAAAAAAAAAAAAAACCTGTTAAATTTCCCCTGTATCATTCTACAGCCCTGCTGGAAACAAAATTCTCTTCTCCCATCCCAAACCCCAAAACTGCAAGGAGAGAAATCGAAAGCTGGAAGCGACTTACTGTGAAGTACTGGGCCTGGGCTGGAGCCACCGCCTTCCTGGGCTTTTCCCGGCTGCTCTAAGCTAGAAGAGCGCTCCCCTACCTCTGCCCCCTTCCCCACCACAGCGAGCAGTTAAAGTGTCACTTAACATTCTGGGGAATGTGAAATATACCGCGCGGTGTCAACTCCCCAAAACCATAAAACTAACTTTATGGACCTCACGTGACTTTCTCGAGCCAGTGAGGGGTATCTGTCTGACTTCTCGGCGATTTTTACGATCTAACTTCGAGATAAAACCCCTATCCATTTGACATCTAAATGTCATAGCGACTTTTGGGGTAGTTTGCTTTCGGCAAAGGGGGACAAAGTCATGGGGTGAGAGGGAAGGAGGGCCCAAAACAGCCTCCAAGACCCTCACCATCTCTTCACTGGCTCCCCCTCCCCCCCTCCCAGGTCCTGTAAGAAGTTGGGCCCAGCTGGAAGGGATTGACCGGTAAGTGTCCAGACTTGACTCTTACGCTCAGGGTGGAGGCTCAACTGGATGGAGGAAAACTGGGCCTGATCCTGGACCCGCCTGGAAGGGGAGCCAGGGGTCTTTCAGAAGGAACCCTAACCCGAGAGGGGAAGGTCAGCCGGGACCCCTGGAGAGAAGGACCCCTTGAAAAGTATAGGGAAGGCCAAGTGTGGAAAAACCTCTAAACTGAGCTGATTTTTTTACCCCTTAGTGGATGGCAGAGCTGAACTGGGGTTTGGAACAGGAGACAGGGCACCTGGACAGGCCTTTCCAAGACTCAAGAGACCAGAGGCCTTGTTGCTCAGGACTTAGGCCCAAATTATTCTTCCTGGAGCATTTTCCAAAGGCTTTCCAACTCAGCTGGTGGAGACTGAGGGTGGAGCCCAGCTAAAGCCCACGTGAAGTTCCTGGACCTCTCGGTCCCCTAGGCTGAAGGCCTCTCTCCTGGTTCAAGCATCAGTGGCCAAGCCAGGAAGTTTGGTGGTTTTTGAGGGATTTCTGGTGGTCTTCCCTATACTCTAGATTTATTGAAGATGGTTTTAGACTAGGTTATGCCGGATGGTGAAAGAGACAGACCCTCTGAGAAAAGACAAGTGGAGGGCAGTGGAGTGGGGAAACATTTATTCGACTTCAAGGAAAGCTACAGACATACCAAAAGCTAATCACTGAGACAGGCCTGGCAAAGACAGATTTCACACGGGGCACAGTACCCACTCGCTCACTACAAATGGGTAAGAGAGGAAGTGATTGGCCTGACCCAGACTACCCCCATATTTACAAGCTTTGGGCCTTCTAGCCAGACCCACGGATTCACAGAGAAAAATCACAAGACATTTTACACTGAGGATTATTTCTGATTCCATACACTTCCAGACTAGGCCTTGTGGGGCCTACCAGGCAGCAGGAGCTTAACTCTTGCTCTCTTCCTCTCCTCAGTATCCACACTTTGATCCTTCCCTAGCTCCCTTCCCACCCCAAGGAACAAGCTACCTGAGCCTAGGGAGTGGGGGCGGGGGTGGGGCTGAAGAAGGATGAGGTGGGAGAAAAGAGACACAGTCGTGGACTCCATTTCCCAGGCCAGCTCAGCTGGGCCCAGTGCTACTCAACCTCAACTGCTGCCCCTTACAGAAGTTTCCAGCAGAAACTCAAAATACAGCCATCATCCTTTTATAAATAAGTTAGAACACAGACGGGGAGGGGAAGTCACATTAAACATGCGAATTTCTTTTTCTTTTCTTTTTCCTGGGGAAAGGAGCGCAACCACAGACACAAGAACATTCAGAAACACTGGCAACTTGGGGCGAGCCAAGAGAAGTGGGGAGCACGGAGGGGAAATAATAATAATTATTATTATTAACAATAATAACAAGATAACCAGTCCAGGAGAGAGGGAGCCATGGAAAGACCTAAGACCAAACGAAAAATTGTAACACAGAACTGGGGTGTGACAGGCTTGTGGGAACTGGTCCCCAGCGGGCAGCGGCAGTGCAGGGAAGATTGGAAGGGTCGGGTTGGGGGTGGTGCGGGCTCTTGGGCCGCCCAGGGCTCCTCCGGATGGGCTCAAGGTTGGAAGGCGCTGCCGGCTGTAGCCAGGCTCATACTTTTCAGTTTGTTGTCTTTCTTCCACTTCATGCGACGGTTCTGGAACCAGATTTTGATCTGACGCTCGGACAGGCAAAGCGCGTGGGCGATCTCGATACGTCGCCGCCGGGTCAGGTAGCGATTGAAGTGGAATTCCTTCTCCAGCTCCAGGGTCTGATAGCGAGTATACGCGGTCCGGGCCCTTTTTCCATCTGGCCCAGTCATATCTAGAGCAGTTAGAGGAGAGCCCGGAGGCAACGTTATTCCGGTTAAAGGAGGGGGCACTGAGTGGGAGGGGGCGGGGAGCAGGACCCAGGCGTCCCCAGCACCCAGCTCACCGCAGCTCCAATCCTCTTCACTCCAGATGCCCACATCCAGCCTCTATTTCTTCATCCCCCCCTTCTCCAGCAGCCCCCACTTCTGATGGTAGTGAATGCTCCCGGCTTTGTCTCTGGCTCCTTCCCAGTGCCTCACCCTAGGCTGGGTTCAGGCGGCAGCTCGCCCAGGAGGGAAGAGAGCTGCTGCACTCTTGCCCTAGAAAGCTCCGTTTACATCCCATCCCCTCTTTGCTAGCAGCAGTCTCAAAATCTCGGGAATAATCAGGACCCTTCCCCACAATGCACAAATCCCATCTCTTCTCCTAAAGCCGATGACTGGCTGGGTAAATAAAACCTAAACTGAACGTGGCAACAATTTTTTTTAATGCCTACCCTCAGAAAACGACCCTGGTTGGCTCTATCTATGGAGCTGTGGGGACCCTTTCGGACACTTTTCCCTCTTGGTGGAAAAAAAAAAAGGAGTCTATATTTGTGGCAAAACCAAGCTTTGCTCGCCCCCCCCCCCCCCCCCGACACAGGGCAGGAATGCCGAGACAAAAAAGAGATGGAGAATTACCGTGGCTGATGTGAAGCTTCCTCATCCAGGGGAATATCTGTGGAGTCTGCCCCTCGGGCGCGGCTGTAGAGGTGGCCATTGGCTCTGGCTGTGCCCGAGCCAGGCTCGGGCTGCTTAGCTGGCTCGCCGCTTCCTCGGGCTCAGAGGACGCGCTGGCCTCGTCTATTTCGGTGAAATTGGCGCTGGAGCTGGCTGGGGTCGCCTGGTCAGAAGGGGACGAAGCAGAGGGCTTGGCGCCGTGGCTGTCGCCGTTAGTGCAGGGCAGGGACTCGGGCGAGGACAGGGAGCAGCTGGACGTCGCCTGCCTGAAGCGGGGCTCCTGGGCGGACGCGGGGAAGGCGCGAGAGCTCTCGCCCACCGCCCCAAAGTGGCTGGAGGAGGCCGAGGAGCGGTTGACGCTGAGATCCATCCCATTGTAATTGTAGCCGTAAGAGCCGGTGTGCATGGCAGCGGGATCCCTGTAAGAGCCGCTCAGAGAGCTGCCACTGCCATAATTTAGCAACTGATAGTCCGGGCCATTTGGATAACGCCCCGAGAAGGAGTTTACAAAGTACGAGCTCATTTGGGTGATTTTGGAGGGCTTGATTTGTGGATCGTGGTCGTTATAACCCTGTGCTTCACGATTTATGATGTATTAATGAATTATAGCGATGCACTGTACTTCGTTTTGCTATGTATGCGGCCAAATATGGGGGGGTGAGAAGGGGGATGGGGGGGCGTTAGGGAATCACGTGCTTTTGTTGACCAGTCGTAAATTCTCGCTGATGACCTCAAGAGGTAATTCATGCTCTATGGTTACAAATAATGACGATCGGAGAATCGTTAGGGCCGATTCAATGCGAGCCTCCGAGAGGGGGGGAGAAAGTGAGAAGGGGGAAAAACAGGGAGAAGGTTGACGTTGGCCTCTGAGCAGAGCGCGCCACCTCCCGGCGATTGACGGGAGCGCGAGACCCAGGCCGCCATGGCGGCGTCGGCAACCTCTTTGCTGGCTCTGTGCAACCGCCAAGCAAGAAAGAAACCCGGCCCGAAGCTCACCTACAGGGTTGAACCTTTAGGAAGATGGATTTGAGTCTTTTGCCTACTTTGTTAGGGTGCGGCTATCCCCTCTGTTTATGGCCTCTCTGACATTATCATCCCCGTTATTATTTTAACTCTGCATAATATGATCACAGATGTAGTTGTCTGAGCTTCCCTCCTTCAGCTTTGCCAGTCCCCAACTTGGGTAAGAAAATGGGGCGAAAGGGTTAGAAGTTGTGTGCGAAAAACAATGATAAGAATTTTGTTAGCGCAGCCAGGCCTGCTTCCTGACTAGGCTTCGGCGACGGGTCCACAAGGTGAGGGGGCCGCAGGATTAGGCAGGAGGGAGGCTGGAAAAGGCAGGGAAGCTCTTCGTTCTGCTGGGCCCCTGGGAAGTTTGGGTTTTTCCTTCTGACCTCTCATCCTTAGCCTGGGCCTAGGAACTGAGGTGGGCAGGGACCCTAGAAGAGAAACACCGCCAGGGCAAAGACTAGAGCGGAAACCGCCTGTAAGGTTAAGCTTTGGGTGATAACTCTTATGCGGGAGTTTGGGGTTTAAACAGATCCCCTTTAACAAGCTCGCCAGATGCCAGCTATCTCATTCGGAGGCCAGATCCGAAGCCTTGTGTTGCTGGTGGCTAATAATTGGAGAATTTGCTCATCGGCCTCACTGCCTTCGCTGGGAAGGGGTTCAGAAGACCGCCGGCCCCTTGCTGAGCTCGCTGGGCGGCCAGAGATCTCCGCAGCTGGGCCCCTTCTGCCAGACGGCTATTTTCTTTAAAAATAAAAAGGGGGGGGGAGAGGGAGGAGGAAGAAAAGAAACCGGTGCCTGAAGCTTGCGGCTTGGGTGTGGGTGACAGCAAACAGAAAATGAGCCATTTTGGGTTGAGAAGGTGAGACTAAAGGCCCCATCACCTGGCCCCCTGCCCTCAGGTCTCCAAAGAGCAAGATAAAGTCGGGCCCTTGCAGCCTTCTGCTGCCGGCTTCTCATCCTCTTCCTGGCCACCGAACTCCTACTTAATATGAGAAGGGGCATCCTGGAGCCTGTAGACGAGCTGTGGAGAGATGCCCAGTGGCCTCATTTTTCAGTCTCCGGAGCAATAGGCCGGGGATCCGAGGGCCAAGGCCGGCAGAGACAGCCATGTGGGCGGGCCAAAGGCCAGGGGCCTTGGCTGGAAGAAGACAGAAAAAACGCTGCAGAGCTCCTAGACCCGCCCAGCTCCGTCTCTCCAGAGCTCTGGGAAAGGAGGCCTCGAGTGGCATCCCTCCAAGAGTCTCTCACAACCAAGGCAAGCTTAGAGAGCAAGAGGGAAAAGGCTTTCTCCATCTCGCACGTCTGAATGGAGAGGCAATTGTGAATTTAGCATCAGCGAGGGAGGCACAACCAACGCCGGGGCCTGGGAGGACCGACCGCTGGCCCCTGCTTTTGGCTCCTTGCTTTTATCTCAACTGTAATTTCCTAGTTGAGGCTGGAGGCTGTGAAGGCCCCCGGGGTGGACCATGGTTCTTGGCTTTGCTGTTCAGGCTCAGGGGTGACAGGGTGGCTGGGGACTATGGAGGGGGAAAAATGACAGGGAAGGATTGGATGTGATTAAGCTGCGAGTTTTCACATCTTTATTATCATCATCATCATCATCATAATCATTATTAATAATATTAATATTATTACCGAAGTATTTCACGTCCAGAGCTAAGACAAGACTACAAACACAACACATAGAAAATTAATAAAATAGAACTTTGTTTTCTTCTGAGGCTCCTCTTCTTACTTCTAGGTAGTATGTGCTCCTTCCAGTGGCTTTGGGGGGGGGGTAGGAGAGACAAGTCTGGGATCAGGGAGTCTTTCAGTTCCCTGCTGAGGGGGCAGCGAATCTACCATTGAACCGTGCACGGGGGACATGGACGAAATGAGACTCGACACGGACATGAGCATTCTGCTCTGCTTCCAGGAGACAGCAAGTGAGTCCGATTCTCAGTTCTCACCAGAGAGCCTGATGAGGCTAAGGTGGGTCCTTCGGGGAGGGAGGAGGCGCTGGGGTGCTGGGTGGGCATCCTCCAAGCGCCCAGGAAGAGCTCTGCAGAAGGGGGCATCCAGGAGAGCGCTGGGCCCCGCCCGTCTTGCGCTGGACAGCAAGTCCCCAGACTCCCCCGACCGCAGAGCCTTCTGGGGCTTTCGGGTGCCCTAGGTTCCCCCACAGACCTCTCCCTTCGCGTCCCCCCTCCCTTTGCAGCACCTTCACTCGGCTGGCTTTTCTTCCTCCTCCTCCGCACTGAGCTGAGACGCACTGAGCAGTTTGCTCTCCTTTTTCCACTTCATGCGTCGGTTCTGAAACCAGATCTTGATCTGCCGCTCGGTCAGGCACAAGGCGTGCGCGATCTCTATGCGCCGCCGGCGGGTCAGGTAGCGATTATAGTGAAATTCCTTCTCCAGCTCCAGGGTCTGGTAGCGTGTGTAGGTCTGGCGGCCTCGCCGACCGCTGGGCCCAAAAGAGGAACCTGTTACGCAGAGAGGAGAAACTGAGGCCTGGGGTCACCAAACCAAGCCCGTAGCCCCTCCCCCACTCGGCCCTCAAACGTAAAGCTAGCCAGTCGGGAGTTGTCTATCCCCCTCCCATTCTCTGGTCCCCGTTTCCCACTCCTCCAGCGCCCCCTCCAGATTCCCTCCTGGACTCCGAGGCCTGTGCTTTCTGTCTAGACTTTCGGTGGGGGAGGGGAGGGGCAGCTGGACTCCCACCTGAGCTTGGGGGAGGGGCTGGCCAGGTGTGTCTCCTACGAGCTGTATCTTTTCTTTCCCTTCCTTTCCATCCATCCAGCTCTCCCTACCATACTCGATGATAGATTCTGGCCCTTAATCCATAATGACGTGGATCGATTCATAGTCCGCGTTAACAGCTCCTCACTTTCGTGTCCTGCTAATGGACATCAATTGGGACTTGAAGCCAACAAATAATCCAACCTGAGACTCAGGCGCCAGTTTGTTCTTCTCACTCCCTCCGCCTCTCCTCTCTTATTCCTCCTTCTTCAGACTATGCCACCCCTGTGGTAGTGTCTCACAGCTCTCTAGTCCCCCTTCCCCAGCTCCCCTCCCCCAGCCACAGGGAAACAATCCAGGACCCAGTAAATTCGCCCTTGCAGGCGTCATGCTACCCCTCCCCTTTCATGACGCACTCTTGTTTTTAATGGAGTGGTCTTTGGGTGCGGGACCCCCACACACACAGAGATCCGGACAAGAGACGGGGAGAACATAGAGGAAAGCAAGACCAGAGACTGAGTCCCCTGCCCTCTTCCTGATCAACAATCCTAGCCTGACTCTCTCAGAGAGCCCACTTACTCCCCCTGCTTTACTGTGCAGCTGGGACTTTGCAAACTTTGTAACTTCTTCGGGCAAGAGGACTGATCTGGGGGCCGGGGCCCAATCTTGCCCTATCTGCTGAGATGCCCACCTAATTCCCAGTGGGAGAATTGGGGTAGGGGGATGCTGACACTCGCTAGTTCTGCCTTTCTGCTTGCCCCCCTCCCCACGCGGGACAGCGGGAAGTATCACTCACTGTTGCACGAATTCATTCGCTGCATCCACGGGTAGACGGGCGTGGAGCACTTCTGCTCCTCGGTCTCTCCGAACACGCTCTTGTCCTGTGCGCAGTCGGACTTGCGCGGCTCAGGGTGGAACGGGGGCGGCTCGTCGGCTCCGGAGAGGGCGCAGGCCGCGTCCTTCTCCCGGTAGAAGGCAGGCGCCGGCCCATAGTCACAGGGCGCCGCCCGACCATAGCCGCCGCCGGCTGGTGGGTAATAGGAGGACGCCGCAAAGCCCTTGTCCTGGCCCGGTCCCGGCCCGTAAGGCGCCGGGTAGTGCCGCAGCGGGTCCGCATAGCCAGACGAGTAGAGCGGCAGCTGGCCCAGGAAGGACTCCTGCCCGCTGGCCAGAGTGACGGGGAAGGTGGAGTTCACGAAATAGGAACTCATCGGGAGGGGAGGCGCGCGCGGCCGCTGCTGCTCCGCCGGGTTTATGATTTGTTGTGTTTTATAGTCCGAGCGCCGCGCCTATTAGTAGTATAGCCGAGATTGGGTTTTAGCTGAGGGGGGATGGCGAGGTGCCAGTGTGGGCCAGAAGGAAATACAACCATCTGATCCAACACTGACCAATGGCAGAGGCAGGAATTGTCAAATAGCACCCAGGAGGAGCGCAGCCTGCACGAGGGACCCGCGCACAAACCTATCAACCTTTTCCCCCCCCTCTCTCTCTCTCTCTCTCTCTCTCTCTCTCTCTCTCTCTCTCTCTCTCTCTCTCTCTCTCTCTCTCTCCACAAGGCGCCCTGATCCACCTACGTAGGATCTGCGAAAGAGACGACTGTGCTTTTGAGGGAGGAGGAAACAGTTAGATGAAGATCATCCCATTCCCCAGTGATGAAATAAAGACACCCTCCCCCCACTCCACGCAGGAATAGGGAAAAGTTAATTGTGTTTTCAGAAAAGTTAACCCCTGCGTTGCATGGGCCCGTTCCCTCAAGGGAGGGCTGGATAAATACCCTCGAATCTCGTTGAGAGAGAATGAAGGGGGAAGGTCTGTTTCTAGGGTTTTGTGCCCCCGTAAAGGAGGCTAGGGGGTGGTGGTGGTGGACGAGATCGGACTTGTCCGCTTATTTGCTTCATTTTAGAAACATGGAAAGGGGAAAAACCCTCTTTCACAGGTTTGGAAAATCTTTTACTATTTATCAGGTTTGTCTCCCCCTTTAAGTTTAGGTTTATCGTATCACGACTTCAACCCAATTCTCGAGCTTAGAGGAGGGCAAGCCAGATCCTTCTGCCTAGAAGACCCAGAAGAAGGAAATGCCAGGGGTATGCGAGCCCAGCTTCTCCTTCTCACTGCTCCTCTAGGCTATTTGCTTCAGGCAAGCCGTCCCTTACGCCCAAGATAACTCAGTCCTGGCTGCAGTCTTGACTGAGACTGGGGCCCTGGAGAAAAAACTGGTAGTCCTTAAACTTGGTGATGGAGAGGGGAAAAGGAAGGGAAAACCCCAGCCTAGGTAGCCTCACTTGTTTGCATTCTATTCTTCCTGCAACCAATCCTCACTTGGTCTCTCCTCATCCATGCTTATCTCTCAAATGATGTAAGAAGAATCCCTGGCTACAGATTTTTAGAACCAAGGATGTTCTTGTAAATCTAGACACTGCAGGAAATTGTCTTAGAAATGTTGAGGCTTCAGACCCTCAAATTGGAGACCGAGAGCCTTCTCTTTTTCCTGCTCTCTCTATAAATTGGTAGTTCCCTTTGAAATCCCATCCCAAGACTTGGTTTAGATTTGGTTTTATAAGGAGGGAAGGCTGCTAGGTCCTCCTAGGGATTCAGTAACCATCTTCCAACTGTCAATCTGGCATGTCCACTCTAGAGACCAGACTAACCCTCCTGTCTCTCAACTACTCTACAGACCACCTCCCATGTCTCATGTTTGTATTCACCTTCTTAGCTGCTGTAAGAACTTGGGAGCCTAAGAGTGTATCAATGTTCTCTTTTCTCTCTCATCCAAAGAAAATAAAGACACATCCTAAAATGCACACCCAGGGCAAACAGTGTATCCAACCTGAAGACAGGGAGGATTGGATGTAAGATAGTGCCTGAGGCCAGGCCAGGCTGACCCACCCACCTCTGCCTTGTTCTTTGGGCTCCTTTTTTTTTTTTTTTTTTTTTTTTGTGGGCCAGCTCTGCCCACGGATAATAGGAAAGGGCTGAGGATGGGTGATCAAGAGGGAGGATTTATTTGGCTGCAACGTGGCCTCTGAAGTTCTTTGAACTCATAGCAACTGCTAGACTGTCCCTGTGTGGCAAAATGACCATCCCTGGGTGTCTCTCTTAGCCTTAATCTAATGGAGGGGGCGTTTAAAAAAGAAGCTCAAACCTCCTAAAGGTGAAGAAAGCAGCAATGCTCTCCAGTCTAGAAATGCTGGGCCCATGCTGAGAGGAATAGGAGCTATCTATAAGCTATCAAGGCAACAAGGCACGGAAGGACCCTCCCCCCTTTCTTGCCACTGAGACTGGGCCTTGGCCTCAGCCTTTCTCCCTGGTCACAATGTCCTCATCACAGGAAATATGGTATAGTTAGGGTATAGTTGTCCATGTAAGTATGGTCCAAGTAAGAGGAGGCTTTCTCCTGTGATAGAGGCAGGAAAATAATTGCCTTATCCTTTACAGCACCAGCCCCTGAATTAACCTCACCTCTGCAGGTTGCTTGTCTGAAGATGGAGCCACAGCGGCCAGGGCCAGGGCGCCTGGAGTCGGGCATGAAAGGAAATAGCGCCTCATCGCTCTTATCTAAGCCCAGAGGTATTTATGAGCGTTTATTCATCTGATCCGTTTGTTTGGGAAAAAGAGCAGGCAGGCAGAGCTGGGCCAGAGACCGCCTGGTTTCTGGAGCCAGATCTCCACGGATCTGTCTGTGGTTCTATCCACCTCAGTTTGTCTGTCTCCACTGGCAAATACGTAGACACACACAGCAGGCACCAGCCAGTTCTCCATTAGGGTTGCCGCCCCCTCACTCATAGAAGGAGGGATGTAAATATATATCAAGTCTTGAGTACACACCAGTGGTCTTGTCTTGATACCCCACAGGCAGGATTTATAATTGTGATTTTCTGTGCTTTGAATCTGCAGTCCCGTGGGTAAGCGTGCACATTCCAACTCCCAGAGAAATGTTGCTTAAGTCATTTTCAGCTCAGGAGAGAACATCTCCGGAAGGTAATCTTAGGAATGGCATTTGCCTGTGTGAGGAGGTGTGAGACAATATCTAAGCTTCCTATTTTCTCTGAGATACTCTCCCCCCCCCCAGGTCCTTGGGTCGTGGGTACCCAAGGGTTCCACCCTCAACTTTACCTGGGGTGGGGAGAATGAAAAATCTCTCAAACCCAATCCTCCCCCTGGATTCTGATTGTATGAAATGTTTCCCAGTAGTGCAATGTGATGGCCTCCACAGATTGGAAAAAAGGCTCTTTCCTTGAACACTCTGCCCTAAAATCGACTGGTCCAAATCGCGAGGTACAAAGACCTCATTTCCATTATGCAAATGATCGGCATCCGCTCTGATCTTCCAGGAGGTGTGGGCGAGCCTTCTCTCCTCTCTTCCCTTACCCTAAGAGCTCCGAAGTGGTTCAAACCCTGTGTTAACCTGACGTCTCCCTCCCTATGTTTTCTTCTGGTTGCCAAAAGAAAAAAAAATTTAGGAGGGCCCCAGACCTTCCTGCCAGATCCCTCGGGGCCTCCTGCAGAGCGACTCACTAAGCCGGGCCTGGCCATCTAGCCGCCAAGTCACTCTTGACACAGGGAGAGAGAAAAAAAAAGCTTAAAGATTTGCTCCAGAGACTCTAGAGGCGTCTAAGGCGCCTGGCAGCAGCAATGGTGTGTGCCCCTAGCATTACACAGCCACTAGACCCTCAGCTCCCAGCCAGACCTTAGTAACACCTTGGCCAGCCTGGCACCGCAGGCAATTTCCTGGACCCCCCCCCGCCCAAGAACGGGGGGCCAGAGCACCTTGAAAGGGGCAGTCAGAGCTTCCTCCCACAGCTTGAAAGCCCGAGCTAATCAGTAACCGGTGAGACAGGGGCCAAGACTCCAAACGCCGCAGTGGAGGCGCACACCCCGCCCTCGCCACCCCCTTCTGGGAAAGCGGTTCCGTTAACCGGGTGTGAGGGGTCCTGCAGGAAAGGAAATTACAGTGGTTTTGGTTTTTTAATGATTTCTCCTCACTCCTGATTTTCTGCCAAAGCATTTTTTTTTTTTTGGCGTCGATTTCGCTTGAAACGGTCGAGAATGGGGGAGGGGACCAACACTCACTTGCAGACACCAACAGTTTCCAGAAAATTCAGTTCAACTCCTTCACCACAGACTCGCCAGCTTAGGAACTGGCAAAACCCACAAACCAACTGGAAGAATACAGACTGGGTTTGTCTTTTGACAACCGAGTGGAACTGCCTGGTCGGCGCCTCCCTTGACGGGACCCCCTCCCTCCCTTGGCTGAGAAGAAAACTAAATAAACCTTGAACAGATTTGGCTTCACATCTCTCCAGCGGCCCCCAATCGTGTCTCGTGTCTTAGGTGGTGATGAGGGTCGTGGGTCTGAACCCTCAACCCCTTTGGCTCAGTACCCCATGTCCGTGGGTTACATACAATATTACTCCTTTCGACTCCCTCTTCCTCTACCAGCCTCTAGGTTTGTGGCTGGGGTGAGTGGGGGTCTGCAGGAGATGGGAGAAGGTTGAGGATAATGTGACAAGAGACTCTCATTCCACTTTCTATCCTATATTCGGCGAATAAGATGCAGTAGAGGGCATGGTGGGCCGGAATCCCACCGAACCCCGCGGCAGGGGCTCAGAGCAAACCGGCAGGGCTCAGGAGTGTCAAGCGACTTGCTGTGCCAAAGCCGCCTGTCCCCGAACGGACGGTAGATGGCAGCAAACTGCATAATTTGGGTCAGAGCAAACTGTCTAAGGGACGATTTATAACCCACCAAGACTACAAGGGGGAAAAGACCTTTAGTTTGAGTGGATTTAGGGGTATTTTCCCGCCGCAAACAGGGTCCGAGCGTCCTGGATGTTGGCGATTAATTTCACTTGCTAAGAAACCAAGGCGTCTCAGTGAGTCTGGTTCAGGCCTGTGTCTAGAGCTTTTTATTGGGGCCCCCAGGGAGCCCCAGTCTTGTGCCACAAGTGGCTACGTTTCCCTTTCCTAATAGCTCAGGAGGCCAATGTACCCACACACTCTCCCAGGACCCTAAAATCCCAGACAAGCAGAGGCCTGAGCCTGAACCACCTGCACAGGCTCTTAAGAAACACGAAGACAATCCTTATTCATGCAACCCAAAAGAAATCACAATGTCTCCTGTCCTTCATGCCCAAAGTCACTTATCTCCCTGTCACTAATAGCTTCTCTGGGGACCTTTCGTCCCATTTCTTAGCCCTCACCAGCCTGTCTGAAGCCTACCAGCCACTTTAGGAATCTGTCTCACACCTAGGAGATCTTCCCCCTCCCCCATCCCCAGGAAGCCAAGGAACAAAATTGGGTGGTTGAAAGACTAGACTTAAGCTTGAAAGCTCTGAAGCTCAGCTTCCAGGAGGCTTTCCCAGATCACACCATTGCATTCTTTAGTTAGGTTTCCTTTCTGTTTTGTAACCCACCCACCCACCCCACCCCCACACAACCAAATGGATTTTTGTGTACAAGCCTGAAACAACATACTAAAAGTCTCTTCCCAATCTCATTTAAATCCAGGAAAGTTTGAAATGTGCCCATATCAAATATACAAATTCCTTCACCAAAATCCACACATCCTCTACCAATAAAACACAGATAACAAGATCAAATCACACAGAGACCAACAGACTTTAACCTACCGCGTTAAAACCACAAAACTCCCTGCAGGCTCCCTCCGGCTGGAGGGAGTGGCAAGAGACCGTGGCCAAAGAGCTGGGCGTTCTTCGGCTAGCTTCCTGGGGAGTCTCCCTCGTTTTGGGTTCCTTCACCCACAACCCTTTAATTTCAGAAATGTCTCCGAAGGAAGATAGCGAACATTTCTCTGTGAATTATTCTTTTTATGTCACTCTAGACGCCTCTTCACCCTCGGCTGGCCTCTGCGGAGATTCCAGGCCCCACAGAGACCAGGACGTCCCTCAGCGCCACCGCCCCTCGTGCCAATGCAGCCGGGAAATCGCCGTTACCCACACTGGGCAAGAGAACCGCATGGGGGCAATCGGGGAGGCCAGGACAAGGGAGAGATGGAGGGAGGTGAGCAAAAACCCACAAGGGCCAGAGCGACTGGCCAGCGTGGCTGTAGCCCGCACACCTCCCACCCTCGCTTTTGCAGACCCCTCGCTGGAGACCTCTCCCAGCTAAAAAGGCAACATAAAACTGACCTCATAGAACCCTTTCCGTTCCTCTTCCCCATCCTCCCTGCAGCCGCTCCCCCTCCAGGAAGCAGCTACCCCTGTCTCTACTACAGAATTTCCTGGGAAGCCTCTCCCAGCAGCGCCCAGAGGTGGGGTTCAATCCGGTCTTGGGATGGGGGGAGGAGAGAGAAAAACCTAAGCCCCACCTCCTTAAAAAAAGGATGCAAAAGATAAGAATTGTAGAATCTTCCTTACCTTTGCAGAACTTGAGGATTTTTTTGCCCTCCTCCGGATTCAAAAGGATGGGGAGGGAGGGAAAAAAGAGCATTCCGCTTCTTCTTCAGCTTCCAGATAATATTGTCCCAACCTGAGAGCCGTCGTTTCCCCTTTCCAGACTTGAGAGAGAGGTTGTTTCGCTTTTCTGACATTTGCATAGAAAATGGAGTAAGTTCTGGCTTTGAAAAATGATATCAGGCTGCAGTCCTGGGCAGATTGTTCATTGAGCCTTCATGATGACTAAAAATCCCAAATCAGCAAGTAAATTAACTTAAGAATCAAAATTATTTTTGGTTCTCTCTTTTGTGTAATTCCCACCCCTCCTTCCCTCTCTCACTTAGCCTTCTTTCCTCTCCCCCCTCTCTTTTCCTCTCTCTCTCTCTCTCTCTCTCTCTCTCTCTCTCTCTCTTCCTCTCTCTCTCTTGCTCTATCGAACTGATATTGAAGTATAAAAATATCAAGAGGCTGGAGCCCTGAAGGACGGCAGTGCTCCGACCTAGGTGTGGTGTCCAAAGAATGCTGCATTATAACCACCAGGGAAATGATAAAAAGTTCATGTTCACGATCGCCCGGCCACATGACCGGCGCCGGCCAATCGCTGGATTCAACCACTCATAAACTTCTATCACAAAGTTGTAAATTTTCATAAAACAACAAGGAATTTATTGCATTTCTTCATGGCTGCTCCACCAGCAACCCTTTTCTCCGTCGCCATCTTCTTTTCTTCCCCTTCCCTTTTTAGGGAAACCCCAATCTGAGGCAGGCTGAGATTTGGGGTGCAAGAATTCAGGGTGGAGAAGCCATAATGGTTCAGCTAGAACCGGGGGTTTTCTCTGAAACCTCCACATTTTCCTCAAGAGCTCTGCCTGTCTTTTATAGTAAAAATCCCCACCCCACCCCCAGTCTTCCACAAGGGACGGTTCTGAGGTAACAGGGAGGTGAGACCAGAGCAGCAGCCAGTCTTAGGAGCTGCTATCTGCGTCGTGACAAAAAGAAAGCTCTTGTACCCCATCTCCTCCTCTGAATACCCCCACATTCCTAGCCCTAGAGATGGTGGGGTTCCCCCACCTGTGAGGTTTGCAGCATTGCAGGTGTGGTATGTGTGTGGGGGGGGGAGTGTCAGTCCACAGGGTCTAGTTTTTGCCTCGGGAGAGAAGGTGTCCTGGATGGGGTCCAAGCTTGATAGTCTAACAAGCAGATTCTCCACCTCAGCACCTCAGAAACTGGGGGAGGGAGAAACCAGACCACTCCCGCCTAAACGCCTGCTTTCCGAACCAGGTTCCCCAGGAGAAATCCTAGTGATCGCTGTGGGTTGCTGCGGTCGGCTCTGGGGAAGCCTTAGGTTTTAAGGGCTTTTTCTTACCAATTGAAGCTGTGGGTTTTAAGGGCTGTCTCTTACAAATTCAAATTAAGTAGATTTTTCCGGAAACCAACTACCTTTTTCAAGGCCTTTCGGTTTAAGATATATTCTTTAAACAATCGAGGGTTTGTAAAGAATAACTATTAGAAACCAGCGCCCCACGTCTAGATGTAAAGATACTATCATTTAGGCTTTTGTTCAGCAATAAAGAATTTACAAAATCCTTGATTTTTTTTTTAACAATAACTCTTTTTTTTTTTCCTGGGCTTTCTTTAAAACAAAACCAAAAACCTACATTTTAGGTTGAGTTTCTGGTAATCAAGTGCAGAAAACGAAATAATCCCCCTTTCTTAAAATTCTTTTTTCTTCTCTCCCTCCCCCTCCCGTGTGTGTGCCCCTCAGAAGGTTTGAGGTTGGCCGTACTCAAGAGCCGGCTGGGCAGTGCTGAGGAAGCCCTGGCGGGCCGCTGCTGCCTAGCTCGCTGATTCACCCACGGCAACCCGGTAAACTCGCTGTCGCTCACTGGGACTGGTTTTCCTCCCATTTTAAAATTTCATATGGATCGCCCATGTCAATTTAGAATGAAATAGATTTTAATACATAAAGTAAAAAATAAATTGAAATAAAATCAAGGGATTACTCCAATGGAAAATGTTTGCCGACGGAATGGGGAAACATTGAGCATTTTGGCAAGGAGATTCTCCTGGGCAGACTAGAAGGCCTCTACTTGCTGTCCTGGCCTCTGCCCAAACCGCCTCAGAGGTGGGATGGATGGGGTGTTCACCCTTCGCTTTCCTTCCATTTGTTTTTGGAGGCCTACCATTTTGGATTTCATCACTGTACTTGTGGTGTCACTAGGCTCAGATTTCATAGTCCCTTAAAGGCCTGGATAGAAGAAGGTGTTGGTAAAACTGGAAGCTTTTAAATTGGGACGGGGGGGGGGGGGGGGGGGGGAGGGTTGTGTTTTGGGCCTGTGACTGATGATATGGTCTCATAGATGTATTTACTTAGGGGCAAATGTGACTCTCTGTTTAGAAACCAGTGTGTGAATGTACATTGGTGTGAATTAATGTATCTGTGAGTGACTGTGAACGTGTGTTTACTTCTGAGTGTGTGTGTGAACGTGGATACATGTGTTCTGGAGTTCGGGGATTGTGCAAAAGCCTGTATGTATATCTGATACTATATGAATGTCTGTGTTTATTTGTGACTGTAACAGTGTATGATTTTTTGTGTGCTGTCAGCTTGTAAATATAGGAATTGTGTGTTTTGGTGGAAGTATAAAGGAAGTGTGTGTGTGTGTGTGTGTGTGTGTGGTGTTGGGGTTCATTGGTTGGCAGTCTCCACAGCAGGGGCATCTGGAAAATAAAAGCAAACCCAGCACAGACAGAAAAGGCCAGCAGAAGGGCTCTGAGACACCCACTCACTACCAACCCTTACCCCTCCCAGCCAGAGGGAGACAGAAAATACAGCATCTGTTGATATTTAATCCTGTTTTATTTTCCATCCTTCAGATATACAGAAAGAGGCTCTCGGATAGGAGCTAGAATCAGCAGCCAAATGCACCAGACGCAGAAGCTAGTGGATCCTCTGGGCTCCGTAAGGCCCTTCTAGTATTACTACTGGGAAGTATGGGGTAGGTAAGGAACCACAGGCTAATCTGTTCATCTGGAACCACGGTTCACAAAGACAGCTTCAAAGAGGGCTTACAAAACAGCAAGATTTTACAAAGACCTTACTAGCAACATAGAAAAGGGGAGGCACATTCCAGAAAGCCACAGAGCAGGTAGATAACGACCTTCCCATACTGTACAAAAACAAACACACTTTCCCATAGGTAGTATTTTTTTCTTACAGTGTTAAGAAACCCAAATTTCACACTTCTTTTTCCTTATTAATTTTAGACCTCTTCATTTAAAACAGTTTGCCCCCTTATTTGAGTTTCGTGTTCAGTTCCCACATTGGGTTCTTTCTCTCTTCTCTTATCTCCTCTTCGCTTTCTCTGTCCCTCACTCTTCCTCCTCCTCCTCTGCTTCTGCCTTGTCCTGGCCAGTGGTTCCTGGGCCTGAGGTTTTGTTCTCCTTTTTCCACTTCATGCGCCGGTTCTGAAACCAGATCTTGATCTGTCTTTCGGTGAGGCAGAGCGCGTGCGCGATCTCGATGCGCCGCCGCCGAGTCAGGTAGCGATTGTAGTGAAATTCTTTCTCCAGCTCCAGGGTCTGGTAGCGCGTGTAGGTCTGGCGGCCCCGCTTTCGATCAGTCCCTACTCACAGTATTTAGGAGAGAGACAGACAGACAGACAGACAGACAGACAGACAGACAGAGAAAGAGAGGGAGGGAGGGAGGGGGAGGGAGGGGGAAGGAGAGGGGGAGGGGGAGAGGGAGGGAGAGAGAGAGAGAGAGAGAGAGAGAGAGAGAGAGAAACAATGAAAAACAGCAAGACAATTCAGACCTCCTTCCTAGGTAGTTTGATGTTTGAGGGCAGAAAAAGACCACCTTGCTGGAACAAAATTAACCCCTTTCACTGCCATGTGCAAAAAATTGTCCAACCTTCTCAAAGCAAACATTTGCTTTCTTTCTTTTCTTCGTGAGTGTGTGTGTGTGTGTGTGTGTGTGTGTGTGTGTGTGTCCACAGAAGCCTCTGGCTGGTTTCAAACTAGTAGAAATCTTCCTGATTCAGCCTCCCCAAGTGCCAAGTGCTGGGTTCACAGGCCAGCCCCATCACACCAGAGAGTCCTGTCATCCATGAAGGGTGGTTTTTCTCAGCCAGGAGCTTCTGAAAACCAGGTAATTCTCAGCTGCCGGCTCCTTGAGGCTCTATTCCAAAAGGGCTAGCATAGAAGGAAGGCAAATTAATTCTCAGTCACTCTCTGAGTTCAGGGGCTACGAGTCTACCCTTTCCCCCTCTGGTGACCTTTGAGGTACAAGACTCTGGAAACCATATTAGTGTCCCTAGAGTGGGGCTTCAGGCCTGGTCTGAGAAGAAAAGAAATAAAAAGGCCCATAGGCCCACTCCCCACCCAAACCTGTTGTGGAATGGGGAAGAGGTAAGAACTTGATTTCCTTGGGCCTTGGAATTAGTGGTCTGACAGCGATTGCCTTCTGATGATTCTTTCCCAGTAAATAGCAAGGAAGGCCTGGGTCCCCGCCCGCCTTCCTGCACAGAAAACCTAATCCTCTGCAGCAATCTTTGAGCCTCCAGGTCTGCAAGGAAGAAAAGAATGACCATGGCCTACAAGAGAGAGGAAGGTGAAGATTCCTATGGTGGGGCTGAAGGGTATCTGAGAACTTCCAGCATAGGCTCAGAACACCAAGGAGACTGGGGAGATGCTGGTATCAGCCCTCTTGGGAAGGAGACAGGAGAGAGGAGGGGCTAAGGACCTTAATTTCAAGTCAGCTATAAGCCCAGCTGAAACATTTACGATTGGGAAAAGGGGAAGGGGCTTTGATAAGCCAACTGGAAGGTCAGTTCAATTACAGGGTAGGCAATAGAAACCGTGAAGAACAATAGTCAAGAACTGGTTTCCTCATGGCCCCCAACCCCACGAGTCTGAAAGCCTCTGACCAGCTTGGGTCTTCTGAGCCTTGGAGTTGGCTCCCAAGCCCATTTGCACTGGGGAAATGTAAAAGACGTGAGAACACTTTGAAGGAGACCTGAGGGAAGGAAGCCTTGGTATCTTATAGTTCCTAAAGCAGCTGCTGGGTGGCTTACTCTCCCTAAATCTTGATTTGGTTCCACTGAGTTCTAGCCTTCCCCAAAGAGGAGAGTCATCTTTCTGGAGTGATACCACCAAACCTGGCTGTTCTTCAGGGGCCCACAGAGCCCTAGGAAAGACACCTGGGACAGCTATGCTCTCATGGGGCCCTTGCCTGCTATCTAGCCCGTCCTCCTAAGTCCATCAGGGCAGGAGGGGTCAGTAGACTCATCGCTCTGGGTCTCAGACTAACTCCTTCACCACTCTCTGGCTCTGCTTCCCTGGCTGGGTCCTCATCTCTTCTGTATCCCCCTCCTCCCACCAGGCCTCTAGAGCCCACCTCTAATTGTCCTGATGGGAATAATGGGGGAGCGGGGTTGGCTAGAAAGGAAGGGGGAGGGGAGAATTGCTTAGCGCTATGGCCCCCTCCTCCATATCTTACCCAAGCTAGGACTAGGGGGACACACCCAGAACTAAGCTCTCAGGCAGGGAAGGGGGGAGAGAGGAGAGAGAGAGACCCTAATGGCTATTCTCTGCAAACCCCAGCCTTTCTAGGCAAGACAAACGGCCTCGTCTCCAGCCCGTGCCGGCGCTGCTGATAAATATTTAAAGCTAAAAGGCCCGGAGGAAGGGTTGGGGGCGGTCTGGGGGCTTTGAGCTCTGTAGCGTCGGCAAAAAGAGATCCGCCAGGGCCTGAGAGCACCGAGCAAAACTGGGAGTGGGGGCGGCGCGCGTGGTGCCAGCCCAGACTTAAACGGCATGGCAATGGCCGATCTGCAGCCGGGAGTAACCTGGACACAGAGAAGGGTGCCCTGGCCGGAAGAGAGCCTTTCTGGGGGACTGTGGCCCGGACGTTGCGGCTCGGGACCGCTCAGAGCGCGGCGTTACCTGAGCTTCGCATCCAGGGGTAGATCCGGAAGTTACTCTCGGCCGCCAAGTCCGAGTCCCTCTGCTCCTTGGCGCCAGCCGCCTTGGCGGGGTCGCCCGGACACACCCCGGAGAGGTTCTGCTCAAAGGGCGCGCAGTGCATGTTGAAGGAACTCGGTTCGAGCCCGTAGCCGGCTGCATAGACGCCGGCCGCGCTCTGGCCCGCCATGCCCCCCCCGCCGGAGTACAGACCCTGCACCGAGGCGGAGAAGGGGGCGCCCGGACCTGCTCCATAGCCGGGGCGCTGGGGGTTGGAGGCAAAGGCGCAAGAAGTTTGTTCGGGGAAGGCTCCTGGAGCGAAAACCGAACTTGCGGCTGGATATTTAGAAAATAAAGCATTCGCATAATACAATGAACTCATAATTTGGCCGGATGATTTGTAGTCAGGGACGTTTTAGTGTCGGTTTTACGAGATTCCTTGATATATTACAGAATTAGAGTCCAGATTTACACCAAAAGGACCCCCTTTTTCCTCTTCGGACCACGTGACCCCGGCCCACGTGATATCCCCTCGGCCAATGATATGACGGCCTCCCAGAGGCTCACAGTAATGTGGAAAAAATTGTGTGGCGTTGGATTTATAAAATATGATCAATAATGAATGGAAAGGCCGAGCTCTGCGGATTGGGGCTAGGGGCTTAAGGGCCGCTGTCGACCCCCGCGGGCTGGAGGCAGCTTGCAGGCGAGATTTGGGGAGGAAGGAATTGAGTGGAAGAGAAAATAAATAACCGCTGAGCGATCCGTGTTGTCACCCCCCACCCATTTCCCCCAGCCGGTTACAGAGCGAGAGACAGACGCGGGGATTGAATGTTCGCAACTTGGTGGGTGGGTGCTGGCCGAATATTTATTAATTCGAGTTAATTCATCCGAGCTGCTGCTGTTCTCCCAAGAGGAGGAACGAGGCGAACCTGGCCTCCTGGTTGTCTCTTAGTGCCCCAGCTGTAATAACTAGATGAGTTCAAGGCGTCCCTAAGGCAGGAATCCAACCCAATAAGGCGTTGGATGATGAGATTTCTGGTGACAATTAAAAAGATATTCAAAAATTAAGAAGAACGGAATGGAGGCGGGGAGAAAAAGGAAGGGAGAAGGGCGGCTTGGGTCCGGCTCGCTGCTTTCCCGGTTCCGGAAGGCGGATGCCTCACTCAGTGGAGCGTGGCAGCCAGGAAGGCAGAGCCAACGAAGGAAGGAAGGCTGTGGCAAGCCGCGGCCTAGAAACTGGGAGAAAGTGGCGACGTCTCAGTGAGGGGAAGTAGGGAGCAACCTCTTCTCTCTGCTCTTGCTTCCCCAACCTGAGTCCGAGAAAAAAAAAGTGAAAATATAAACTCAGAAGCCTTGCACTGCATCTTTCTCATCCCCCCCGTAACCGCCCCCCCCCCCCCAGCACACACACGGAAACAAAGAAAAAAGCGTCAGGGGACACTAGCCACCAGCCTGGGTACATCTCTTCTCCAGAGCGGCCTGGGCGCTGGTGTCTTCCCGGCCCCTCAGCCTCGGAACGCAAGGGGAGGGGGTTTCTCTTGGCTCCCCTCCCTCGATCGTCTCTCCTCCAATCACGTTCAGCCGCCTCCCTCACCCCCTGCGCCCCTGGGCCCAGGGACTCGCACCACCTGCTTCCAACCCCCGCCCCCTCCTCTCAGCGACCTAGCCTAGGCCAGCCCAGGAGCCTGCTGACCAGCTCCCCCCACCCCGGCCCTGCAAGGCGCCTAAGAGCGAATGAGGAGAGGCGGCCCGGGCCAGTCTCGGGTTCTCGCTTGTAAACTTTATTGTAACTCTTCCGCCCTTTTCAGGCGCAGACAACAGAACAAAGTATAGAGGAACAACAAAATATATAATTAGCCCTCCCTCCCCCCCCATAAAGCAATTCACAGATACAGGATACATTCTCTTCACAGTAAACCTAAGAACACTTTTAACAATTGCTCACAGCGCGCATGCTAACTAAAGTAATCTCTTTTGAGAAACACTTAAGACAAAATTGTCAAACCAAAGGGGGTGGGGTGGGGGGGGACAGTAGGAAAAGAGAGAAGCAAGAGTGAAAGCCAGCTAGGGAGGGCAGCGGGGGGAGAGGGGGTTGCGAGGAAAGATGAGGAAGCAGTAAGAGAAAGAGAGAGAAAAAGAGAGAAAGTGAGAGGGAGACAGAAAGAATTACGGCGTGAATAGGCAGTTTCATGTTGTTGGGAAAACTTAGCAGAAATCGGTACCTCGGTCATTACAAAGACGCACGTTCAAAGGAAAAAGACCATTGCACAAGGAGGCTTTTTTTTTTACATGGGGCGGGGGCGAGGGGATTCTGCCAGGCCGCAGTCGATCACCCTCGCAGGACGAGGGAGTCCTTGCTTAAAATCCTTTTCTTTTTTTTTCCCCCTCGGACCCCCCAAGAGAAGGGAAGGAGATCCACGGTAGCTCACACACAGAAGCTATTACGAGATACTACCACTAGCGGGGACTGGCGCGGCGGGGAACGCTGCGGTGGGAGGCCCAGCTCCTGGCTCCGCTCGCGGGGCCAGAGCTCTCGGAGGCGGGGGGCGGGCGGCGGCGGCGTAGTCGCGGGAGGGACCGGCGGACGTGCGGGCTAGTCCGGGCACCCGAGCAGTCCCAGCTGGAGCCTACTTCTTGTCACCCTTCTGCGCATCGCCCTGCTCAGCGGTCTCTGGCGCCCGCTCCAGCTTCTCTTTCTCCAGCTCCTCCTGCTCGCATTTACTGCTGGGAAACTTGTCTTTGTTGTTCTCCTTTTTCCACTTCATTCTCCGATTCTGGAACCAGATTTTGACCTGTCTCTCTGTCAGTCCCAGCGCGTGCGATACCTCGATCCTCCGCTTGCGAGTCAGATAGGGATTAAATAGGAACTCTTTCTCCAGCTCCAGGGTCTGGTAGCGGCTGTAGGTCTGGCGGCCTCGCCTGCGTCCGGCGGCTGCTGGGAATGGGGGAAAAGGGCGAGACAGAGGGGAGGGTGGGGGAGGGGGCAGAGACAGAGAAGGTTGGAAGATTCGTGAACCAGCCTAGGAGACCAGGATAATAAGGGCAGGGGACCCTTATGCGGAGGCGGGAGGGGGAGCGCAGAGGACGTGGTCAGCGGGGGGAGGGCAAGGGGGGACTAGACAGCCCTGAATCTGCAGGGGCCATGAAGGAGGAGCCCCTTCCTCTGGTAACTAGAACCAGAATAAGGGGTTCAGATATATTAAAGGTGCCATAAAGTTTAGGAGGGTGGATGTGGAGGAGGGGGGTAAGAATAAAAAGCCAGAGTGGGGACCACGAACCCACCTTGCAAAGCCCCCAGAGCCTCTGCCCCAGAAGAAAAGTTTCTTCAGGGTAATTAAACTATAAAGCAATTGAGAAGTGCAAACGTTGAGCGCCCCCACTCCCACCGCTCTTTCTCCACAGCCCCCATAAAACAGTAAAAGGGGAAAGGGGGAGAAGAAGAAAAGTAAAGGAGGGCGAGGAGTTTATGGATTCAGGAAATTCGCCTAGAGGACACCCCCCCCTTCAAAGGAAGCAAAAAAAGGGAAAAAGGAGAAAAGAAAGTAGGAAGGCAGGGAGAGGAGATAGGTGTTTGGAACGGAGCCCACAAGTCCTCTAGAAGCAGAAGATTCTGCCGGACTGCCCACCAGCCCTACCCCCCCCCCACACACACCGGCTTGGGGCCCTCCTGGCCCCTTCCCACCCTGTCAGGTCCAGGTCCGACGGGAGCTCACCTTGAGGGCGCATCCAGGGGAAGAGCTGTGTGGGCGACGGGCTCTGCTCAGACCCCTCGGCCTCCTCGCCCAGGCCGCTGGCTGCCGCGAGCTTGCAGTCTGCGTACTGCACCAGGTCTGGATCCTGCGCACCGAACAGGCTCTGGCGCTGCAGAGGGTCGTAGCCGTAGAAGTTGCCGGGGTCCCCGTGGCACGCCACGGCGCACGGGTTCTGCTGGTAGGGAGCCGTGGACAGCGACGATGGCCCGTGGTAGAACTCCTGGATTTGCGAAGGGTGCTGGAAGCTGCCGCCGCTGCTGGGACCGTACACCACGGTGGGTCGGCCGCCCAGGTCCTGGGCGAAGCCGCAGTCATAGTAATTGGGGCGCAGGGACTCCCCGGTTTTGTATTTGGAGAACAGTGAGTTGACGAAATAAGAGCTCATTTTATTGAATTTTGAGGCGGCGGCGGCGGCGGCGCAGGCTGTAGTTGGGGGCTGTTGGGGAGGGGGTGGGGAGGGGGAAAAGGGAGGGAGAGAGAGAGAAAAAAAACGCGGATTCGCCGGCTCCTAGTCTCCCTCGCCAGGAAAGGAGAGGAAAAGGGAGGAGGGAAAAAAGAAAGAAGGAAGGAAGGAAAAGAAAGAAAGGACGAAGAAGATCTCGAAGCCGCCACACTTTTTGTGATTTCCAGGAATAGAAGAGCGAAGCCTGCAAAAGTCTAAGACTGCATGGCAGCCGCGGCTCGCTCACCCTCCCCCCACCCCCCACCCCCCAAACAAAAATATACCGCCACTTAAAGAGGTCCTCGCTTTACATTTCGAAGAAGGGATGCCAGTTCATAAACAGTTTTCGGTGATTTACTTCCCTCCAAATGAGTTGTTTCATATTTTGCCCCGTCTTTTCACCATCATTTGCATCCATTAGAGACCCCGCATCCTATTGGCTTCTGGGTACTCCTCCCGGACAGAACGCAGAGCGAGGGTGAGAGCGAGAGAGAGCGAGAGAGAGCGAGCGCGAGAGAGAGCTAGAGCGAGAGAGCGCCAGGGAGTGAGGAGAGGGCAGAAAAAAAGGAGGGGAAAGGAAAAAAAAAACACCCAGGGAGAGAGAGGGGGAGAGGGGGGAGAGGGAGGGGGGGAGAGAGAGAACGAATACGGATTAAATCTGTTTAACTACCTACATTAATGAGATATCTCTTGCCTCACAACAAATCAAATACCTTCGCAGACCACCCCCAAAGACTGATGTGGGGGAGTCACGGAAAAACACCATGCGCGCACACATATCCACAACGCTGAGCCTGGCGTAGGCACGCTGTTAATTTCGCGATTTTAACGAGGCAATTGGAGTCTTTCTAAATGTCAGGGTCGCTTCGGAAAAATGTAAAAGAACACGGTTTAATTGCGCCGAGTTTTAAAAGGTCCTATAAATGTAATTGGTATTTTAATACAAGTTATCAAATCATACAGCTTCCTCTCCTAAACATATTTTCAAACAAACGAGGTAGTCATATTTAAAGCTTTAATGATCAATTTCCTTATTATTGATAAAGGTTTAACTATCGTGTGGAGGGAATTGGCTGGGTAACCAGCCCCCAAAAAAACGGCTGTAAACTCTTTAACAAACTATAAAACGCAATAAAGCCGGAGTCTGTTGTTGTTTATGCTGCAGCGCATAAAAGCTGTTAGCATTTTACGAGTTCTTTCCTCTACAGCTATAAAACTGCAGATTCGATCGCCCCCGCCGCCCAACTGAAGCACGGTGGGGGTGACTAAGCTGAAATGAGACCGATTATGGGTTGCTGTTGATTTTTTTTCCCCTTTTCGGCGCAAACGGTGACTTTCCTTGAGATTTTCGCCCCCTTCTCCCTTGCAGACACATCTGCCCCCACACCCTCTTAGGAGACTCCAAACCACCCCAAGATCTGTTCTCAACCAGGTCACGCACATAACTTTCTCTCATTAAGCAAACACTCGAGATTTTCTGTGGAAAGGGAGTCTGAGAGGGCCTGAGAGAGGAAGAAGAAACTTTCTGGTTAATGGGCAGTGCTAAGGCAGAACCAAGTTCTGCAGGCGGCTACGGATTCTGCAGTTTGCAAGAGCTTTACCTGCCTGGTGGTTGGGGGGGGGGAGCTGCAAGGGAAAGAGGGGGGTCTTCTGGAAGTTCTTTTGGCCTAATTAGCACTTAAGAGTGAAGGGTCTGGTGCTGTCTAAGGATGATATCTTATGTGGCTGTAAACCTGTGCCCTGGGCCTTGGCACTCAGTAATCAAGTCCATTTGGCACCCAGCTTTCTGGGGCCCGTCACCCATACCTTCTACACACAAGCCTTCCAGGTATAGACTGTGACCTCTTCATCAACGCACCAAAAGAGGTAAGGTAATGGAGACAGGCTGGGCACCAAGGCCTTGTGTATCTTATGCCCTCCACTGCCCTAGACAAAGGCTTTAAGGTGTGTGTTTAAAAGGCACCTGTTATTGGTATATGTCCCCATAGCCATTTGACCTCCTACACTAACCTTGGGGTGAAGAGACTCTGGGAAAAGAACAAGGCCACCCTCTTCTCTTTTGGGGGTGCCTTTAGTTGAACCTTGAACATCTGAAGATCTGAGGTCTCAAACCCAGAAATGACCTGGCTGCCCCACGCGGAGCCCAGGCCCTTCTCTGTGTACCTGGCACATAGCTGGTGGGGGTCAGTCCTTAGGAGGCTCAGGGTGGCAGGCAGAACCAATGGTCTCCTGAGGGAGCTGACAAGGACTGGAAAGACAGAGAAGGAGAAAGAAATGTTCTAGAACAAAGGCACACTCAATTTTATCAATAAATTAAATCTATTGCACGGTCTCTAAGGTGCTTCCTTTTTGGATTCCATGAGCCGGAATCTTTGTAAAAACTGAAACCACGTTTTCAAAAAAGCTGTATTACGAGTTTCACTCAGCCTTCTAAAGTACAGTGAATATAGAAGGGAGACAAAGAAAAAAAAGGGAGGGGGCCAATGGGAGGGAAAGTGAACCAGGCTTTGTTTTTTTTTTTTTCCCCACAAGGATGAGGGGTCGGTGGGGCAACCTAAAGCAGAGTCAAGTTGTTGCTGAAGCGAACATTTTTATCAAGTGCGGGGGGATTTTATGGACATGATTTGAGGGCTCACTGGTGGGGTAGAAATTCAATGGCTTGTTCTAAATCACCCCTACACCGAGCAAGAAATTTCTGACGGGAGGAAAATGTTTCAACTATAAGAAAAAACAAGAAAGAGCGCGGAGATAATTTATAAACACCCAACGGAGGGCAGATTTATTGGAGAAACTCAAGTTGAGGAGATATTCCGCTGGTCTCTTTACACCTGATCCTGAGGAGGAAAAAGAAGAAGCCACCCGGGGTTATGGGGTCATTTTGGAGGCTCAGGTTGGAGGCAGGTTCTGGCTGGATGGAGAGAAAAGTGAAGATAGGGAACCAGCCAAAGGGGTTGTGTGTTCGCAGAGGGACGGCTTCAGAAGGAAAAGTGCCTGGGTCCAGGCGTCCAGCTGCTCATTCCCGGAAGGACTGGCTTCCCCCTGGTTTGCCTGAACAAGGAAACCAAGGGCAGAGCCTGGGCAAGCCGGAGGAAGCCGCAGCTCTCACCTGGAAGTCCGGAAGCGCGGAAAAGCGAGAGAGTGCTCCCCATCGCCATTCCTGCCTCTACAGCTCTTGGGGAGGAAAAATGTGCAGGGTTTTGACTGAGCCTCCTGAGGGGATGCTGCAGCCTTCCCGCATCCCGCATCCCTAGGGAGACCCTGTCCGAGCGTTGGTGACCAGGCACTTGCCCAGCATAGACCTGCACGCATTCAAAGGCTCTGGAGTCGGCGCCCTGGCGCAGCGGCCCCTCCGGCTTGAAGCACCACCGAATCTTCACCAACGCCAGGTCCCAATTTCTCCCAGATTTGAAAATCTCCCAGACTACACGTCGGACTCCCTCTTCAAGCAGGTGTGGGCAGCCCGCCTTGGGGTAGTTTCCTCTTCAAATGACCTGCAGGCTCACCCTTCTCACCTGATCCACTGGCCTGCTCTTTATTCCTCTCGGCCCCCACTGCAGGAAAATCTCAGTTTTTCAAATCAATTCGCCTCCTTGATTTGTGCCTATTATTTCTATATTTTTATTATGAACATTATCCCCGGTTCCCACGCATTTCTCGCCCCATCAAACACAGCAACTGGAAACAGCTTTCTTAGTGTGAGAGATTCAGAAAATGAATCATCTGAGGAGAAAAAGGAACTCCATTATAATTAAAATATATACAATAGAGGAAAGAGCCATAACAAACCCTATATTTTTATTATATGCAAATTACTCATGACTTTTGGTAGCTCTCTGCTTCTAGATACAGGGCCGAATAAGGTGCTGCTTAGAGCCTCTGGAGCCCGCAGCGGCAGCACTGGAAAATTTCATATGGAGCAAGGATGCCATCTAGCGGCCACTGTGCAAAAAGACGTCCTTATATCTGCTCAGCCGGGTTCTCTGAGAACTAGCAGAGGAGGCGACAAACGATTAAACTTTCATTATTACTAGAAATAGAGGAGAGAAATGAAAGCAGATAAGAAAAAGCCTTCGGAATCAGGAAACAGTTCCTGAAATAGTTCAGATGAGCTAAAAGGAAAAAAGTTGTATATCTACTCAGTCTTTAATTTCTATTGAAAATGCTAAGTCTTACACCCTTTATAGTCAGAAGAAAGAAAGAAAGAAAGAAAGAAAGAAAGAAAGAAAGAA
>NW_021620860.1:3458170-3459807 GCF_004785775.1 Grammomys surdaster
GAAAGCAAGAAAGAAAGAAAGAAAGAAAGCAAGAAAGAAAGAAAGAAGGAAGGAAGGAAATCATCACGTTTTAAGCCTTACAAGATTGTTTCACACGCTGAGGGGTAACAATTGGGCTTTTTGTGAGGGATGAGAAGGGCTGTGGGGATGGAACGGAACTGAAGAAGGATCAAGAGGCTACTCTCCCCTACGTCTGGCCCTGCTGGATCCTGTGTGTGTCCGTGTGTCTGTGTCCGTGTGTGTGTGTGTGTGTCCGCGTGTGCAAAGGTTTCTTATTTATGACTGGCGGTTCCAGAGGGGGGTATAAAGAACAAAGACAACAGTCAGAATTTCGATTGCTGAAGCTTTAATGACAACAAACCATTCTTCCTCCCAGCTGCTAGCTTCTTTACTTTTTACCCTCGGGGAACCTCACCCCACTGCCCCCGATTCCCAAGTTCCAGACCCCAAGCCTCAGACATGGATGCAAAAGGGTTGAGGGTGAGGGTGGGGGCTTTCATAACAAGGCCGATCCATTCTTCCACCAAATCCGGAGCCCAGGCTCATCTGAGGCTCATCTCCGGAAAGTTTCCCCTCACTGTTTGCTTTGCTGCTGTTTAGTTTCTTAACCTTCAGAAATTTATACCCTATAAACTTTTATAGCGGTCATATTCTTTTATTGCTGCGCGCACGGCATTGAATTCCTCTTCTAGCTTCTCTCCCTCGCACTCTTTTGCGCGCTCTCTCTCTCTCTCTCTCTCTCTCTCTCTCTCTCTCAATATCTCTTTTATGACAATTGATTTCCTCATCTCCGGGTTCTCAGCCTCTGCACCTTCGCCTTTGTTTGTCTTGAAAGAAGCCACTCCGGGCTGAGGACCCAGACGCCGCTGCCAAAGGCAACTCCCAGACACCCTCGCCTCCAACCCTGCAGTGGCCCAGTCTCCAGCCTCGCTTTTTATGTTTCCTTTTGGCAGAAACTGGGGCTTCCTTCGCTCATTCTCTGCAGCCGGCAGAGCCTGGAGAGCCAAGGATGGAGAAACAGCCTAGTCTACACCAGCTGTAAAGCTAGATTAATTTTTTGTCTTTAACATAACCCTCCTGGCAGGACGCCTGTTCCAGCTGCGGTCTCTCGCCTCCTGTTTCTCGGATTTCCCTCGCCCTTTCGTTAGAGAGGGGTAGGGCCGGCCTTGGCAGGGTTTCTTTCTTTCACTCCGGCTAGCCTTTGTCCCTACCTCCACCCCAACCCACAGTGTCTCCGCTGCAGTGTGGCGTGTGCAGCAGATGAGAAGCAAGCTTGCGCAGGGTCTGCGACAGAGCTGCAGGCCGGCAACAGCCGGATCCTCACAACTGAATAAGAAAAAAACAGGGCTTCCACAACCTCACGACAGGCTCTGGCGGAGACACCGCAGTGTGAGAGGAAAGATGATTCTTGAAACCAAGTGTAGATGTGGTGGTGGGGGGATTCTATTGAAAAGGAATTATTCTCCACTTCTGAAACGTTTGTGTGTCCACACTCCGTGGCTTTATTTTGACAACTGTCGCACGCCCTGATCTCAACCCTCCAGTCTCAGGAAGGCTCAGACCAAGGCTGCTGCCGCCATATGAGCCTTGTGTGTGTGTGTGTGTGTGTGTGTGTGTGTGTGTGTGTGTGTGTGTGT
>NW_021620860.1:3459817-3479310 GCF_004785775.1 Grammomys surdaster
TGTGTGTGTGTGTGTGTGTGTGTGTGTGTGTGTGTGTGTGTGTGTGTTAGGGGCGTCGACAAAGAATCCTGAGGTTCAGCCACTTGAGTTCTCTCCCACCTCTCGGTCTCCACCTACACTCAACCACCGGCCTCCAGTCCTCCAGGCAATAACAGAGAAAAGCTACTAACTTCCTCCTTGCAGGGTGTTTTCAAGTGGTTAGCTGCGAGATGCTGAGCCTCCAGAAACTACAAGTCAAGCCTATCCTTCCCTGAGTTAGTTGGGGAAGTCTTCAGAGCAACTTTGTCTGGGTAAAGACCCCTTGCTATAGAGAAATGCTCCAGAAGATGTTAGAGGTTGTCTTTCCTCCTTTTCCACTCTCCTGGTTCTACCGAAAGAGCCCTGCTCGGTTTAAGCCGAGCTTGGGTACCCACCAGGTGTCAGTACCACCGGAACAGGTAGAGATCTTTGGAAGGTCATAGGAGAAATCCTGTGGCTGTGGACACTAACTTGTCTTTGTTTGGAGCCATGCTTTTAGCAACTGGACTCTTCGCTTAATGACCAGAGGAGAAGCAACACAGAATAAAACGCAGGAGAGGTTTGTTTTCTAGAGTGATATATATTTTTTTTGTTCTTTTTCTTTTTCTTCCAAAACAAACAATTAGAGCTCTAGGCCCCTTGCCCTCCCCGCTCCCACCCTCAACCCTCCCTTTTAAGCAACAACTGAAAATCATTGCCAAAGAAATCACAAACACAAGCACAATGTCACCACAGCCACCAACAAAGCAAAAAAAAATTAATAAAATAAAATTCAAAGTTCTACTGGAATGACCTCTTTGCAGTCAGGAGAAGCAGGAACAGAAGTCCACGGGTGGAAGGGATTGAGAAGCAGAGAGAGCGGAGAAGCAGAGGGTGCGCCTCTGCCTGTTGGGGAGGCATGATGTCTCTTTCCTTTGCACACTGGATTGTTTGCCAGAAGTGTACGCATGCATCAGCAACAGGATAGATACAGCAGTGTACGTTGAGGTGAAGTCCCTACTCTGAGCTTTGGGGGAGTCTTCCTTTGGCCCTCTGGCTGGATGCCAAGTGGCTCTCTTCTTCCTGGGTCAGGAAACTAGTGAAGTGTAGAGATACCCACTAGCCCCTCTGAGGCCCTTACTCCTCCTGCCCTGACTGCCTACTCTGGAAGGAAGCTGGGGAATTGATTCACAATAAATTTTCAGACTCTCCTGACCCGGCCTTCTCTATGGTGGGGTTGACCTAGCAGAGGGGAAAGGGACTTTTTTTTTCTACAATGGGAGACTTGTCTTGCTGGTGCAGGATAGGTTTGGCGGAAAGGAGAGTTGATTTCAGAGTTGGAGGGAATGGAGAAGACTGTGGTCAGCGAGAAAAGCTACACTGTCAAAGGGGTGTGGGGTGTATGAATGGGGAAGAGCATTGTGAAGGCTCTAAGACCCACAATTTGACCTCCTTTAGTTGGAAGGAGAGGAAAACATGCAGAATTAAACACTTCCTGCAGGAAAATATACGAGGGGACTCCGCTAAAGATACCTTCATAAAACCACCCTTGCTTTTTCTTGCCCTCTCTTGCTCACAACAGCTTGGGGACAGGGTTGGCCACATCTGCCCACAGGCCTCCCCAGATATGGGGTCTAGCTGGCAATTCCATAGGGATAAATTGAGATGTTGAGACTTTTTGCTGAGGGCATCTCTAGACATCTTCCTAGTGTGTATTTGGACCATGGCAGAGCCTGAGTGAACCTGATCTGAGGGCTGCCCTGCTGGTTTGGGTGAATAATGTCTTCATGGAGGGTGTTACTTCCTTTCTCCACTATTAGTGTGGACTCCAAACTTTATGTCCGTGGGCATCTGCTGGGCTGTGTGCAGTTAAACTGTACCTGGGTGCCATCTGGCTAGGTTGCAGGGCAGGGAGGGAACAGGCAGACTGGAAGAGAGGGGCTGGGGGTTTCCAGAAAAACTAGCGGGGATGCTAGGAGTTTGACTAGGGTTCTCTTTCCTCAAGTGAGCGAGGCTCATCACTTTTCTAGAAACCAAGTACAGCTAGCTTCTAACTTAACAAAACTTCCTCTTAACACCAGGGGAGAGAGACGGGCAAAGGGGAGGAGACAGGCTCCAGGTGCAGATGAGGGACTTTAATGAGGAGACGCCCTTCCCCACTCACTTGGGGACAACCCAGACAGTAGTGGCTTTTTCGGCCATCACATAAATAATAAGAGTGAGCTGGGGAAGGGCGGAGGGGTCGTCTTTACTCTTTGCCCTGTTCCTTATTCATCTTCTTCATTTTCATCCGCCGGTTCTGAAACCAGATTTTGACTTGTCTCTCACTTAGATTGAGGAGTCTGGCCACCTCGTGCCTGCGGTCCCTGGTGAGGTACATATTGAACAGAAATTCCTTCTCTAGCTCCAGCGTCTGGTATTTGGTGTAGGGACAGCGCTTTTTCCGGGAAGAACGGGCGTGCAGCCAGTTGGCAGAGGGGTTGGCTGAAAGAGAAGTAGCGATAGAATCAAAGAGAGGAAGGGAGTGAAGGGTCCCAGACCAACAAGGTGCGCTCACATCTCTACTCCCCATCTGGCATTGGAGAAAGACACCCAACCCTCCAAGATCTCAGAAAGCATCTCTGACTGGGCCAGGGGTGAATATAGACAGCTTCAAGGGGATAGTGCTTTGAAAGGGATGCAACCAAACTACCCAAGCATCTCCCAAGCTTTGACTGCTCCAGGCACCTCAGCCTTCCTCTATTTGTATCCAAACAGACCTGGACTCAGGTCAGAAGAGCTCAGTATAGCTGGAACCACACTACCAGCTAAAGGTGGCTGACCTGAAGGGTCCCTTGGATCTAGGTTTCAGGGGACAGGTGAAGATTTGGGTAAGGAGTGGAGTTCTGTTCAGTCATAGCCAAGAGATCTCTTGGTGCTTCTGTCCAGTGCCAGTAAACCCTGCCTAGAAAGCCATCTTTCAGCCTTGGGCCTAGGCAGCAGACATGTGAGTCTGGGTAGACAGCCCTCCCCATCACACACCACAAATAAGACTCTGCATTTACAGCCATGAACACCCAGCACACCCGACTCACAATTGCAACCACTTATCAACTGCAGCCCGTGGACGGGGAGCCCCAGGGCTTCCAGATAACTTATGGCGGCAATAGCCTCTTCTTTTCTGCTACTCAGCTCACAGTTTGGTTAACACAAGTTCAGGGAAACTGGGAAGCAAGATTGTTCCAGCTCCAAGGTGGGGGGGGGGGCCGAGTTGGGGAGGGGCAACAGCCCTTCCAGCACACCAATCCTTTTAACTGACCCGATGGGGAGGCAGAGAAAGGTGAAATTGAGTGGAAAAGGGGCACAAAGACCAAATAACATATTCAGGATTTTTTTTTCTTTTTCTATCCAGCGTCTCTCCCTAGACCTCAGGACTCAGAAAAGTTGCCCGCCTCCCAAAGCGGAGCCAATTACAAATAAGATCCACTCCACCAGCTTCCCCCAAATGAAAAGCTCTGAATATCTATGTACATGTTTAAATTCACTTCATCCTACACTAAGTAGCGTGTCTTACCAATTTGCAGCGCTATTCCCTTAATGTGATTGCCTGGGATGGGACCCGCAGCCTTTTCCTCTTTCATTAAATATGAAAGAGGGAAAAAAACTGTTAATAATTGATCCTAGCCAAATGGCTGCCTTACAATAATGGACTTCTCCAGGCCGAGTTTGGGGCCATGGGGTGAGGGGTCTGTTTGGGTGTTTGCTGGAGGTTTGGGGAAAGCTGTTTTGGGGTAGTATCCCCTAATGACTCAGCCTGGCAAGTTGGAGATATGAGGGGACCACGAGGGTCACGGGGGAGTAGTGTCTCTCCTTGCTTTTCAGAGGATAAGCATGCCCCCAGAGGACCCATTGGCCACTCTCTCGGTAGGACATCTGATAGGGCAAGCAAGGACCAAACTATTTGCCCAGAGGAAGAAGAGGTGAGGAGTTGACCTGTCAGTTTGTCCGGTATTGTTTGGGACCAAGAGCAACCAGTTTGTCTTCCCCATCCTTAAAAACAAACAAAAAAGTAAGCCCCCTCTCCTCTCAGCCAGCAGCAGTTTCCACTGGGGTTTTATTTTAGCAAGGGTGCTTTTAGGAGTGGGAGGTGGTAAGAAACTCTCCACCAAGGGTAGAGTTCTCCGCCCCTGAGCAGTCCTCCCCCTCCCTTCCCCGGGTCCCTTCGGGTGTCTTCTCCTTCATTCTAGAGGGAAGCCCTGTCTTTAGTGAGTGATGCCTAGACTCTCCAAGAAGTTGACTGCCCTGGCTAGTGATCGGAAGCCCCGCGGAGATCAGCGGGAACCGCAGGAGAAACGGCCACCCTGTCGAGGATGCCCTAGAAGGGCGGGGGACCCCCAGAGGGAAGGCTCCTGGGGAGGGGCCGGCGCACCGGGGAGGGGGCTCCGTCACCGCATCCTGGGCTTCCCCCGCCCCTCCCGGCGCCTGCTGCCGACCCGACGCGGCTACTGCGTGAGATCTGCTAGGAACAATCCCCCGCCAAGCTGTTGCATCGCAAATAAAATCCTAATGAGCCCCCTCCCCCTTCCCCTTGGCCGGCGGGGACGGTCTGCGCGTGGCGCAGGCGGCTCTGCCGGGTGCGCTTCGGCCCCGTGCCCGCGCGGACTCCCGGCCGCGCTGGCCATCGGCCCGGCCCCCTACAGTTCCTCACTGGACTGTCGCAGGTCCCTTTCCTTGTTTCCAGCCCGAGCCTGGGGGAAGAAAGAAGGACTAGAGAGACTTGGTCCCTGAGTCCCTGCGCCACTAGAAGGAGTGGAGGGCAGCCTCAGTGTCCCCCTCCTGGACACCCAGCTTCTTCCTTTCCCGGTCCCTTCCTCCCTCTTCCCTCCACCCCCTCTAGTCCTGCGGCCCCAGGCGCGCTGTCCCTTTACATTGTCCGCTTTATGGCCTCTCCCCTCCCCTCCCCCGGGCCTGGCCTGCAGCTTGGGGGAGATTTCCTCACTTTTTTTTTTTTTATAACTTACTTTGATCCGGCCTCTCTTTGTCCTCGCTTCCTTCGCAAATTTTATTGTCCCCGTAGCCGGCTCTTTGATTAGACAGGACAGCCTCCCTGCCCGCCGAAGTTTCCAAACTGTACTCGGGCGTGCCCTGTTTGAGCAGCTCCCCCGGCGCGCCCAGCAGCGGCTCCGCCTTCACGGCCGCCTGGCCCTGCCCCGGGGCGGCCTCGGCGCGCGGCGCCGGCTCGAGCCAGGTGCGGAGGTACCTGCTCTCGGCCGCCGGCGCGCCCTGGGGCTGCAGGTAGGGGTGGTAGACCGTCGGCAGGCTCCCCGACGCGTGCGGGCTCAGTGGCGCCCAGGAGGCGCCGAACACCGGCGCTTTGGGCTGGAAGCTGCACGAGGGGAAGTCCAGGTGCTCGGCGTGGCCCGGCTGCCGCGGGTTCGCGTACTGGCCCGAAGGAAACTTGGCTGGAGGCGCGTCCTCGCTCTCGTGACTTATGATCGAGTCGACATAATAGCTGCTAAGCGTCCCAGAAATGGACATTCTCAAGACATTATCCGCGCGCTCGCAGGGGGAAGGGAAGCGCTCGCGCCGCGGCGCCCAAGCAGGGAAAGGTGGCACACGGACCCGGTGCAGAGGGCTTTCGGACGCGACCCCCCCAGACCCCCACCCTCCCACCCCCACCCCCTGCTCAACTTCTCAGCCAACAAAGTACAGTGGAGCAGCCCGGCTCGGAGCTCCTTGCAAAATGATTGGTCAAAGTTTTGCGGACTGCCTGATAAAGCGTCAGCTCCGACATAAATCAATCGGGCGAGGGGGCTGCGCTCGCGCTGTCATCCGTCCTCACCGCATTCCATATCCAGGATGAATTGTTTTATGCTGATGCAATGTGCTATCACGTCAGGGCTCCGGCGGCCACGTAACCTCAGCCTGAGCTGCCGGGCCACCCGGGGCCCCTCCCGCTTTTACAGGAAGGGGGGTTCTCAACACGGGGCGATGGGGGCGGAGGAGAGGCGGAGGCAAGCAGCGGGTTGCCTCTGGAGGGACGCAGGCTGAGGAGCCCTCTCCCCAGGCGGGTTGGAAAGAGAGGGGAGGGAGGACCAGCGTACAGGGAGAGAGAGCGCCCCAGCCTCAGAGCAGCGGGAGAGGCCCGACAGGGTAATTAAAGAGGAGGTAGTCTTGTCACCCCCCCCAACACCTCCACCTCCACCCCGCGGGCCCTCATTTCCTGTCCTCTGTCCCCTTGACAGAGCTGTTTATTAAACAACAGCAGTACAGCGACCCACAGGAGATGAAGTAAAAGGATGGGAAAGAAGTTGGGGGTTTTATAGGACAGTTATCCTCTTTGGAAGGGGTTCAGGGCGCAATTTGGGGAGATTTACGTGACTAGGCTCTTCCCTTGATCCTTTAGTAGCTGAGAGAGGCGAAAGGGGAACTCTCTGGGACCAGTGTCCAAAGAATCATTATCTGTCCTGAAATTATAGCCTGCCTAAGGCCAAAGGGACGCACCGGGCCCTGGAACTAGTCTACAAAAGAGTTTCAGGCGACTAACCAGTCTTATTTAACTCCTTCACATTTTTCTTGGGCCTTTGTGAAGGGCTGGGTCCACGGCCATTTGTTGTCCTTCATTCAGAAATCTCTGAGACCCTTAAAATTGTCCAGATGAGGGGGCTAATGTGAGAAATGATTAAAGGGACTCTGGAGAGGGGGGAGAAGGTCCCCAGACAGCACAGTAAGGAACACCAGGTTACCTTCCTTTCCATCCAAAAAGGGAAAGAGGAAAGCTAAATTCTCAGTACTTGTGCCCAGCACTTTTCACCCAGAATTACCGCTCTGGAAAAGGTCCAAATACCGACATAGGGCAGTAGCAAGTACAGGAGTCCCCGACATCAGTCCATTCCCCCACCCGCCACCTTCCCCCTCCAATCCTCTCGTGGAGATTACAAATAGTGCTTTTTATTAGCAGCTACTCTGCGGCCCTGCGCAGGGACTCCCCGGAGGCCAACCGGCTGGTTTCCTGGCGGCTCTCCCAGCTCTAGCTTCTACAGTCTCTGCCTGGGTGCAGGCACCTCCCCCGGTGTGGAGCTCTTGGAGGCCTTGCCCCTAGACAGGTTTAGTTCCCTCGGGTTAGGTGTAGGGACAGATTTCTTGGCTATTCTCTGAGTCTGGGCCGTTATAAGGCAAACTGCTCCGGGAGCCATGACCCTCTTCTTACCCTCCCCTCCTTTTTAGAAAAAGTGGAACCGTTCTAACTTGGGGTTATGTGGTTTTAGCCAGTACCCCTTCTGCCCAGTGGAAGGCTGCGGATCACCTCCGTGAGCACACACAGCCTTCCCGCCCGCTTGTCTTTCCAAATGAAGCCATCTCGTGTCATTACGTGTGAAATACGAGGGCGAAGCGCCATATTTCTTCACATTATGGCGATTTCAAAATGATTTTTTAAAGATCAATGCGGGCGCCCAGCCGGCCCCTTCAATTCCACCCATGCTCTTGGAGAGCGACAGCCCAGCAGATCCGGAACCAAACAGCGTGAAGATCTGTTTTTTCCATAGTATCCAAATGGGGAAACAAAAATCTGATGCAAATTCTTCTAAGTAGCGGTTGGACGCTTGGAAAAGTCAAGAGAGCTTTCCGGACCTGCCAGCAAGAAGCTGGGCCTGGAGCGAATGAATCATAGTTAGGGCAAAGCACCTGTTCCTGCTTTGCTAGTCGTATGAAATCTGCCATCAGTTTTACCTGTAATAAATATAGTCTTCAGGCCAAAAAAAAAAAAATCCCCTCCCCAGCCATAAATAACAACGTTATGAAGCATGTCGAGGGTCGAGGTGGGTATATGATTTTCTCTAGTATATAAATTAGGGTCCAAAAGGACATGTGAACTGTGGGCCTGGGCATTTTTATTTATGGAAAAGTGATGGAGCAAGGCTGTTTAAGAGCCGAGCTATGTAGGCGCTGGGCTGTGCCTGCTGCCCTCCTGGCTCCCGTTCCTCTCCTGGGCTTTGCTGCAGACTCTTCACAAGGAGAGAGAAGTCAAGGGGCTCATTTAGTTTAGAGAAGGAGTCAGAAGAAGAACCTTTGGGCTCCTGGTTTGTGCCCTGTAAGAGGGAGATAATCCATTTAAATTCATATTTGTGGATTGTAACTGCCTAGGGAGCTGTTCTTAATCTTTCAAGGAATCACTGATGGGTGAAGAGGAGACCCAGGCCTCTTTTCTAAGTAAAAAGTAGTTTTGATATTTGCTCAAGATACTGGGGGTTGGGGGGAGCACACAATGTGGAAGAGACAGGTTTGGGAAGCTTGTCGTCTCTGAAAAGGTGATTACAGAAGAGAATGAACTTTTCCCCTCATCCCTGGGGTATATACCCCACCTCACCACCCCCCTCCAGGGGAAGGTACAGCAGCAGCAGCAGGAGCAAGGAGTTTCAACCTTGCTGCCAAGCGTTCCAGAAGTGATTGCTGCCTCAAATTGGAGCTCAACTTCAACAGAGGCAAAGGACAATGATCACCAGGGCGGGTGCCCCCTTGCTGAAATGCTGGTGATCCCAGAAACGAACCCCTCAAATCTATTCCCCTTCCTAGGCAATGGTACCTACCCACCATACCAGAACAGAGCACACAGAATTGTGGCCCCTGGGACCCAGAGCCTATAGATACTTAACAAAAGTAACATTACAGTGGGGTCACTGTCCAGAGAGCAAAACTACTCTGCAGTCAACCTCCAGTCCTAGAAAGAAAGAAAATCCCACATTCCCTACAGTAGTCTCTTGTCGTGTCTTACACTAGAGCTTTGGCTGAACACAGCTGGGGCTAGTGGCAGGCAGCATGAAAACAACAAACAAACAAAACCAGGATGGCAAAGTCTCAGGGCCACACTGGGGCCCAGGGCAGCCAAGAAGAGAGGCTGATGCTGACCACAACCAGCCGGGTAAGAGCCTGCTCTTTGGGAGAGTCTTTGGTGGGGGGTGGGGCGAGGGTGTCTCTGTTGTAAGAAGAGAAAATCTCGAGATTGAAAAGGGAGTACAAGAGAAAAAAAATAATGGAAAACTGTGTGAAAACAGAAAATAATTTGTTTTTAGTTGATAAGCTAACGCTGATATTGATGCCTGCTGGATTTGAGTAGATGTATTTGTCTTGCATGTCTGTTTCAAACCAGTAAGTCTGTAAGGGAACCTAGCGTTCAAGTATGCGCTATTCCATACAGTTATCGTATATACAATAATCTTCCCAACTGTAATACTAAATGTGCCTAGGTAAACGCATTAAGATCTAATTATTCATATGTGCTTATGTGTATAGTCCCTGTGAATAATGTATGTTAACAGTGATTCTGTTCCAGTTTTTAAAAATATAACCCCAAACCTGGTGTGCATATTTTTTAAAAACATCAATACACCTATAGGAAAGACAAAGACCTCAATATTAATGTCTAAATTTTGGCTATACAATATTAGCTGATGCAAAAGTCTCACTTGAAATCTTGCCTCTTAACTTAGTATTCAAGCAAAATTCATATTACATCTTCAAATAAATGTGTGTGACTTAAAGCTGGATTCAATTACAGCGTCCTGCTGGAACATTTTAATGGAAGATGAAGCAAATACCTCCAACTGACCCAGAAAAGGTCATGAAATTTGGTGACTTTTGTTATCCAACCATGAAATCTTTTTACTTCGTATCTTCCCCCAACCGGCAGGGACAGCGTGCACTGAGTGATACTTATTTCATGGTAGTGAAGGGGGTAGGGATGGAAATATTATTACTTGTACCTTGCACAAGTGTGAAGGGAAAGGAGACTAATGAGTGTGGCATCCTTGTCCTCAGGTGACTGTGAAGGTCATGCCAAAACACTGCTGCATACAACATTGTTAGAGTCCCCAGTCTCTGTCCCCTAGCACTAGAGACATTTCTTCTGAGACCCAGGTTAGACTCCAGACCTACTTTGGGATACAGCAAGGTTTGAAGATACTTGTTCCATTAGACACTGGAGGGGTAAACAAGATCCCAGAACCCATGCCCTTTGTCCAAAATAATCTCCAAACAGGTATCACATTCTGAACACTGGGACTCAAACCTGAGGGATTCCACAACCCCAAGGAAGGATCTTAATTGGAAAATAACGAAATCTTCTAACATCTGTCATAGGATGTCAGAGGTCAGTGGCCCCACTGGACCTGAGGAATCTTCTTACCAACTCTCAGCCATCATGGATATCTGAGACAGTGGGAGGTGACTGGGTCCTTTGGGAGGAGGCATCAAGGAGACCAAACGGAGTGGGCGGCAGGCAGAGCGGAAAGGGTTCTGAGCAGGTAGAAAGCTATTACATAATTGCTTCCATAAAACCTTTGGCTGTTGTAAAACTCTCTGCTCTCCAAAGACTTTATTTCCTCCTTTCTCTCTCAAATCCTCCCTTTTTTCTTTTTCTTTCTTTTCGCTTTCTTTCTTTTTTATTTTTTTACAGCGCTTTTCCTGGGAGGAGGCAGCTAGGGTAGGGAACCAAGGGAGGGAATATGGTCAGGCTCCTATTGCCTGGCTGGATTTTTAAGAAGTCTTCCAAGAAGCAAGGTAAGACAGCAGGAACATTCCAGACCCCCTTGGCCCATAGGGGAAGATAAGCAGATGCCAGAGGACATAGTCTAAGGTCCTTTCTTATCAGGACAGTGAGTTGTAGAAGGACTGTGCTCTGCCCTGGGAGTGGGTCTCCCTGTGCCTTCTGCCATTGCAGAGGACTTTTGTTCAGTGCCCCCCAACATCCCCACACACATCTAAATCAGCCTGGCGCCAGAGTCCCATCCGGTCAGGCCCTCTTTCACAGGCCCCTTGCACATTTCCTCTGCCTCAAGCATGGAAAGGGTTTAGGAACAAAAGTTAGCCTATTTGTTGGCAAAGACTTCTTCCCACCAGCACTCCTAGGAACTTCTTTCCTGGGCACAGAGCCAGCAGTAGCCTTGAAGGGCTGGGGTCAGAGAGGACAAACTGCCTTCCCCTGTCTAGGCTACAGTTCCACCATTACAGCAGGCTGTACTGAGTAACCTAGCAGCTGAGATTCTCCTGCTGGTTAGGCCCTTCTCCCAGAGGGTGGTGGTCCTCAGGATTTGTGTGAACCCACAGGCCAGTTCAGCCAGTGGGTAAAGATCTAACTAGAATTTGGGAAAAGAAGGGTCGCTCACCACCACAAGACACACACACACACACACACACACACACACACACACTTCAGGAAGTCCTGTCCCACTAGGGGGCCCTGGAGGGGACTCTGAAGACCTGTAGGCTGAGACTGCAAATGGTCTTGTTTCTCTTTGGGATTGGGACCTACTAGCTCCTTATAGGAGCTTCAAACTTTTGCTGAGGTGTAGCCCCCCCCACCACCATCTAACGATTACAAAGACTCAGAGGACCCCGTGTAGCCCTGTTGGAAACCAGTTCTGTTCAGAAACCTTTCAAGGAAGGTCTGGCTGCAGACAGGAGCCCACAGCCCAAAGGCTAGAAGTTCTGGCTGTCATTGCCATCCTTGACTCTGCAGCAAAAGAGCTCAGCTCCTGCCTCGCCTAAAGGTGCCTTTGAGAGATAAACACATTTTAACCCCCCTCTCCTCTCTCTCTCTCTCTCTCTCTCTCTCTCTCTCTCTCTTTCTCTCTCTCTCTCTCTCTCTCTCTCTCTCTCTCTCTCTTTCTCTCTCTCTCTGAAAGGTGAAAAGACATCCTAGGATACCCCAGGTTTCTTCTTGAGGGAACATTTTTGTTCTTCTCAGATGAGAGAGCCCTCAAGCCTGTTTTATTATTTTGCAAGGGTAACACACCAGTCCTGAAGGACCCTACCAAACTCCTCCAGCTAAGCAAGAAGCAGTAACTGCCGTGAATCAGGTGGTTTGATGTTGTTGTGTTCAGAAAGCCAGGCCCAACAACATGAAACTACCTACTTCACTCAGCAGTCCCGGTTCAAGCTCCGTGTCCAGCCCTCCATGTCGAGGGCTCACTGGGGCAGGCTCCTGGGGCACCCCTGTGAGCTAAAATGGCCACAGGACTTCCTTCCTCTGCTTAATTTGTTTTCTTCTACTTTTTCCTAATAGAGCCCCGCCGCTGTTAAACAAGAAATTTGAAGTGCTGGACCCAGAATTCCAGAATCGACTTCAAGAACCCTGACCAAAGGTCCAGGTCCTGGCCAGGGCCTCTGTGAGATACCTACTTGGCCTCTCAACACAAACCAGGGTTGAAGGGCTCCCAGATGAAAAGGATTCTTAACTTCAAACCGCTAGGAAGGTTCGCATGCACTCACCATCTGGCCAGTCCCTGGGCTCCAGGGTTACCCAGACTCCCAGGCAGCTCTCAGAGATCAAACCTTCCAACTCTAAGGCAACCCCAGCCTTGAGACAGGGGAGTAGACAGGAGAGTGGAGCCAAGTAGAACTGAGAAAAAAATTGACGGAGAGAGTCAGCGTTAGGAGACACCGTGAATTCTAGGGTACAAACAGTAAGGCTTGCTGGAACAGTCGCTCTGCTGAAATATGCTAGGACTCTGGTTCCACAGCCGCTGAGCAGCCCCAGGTAGGCCACTCTTTTCTGTATTTACAAAGAAGTGGAGATGTTGAGGACTTGGGCAGGCAGAGAACAAGTCTGCTTCTTCCTAATCCTCTAGTCTAAGTACATTCTTGTCTTCCACTCTCTTCCATCCCTACAAAGTCACTTAGCACATCCTCACAGGTTGGCTCAGTACCTCAACTATCGGAGCCTCAACTATCAACTATCGGAGGCCTCTGAGACTTGAGAGACTTACCTGAGCCGGTGAGGGAGAGTCGGTTGGACCTGGCTCCCTCCCTCCCTGCTCCCCGAAGGCAAGTGTCCGCTTAGCCACATGTGTGTTCTGGCGTGGAAACTCGGAGGTAAGGAGGGAGTCTGCCTGGCTGCCGGCTTCTCTTTCAGGGTGTAAGTTTTAGGGACCGGAAATACAATAAAACTTCACCGTGCTGATGAACTTCAAACAGTTTGTATCCCCTCTTGTCCTGAAAAGAAACAGGGGCCGGGACGGGTATAAGGAAAGGAAAACAATGTATGAGGCTAAAGAGCTTGCAGACTCTGCCCGCGTGGAGAGAAATCTCCCGGGCCTCGGTGCCTTTCTCTCTAGCTTCCTGGCCAGGACTGGAAGCCTACGCCTAACCTGTGCCCCTAGAGCCCAGAGCCCAGCCAAGGGCTCTTAGCAACCTGCCTAGGCAGAGCTGGGAGCCCTGCTCTCCTCGCTACAAGCCCAGCTGATGTGCTATCTGCTTGATGCGGGGGGGCTTTAGGGTTTTCCGCAGCTTCCAGACCTTTGTCCTGTCCCGCCCGTTTATTGCCAGGTACTTGTTAAACTGGGACAGGGGATAAGACTTGGAAAACTCTCAGGGCATGAAGGAGGCTGAGCAGTGAGCGGCTCAAGAGGCGAAACCCGCCGGGACTTCCTTGTCCCGTGTACAAAGCAGAAGTGACAGCACAGTGGTGTCCCTTCTCCCCGAGTTACATCCCTTGCTTCTCTCCGGCTCTTTTAAAACCAAATCAAAGTATCCAGTGGACCTCAAGTTACCACTGCTTTCCATCATCGGTAGTTTGCTTTTTTTTTCTTCCACTATTCTAACAAATCCGGATTTGTTTTACCAGGGCACTGCAGCAAAACTAATAGAAAAAAAATTTCTTTCTCCGGGGACTCCAGAGAACCGGGAGCCATGGTAGTGGCTTCTTACTCTCTTTGTGTACTCCAAGTACATGGTTAGGTAATTTAGGGGGACAGTAAAGGGATTCCCTGCACCCCAATTATTCATCACCAAGCACCAAAGCTTCAGGTCTAAAATACATTCAAAAAGCTGAGATAATCGCAGACTCAGCTCAGGTACTGGGTGAGCCGAGGCTCAGCTGCAGGCCCAGGAGGGGTACCCCGCCCCACAGACACACAGGTGCAGCCCTGACCTAGCCAACTCATTCCTCCCTCCAGGAAATGCTGCCAAGGCTTCCTCCTCTGAAGATTAAAAAAATATAGATTTTAAAAAATGGGTTCAGAGAATACCAAGCTGTCTCCTATCATTAAAAAAGGGAGGGCTGAATTGGCAGCCCCGTTCTGCTAGGGGTGAGCAGTAGTGTGATAGTCCGCTCTGTGGGAGCTTCCTGGCACCAAGAAGGAAGAGCTTCTGGAACAGGAAGTACCTTATACCTATGGAGTATTTATTTCCCTGAAATGACAAAGGGAAGCCCCTCCAGCTCTGCCCATCCCCATCATGTAGCCCCACTATGTGCTCCCTTTTTTTGGTCGTCATCATTCTCCATTTCTACTGAAAACACTGTGGTGGCACCCTGACACTTTCTATTAGTGTTTCCCTCTAGAAGACATAGGAGAGGGAGGAAGAAGGACAGAGAGGCCAATGGTCCTCAGCTACTCAGAACTATTATTTTTCTATCTCCAATAAAGCCACCTGCTCAGGGACAGCCATGGCTCCCAGCCCACTGCTGGCCTAGTCCCTGCAGCTCCATGACTGGAGAACGGGGCTCTTTGGAAAACTGGAAGAGGCTATACCCTTAGCACCCTTAAACTTGTGTGCATGCACACTGTCATGCGTTTTCAGAAGCTCTGCATTTCCCAACTCTCAGCTCCAGAACTCAGGCTTTTGATCTCAGTCTCAGAAAGAAGCCTGCATAGACTTTAAGGACTCCTCAAACCTGTTTGTCAAATGCTAAGCTGTTTCCTTCCAAGGTCATCCTTATCTCAAAAATCAGCTTTCAAATAAACGCTCAGCACAGACTCCCCTGGGCAGGGTTACTGCCGTCTTCAAGTACTCCTTTGACTATTGCTGGGACACCAATGGGAGATTACTCAGTAAGGGAACACCAGTGGGAGGTTACTCAGTACGGGAAGACTATCTGGGCATTTTTTTTCCTTTCATCGCCCCCCCCCGATGTTTTCCAAATTCTTTTCCAAAACATGTCCATCTCCAAATTATTTAGAAATCTTGTAACCGAGCTATGAGAGAAAAGGGTAACTTTTCCATATCCCCTTTTCTTCTTGAAGTTAAAGCATATTCCTGGCATGAACGGGAGGAGGTAGGCTGAGCAATCTGGGTGGCAAGACGAACCAGAATCTAAAATCCTTAAAAGAAACTGGCATGTTGAGACTCTTTTTTTTCTCACCTAGTCAGAGTCACAAGGACAAATATTTCTTTAAAATCCCTGGTCCCTCTGTCTTCCTGGGGTTCATTATGAAGCAGAAAGGGGACAGGTTTCTGATAAATCAACAACGACAGAAGCCAAGTCCCTGACCCAAGCAGGAATTTTGTTTTGTTTTGTAAGTCTGACACTAAGGCTTGGATAAGCAGCTCTGTTGTCGGTGAGCGAGAACGAGGACGCGACCGACCTCTAGGCGGCGCCCTGGCGTTGAATCCGCACGCAGCGGGATCCTCTCCAAAGCTCTGTGTCCAATGCAGGGTGAAGGGACAGGTTCCTGGCGGACGGGCGCAATGGGCCTGGTTGGCTTGCAGCCGGCCGCCAACGCGTCGCCTTTGGCGCCCTCTGCCAAGCAAGAGAGACAAGATTAAAGAGTGCTGGCTGGGAAAGGATTGGACAGCTAAGGAAGGCTCCACCAGCCCCCACCGCTACTGGGGAGCCTTCCACAGCGGAATCTCCTTTGATCTTCTCTACAATCCGCTGCAGCGTAGCGCCAGCATCTTTAACTCCCTCCCTTAACTCGAAAACGAAGTCTCCGAGGTCTGAAAAAAATCAAGTAGTTAGCCCAAGATCTGAGCAAATATTAAGAATAATTGAGCAGGGCTGGAAAACATGCCCTCTACTCCAAAGCAAATGCTGTAGTTCAAATAGCCGCCATTCACGCCAACAAACGTGGTGGGTTTCTTGTACCATAATCCATTCCTGAATTACAACCTTTAGAGACAGTTGTTGTTGCAAATTTGGGGTTTCCTGGGTTTCAGATATGGCACAATCCATAAGAACATTAGAAGTGAAGACAGAGGAAGCTTAGCTGAGAGTCAGAGCCGAGACAAATGCAAGCCAGGAAATGGCCAATTCATTACCTTCTTAGCTGAGTGAGACTGGACCAGAGTTTTAGACCTTCGAAAGTCCAAAAGAAAAGACCCATTGGACAAGGAAGTGAGGTTTTAAAACCTTGTGAAACTAAGAGGTGTATGAAGGTTTCATACACTCCAAAGCCAGAGGGCATTCTTGGCCAGAATCAGTAATTGTATTAAATTCTAGGTGGAGTAAAAGAGAGACTTTATGCGAAATTCTGTCCCTTTGAGCCTGAGCCCAGAGCCGTTCAGGATCTGAGGCGTGTGGGACAAGAGAAATCAAACCTTCTATTCTCCTTTCTGGGTGACAGAGGCGCCATTTTTCTGGAATCATCTGCCTAAGTTATTTCTAAGACAGAGAGACCAGAGAATCCCAGCACAGAGGAAAGGACAGAGAGGAGTGAAGGAGTCCTTGGACCGGGCAGCAAAGAGCCAACTATGGGACAGACTGTGGCACAGTGCCTGCCGGGGTCTCTGGTCCCAGGGGAAGCACGTTTCCCAGCCGGGCATCATCTCTCACGGACGCCTAATTACCCAGCACACATCTGGAGCAGCTGCGCCCCATCCGGCCCCGGGCACATTATTTCTCTCCAAACTCTACTTTCATTCCCAAGGCTGAGTCATAAAAGACTCTGGAGGCAGAATAAAGTCGGGTCTGTGTGTGTCAGCATTCCTGTGTGTGAGTGCGTGAGTGCGCGCGCGTCCACGTGCAGCGTCTGGCGTCTGTGCGTCTCACTGTGATTGCCCAATGGATTCGCAAAAGTTAGGGGGAAAAATGGAGCGACATCAGGCGAATTCAACTGCGAACATACTGTGGGCCTCATTATCCACCCATTTCAAGGGAAAGCATTTGGGTCTTGGAATTAGCCAGTTAATTGCCTCCCTTCTTTGTTCATTTCAGGGCAGGGGAAACTATCTGCCTTTTAGTGTAGCATTCTATATTTCAAAACTTTAAGATATTTCTCATCCTTGGTTTTATTTCCATCCTGCTATATCCTAAAACATTAGGATTTGCCAGGGTCTCTCTCTCTCTCTCTCTCTCTCTCTCTCTCTCTCTCTCTCTCTCACACACACACACACACACACACACACACACACTTCCTGACTGAAAAATATCTTCCTTTATACATCTACCAAAAAGAAAAAAAAAAAAAGGCTGGCTGGATGTCTTAGATCTTAGGGTTGCTATAGTAATTCATGTACTGTGTGCCTAGAATTAAGTATGATGCCTGCAGGACAGAGAACATTTAGTAAGTATTAATAGTAAGGAAGACAGAGAGAGGAGGGAGGAGGGAGGAAGAGGAGGAAGTCTCCTTTGTTCTCAGAGAACCAGTCTAGGTTGGAGGGCGAGAGAGCCTAAGCCTGCATGTGTGTAATGTATTCTTTTGACTTAGTGCAGTGTCCATAAAAGTGAGGCCCTTTGAACCTCTTAGCCTGTAAACTATCTCTTCAATAAGGAACTGCGAATTGGGGCAATTATCTGGCTCATTTCAGGTTCAAACTCCCTGTAGCCTGAAGTTTCTGGATCTCACGGGGCGGGCAAGGGAGGGGGTTTGCAGAGTAGTTGTATAAGGGCTTCCAAGTGAGCCCTTTGCCTTTGCTGAGGTGAGCAGGGTCCTGCCATAGAAAGAGAATAGGAAAAAAATAGGGGAGCAGAAGGGTGAAGTGAAACAGAGCGTGTGAGAAATGACTGAAGAGAACTGGGTCTTGCACCTGCCAGGAGACCCTCCAAATAGGTGAAGACTTTTGCCTGGTGGGGACTTTTTATTCCACATTGGAGAAACATTTTCTCAGCTCCTCCCACGTGCCCAGCACTGGGCTGAATTCTGGGGCCTCCAGTGGGAGCCACACTCCACCAATTTGGCAGTGCTGACTCGGCAACCAGCGAGAGGTCTTGGCTCCTAGAAACAAGTCTAGGGATGTGTGAAAGGGGACAACCCTGCTGGGCAAGAACTTCTGGCCAATCACTGTGTATCCTTTTCAGGGCCTAAGTAATGGTGCAAAGGAGGAGCCAGAAGGTCTGGAGCACCCCCTCTCATTGTCTGTCAGAAAGAGGCCAACTCCACGGTGGGGACTGTCCTTTGAGGGCGGGGTTGGGCAAGGAGGGGTGAAAGATGACTAGAGGCTTCTGACCCTCAGTCGGAAGTTCCTGAAAACACCAATTAGCTCTCTTTAATTAGTAAAGTAGGGAGCAAATGGGTATATATTTCTTCTGCTCTGATTAAAAACATTTAGGTCAGGTTGTCACAGTCACGATTATTCAGTTTAAGCTGTCCCAAGCAGAAAATTGTTTATTTTTTTTCATGTTCAGGCAGGGGTTTGAATACCATTAGCTAGCTAGCCATTGGTTTCTTGCCACAGACCAGAGCTGTGGGTTTGGCAGCTGAGAGGCAGCAACTAACAATAGGTCAGGGTCCTACCTGCCCCAAGGCACAATTGTTTGAAATGTACAGAAAAGGGAGAACAACCAGGGAGGGTATGGGTTAGTCACATAAGTGTGCACAAGAAATCAGGTGATTTCCACACCCCATCATTTGTTTGAGTGTAGTCCTGGGGAGGGGACGCCTAGTCTCCAGGCCCTAAAGAGGTCCAACATTTTCTCTGGTGGGATCTAGGTGGCTTGAGTATAGGTGGGGTAGGGCGCCAGGACAATTTTCCTAGCTAGAGAAGAGAGATACTCTCTTTGATGGACTTGAAATAAACCACAACATAGGATGGCATTAGGGAAAGTGGGGAGGACCGCCAGAGGTTGTCTGTTCTTCATCTTACAGACAAGATGCTAAAGGTATTTAGAAGCAAGATGGGGCTGGAGTCTCCTGGCAGACTGCTTGCCCAGCAGCCACAAGACTCCCAGTTCAATTTCCAGTACCAGAATATATATATATATATATCATAGATATATATGTGCATATATATACATACATATATATGTGTATATATACATATACATATATTCATATATATATTCTTTTCAAATCCTTCTCCTTTTAGCAAAGTTTGATGCTTCCCAACCTCAGTTCATGGCCTAAACCCCAGGCAGTTAGGGGCTGTGAGGGAACGCAGTGGGTAAGTCAGTAAAGTGACACAGAAGAGCCTTACATTGGATTCTTGGTTTCCAGTTCAGGGTACTAGCTAGAGCATAGCTTGGGGGAACCATTCTCTTTCCAGGAGTTCTCCTAGGGTTTTGTTTGTTTGTTTTTTTGTTTGTTCGTTTGTTTTTGCTTTTGTTTTTTGTTGTTTTTAATTTTTTTGTTTGTTTTTTTTTATATTTAACAGGCTGCCTAAGCCCGGCCTCCATAGGAATTGGTCTGGCTGCCAGACCAAGATCAACATTCTCCAGCAGCGCTTCTCATACTGCTTCATGCTTCAGTCCTCTTGGTCCTAGGGAAGTCCCACTGGGCCTCCCAACAAGGCTGCTGCTGCTGCCTCAATGTTTCCTTTCTCTCTCTCTCTCTCTCTCTCTCTCTCTCTCTCTCTCTCTCTCTCTC
>NW_021620860.1:3479320-3491009 GCF_004785775.1 Grammomys surdaster
CTCTCTCTCTCTCTCTCTCTCTCTCTCTCTCTCTCTCTCTCTCTCTCAGAGATTCTGTGTAGACTTGGCTGTTCTGGAACTCAGAAATTCTATGGCTGGACTGTTTGTTTGTTTGTTTATTTTTCACCCCTCCAGGACTTTCACTATGTAGCTCTCTCAGCCTTTGAACTCACTGTGTAGACCAGTCTGGGCTCTAACTCACAGAGATCCACCTGCCTCTGCCTCCCAAATGCTGGGATTAAAGATGTGGACCACTATACTCAACCCTGAGTATTTTCAAAGGTGCCGACTGCCAGCCAAAGGACAAGAAAGGAAATCTTGTAACAAATTTGTAACAAATATGTAACCCATATTTGGTTACAGCGTTTTCCAGAGACTGGCCCCTTCCCTCAATCTGGGAACTGAGTAATCCCAACCCCCCTGAAGCTATGGGATTTAAATAGGACTGCATAAATTCGGGATGGGATCATGCTTTTTTAATCAAACTTTAAAGTAACAGTGAGTGCCCCTAAAATGTTAAGAAGCAGCTCCCTCTCTACCTCCCACGCTGCTCACATACAAGCAACCAAAACTGAATCAGAAGGCAGTGAAACTTTGCTTGGAAAAAACAGCTAAGGGGGCAGCCATGTGTACCCCAAAACCTTATGGGTACTGCCATCTGACTTTCTCTAGAATATTCCAGTGCTGAAAGCTCTGGGACTGAGGCAAAGCAACCAACAACACACTAGGTTTTGCACTCTTGCCTTATGATGGAGATCTAAGGTCAGTAACCAATGTTTTGCGGGAGTTTTCTCCACCAGGACCTGAACCTTCTGCGGTTATTGCCTTGTTTTGAGCTGATCCACAGAGCAAGTTTCTGAAACCATTTCTTCCCTAAAAGTGTCTTTCTCTTGCTGGTCTATTTCGATCTAGGGGGATTTCCAGCTTCCAAACTTTAGGGCTAGGTCTAAGGAGCCAAATTTGAGACCCTTGAGCCTAGACAGCCAATGTGCGGTTGCTTTTTGTGACTTCTGAGTTATTTTGGTCTGTGACAGGTACGTAGAAGTAGGTATTTAGTTTTTGATACCTAGAGGTAATAAAACCTGGAGGACCGTCAGAGAAAGAGAAAATGAAGGGGAAAACGCATCGCTGGACAAGAGGAGAGAGTTTGAATGCTTTCGATAGGTGGAGTGACCAAAACCCGGATGCTGAGAAGGGCCCAGAGTTCCAATCTTTACTCCGAGGTTAATGATCTCATCAGCGCCCCCACGTTCCAAACCGCCCCATTACAGCTCCATTTTTAATGTTCTCTAATTAATTGGCCGGCTCCAGACGATGGAAGCGTCCCTTTGCTGGGGATCTAGTGGGGTTTTGCAAGTATCTGTTAAAAGAAGAATCACAGAGCTGGAAACTGGCGGGGGTGGGGGGAAGGGGTGTGGCTCCGAGGAAGCAAATAAATTGTTTCTAAAGGTGGAGACATATTCCTCAGCTCAGAGATACAGAGACTCTCGCCCAGAGGATGCTCACTAGGTGAAAACAAGGGAGCCCGGTGAGGCGCCAGCCCTGGTTCTCAAGACTGTTGGGTCATAAGCATTGAGGTCCCACTTGGCAGTAAACCGGAATTTCTAGTCTGCGTCTCCTCTGGTCCCTGAGGGTGGGGATAGAGGTCAATTTGCAGGCCCTTGGCATTGCAGTTTGAGGATAGCATCTGTGTAATTGCGACCTCCCTGAACTCCTTCAGTGAGACTTCCCGATGTCAACGCTAGTTCCCAGTCCCCAGCTGCTGGGGCTCTGGGTTAGTCCTTCTAGGGCTTCCGGCGGTAGCCGGCTCAGAGCACAAACCCAAGGTGCCCCAAACTTTCTCCAGACTCTGCTGCTTGGCCACTTCTCTGTCTAGCGGCCATCCTGTCCTGCCTTCCCTCACCAGCACCACAGCTGCGGAGAAGCCAAAGGATCGCACCGTAACTTAACCCAACATGAAATTGCCTAAGGATACCAAGGCCCATGTGCGTGCCATTGCCCACCCCACCCCACCCCCAGGCCTGAACTGGACATGTGAGTCCATTCTGCACCCTTGCTAGCAGCCAGGAGTCCGAGAGGGAGGAGTCGGCGGGGGGAACGCAGAGGATTCTATTCCCTTCAATAACTTAGCTCCAGAGATACCTGGTCTCACCAGGAGCCAAGGAATTAAAGAATAAAAGAGACGTCTCATCCTGAAGAAACCCAGAAGAGAAAAAGTTGCTCTTGGGACCTCTGATCCCTCTGGCTCTCCCTGACTAAAGAAGAGTTAAGGACAGAAATCAGATCGCTCGCTCTCCCTTTTAATTGTCTTTTAAAAGTGAAGTGACTCTCTCCACGAAGGGGTTTCCGAGAATCTGATCAGTCCTCAACAAACATCCAGGCTACAAGTCAAGGTGTAACTTTTCTTTTGAGAGACTTTTTACAAGAAGACTTTAGGAGCCTTCTGAAGCCCATACTGGCTTGGACCTATTTTTATGTGGTCATTACCACCTGATATCTAGGCGTTTTAGACTAAAGCCTCTTCTTTCTCCTCTAGCTGAGACTCAGACTTCAACAGGTGTCTGGAAGTGCTTCAAAAGAGGAAGGTGGGGGGAATGGGACAGGAGAGACTTGGGGGGGGGTGGGTCCAAGCCAGTGACCAGCTGTGGGGGCACTTTGCTTAATTATCCCGGCCAGGGAAAGGTTTTCCTCCCAATAACTGTTGCTAGAGGGAGGGAGGGGAAAGGGAAGAACAGGAAGTGGACTAACAATCGCCACTTGACATCTTCCTGAGAAAGAAGACGTTGAAATTCCAGACCCAAGTTTCTGGCCCCGGGTGCTTTTGCCATTCAATTACACCCAGTAGTGAGGAGGAAGGCAATACCAACTGGTGTTTTTTTAAAGGTGACGTTTGACCTGGTTCAGCACAGAAATCTCAGTGAAAGGGGGGTTAGAGTAGTGAAGATCTACAGTCATTAACCATGTGTGGCCTCGTTTCCAGACACAAACTATCTTTAGCAATTTGGAGAGGTGGCCTTAAACTGAAGTTCAAGGAATCAGAAAGCCTCAACATGGGGGTGGGGGGGAGGAGGGAAAGGAAAGAAAGAGAAAAAGAAAGCTTTATGCCATTCGGAGAAAGCCTGGGTTGGAAGCAAGAAAATGAGTCACAGGATGAGAAGTGAGAGGTTTAAACCCTGCTGCTTTGCTCCTGAGACCCCTCTGAAGCCCAAGTTGCCCCCTCTACATTGCCAAAGTGAGTGGAAAGTCACAAGGCAGCCAAAGAAACCTGTTTTTTCCCATTGCTCTGGGGAGGTATCTGCGCATGTAAGCAGATTACAAATGTGGATATATAATCTCCAATGTTTATAATTTAGGAATCAAAGTGGGTTTGGGAACTGAGAACCATTGAAACAGCTAAGCAGGGCAGGCATTCCCCTCCCCCCCCCCCATTTCCAAATTATTTCCAAAAATCCTCAACCTCCTTCCTCCAGCCCTCCCTCTGGATGCCTTTCTCTGTCTTGCTGGGTCTCTTGGCCAAACTGTAGACTTCCTCTGGCTACCTGAATACCTTTTTTTTTTTCTTCTCCCGTTTTTGAAAACTGCAAAAGTTATGAGTCTTATTCCTCGTGGGGAAGAGGGTGCCACTGGGCCTTGAGAGAAGGACTACAGAACCAAATAATATCTAACTCTGGGAAGGCAGGATCGACTTCCCAGATGGATGCCTGTGATATCAACCCTTGGCTACTGCCTGGCTTTCTTCCTTTCCCTCTTTCTCCCTTTTCATAAAACCAGGAAAGGGCATGAAATTTCAATTTCCCTATATTTGGAGAGAAGCACACCAAATCTGGGAGCGAGGGAAAGATGGAGGGAAGAGAAAATTTGAAAGAGGGAGATCACCATAGATTATAACAAACTCCCGAATTCCACAGTTCAACAGCATCTGAAATCCAATGTTTTACTCCAAGGAGAAAAAGTCTGATACTAGATTCCAACCTCCCCATGCCCCCTTATATGAGGGGTGTGTGTGTGTGTGTGTGTGTGTGTGTGTGTGTGTGTGTGTGTGTGTTGGAGTGGGGAGCCCCCTGAGAGTGGGGAGCCAAGAGCAATGAAGTGAAGTGAAGGAGGCTTCGTTTGATCTCTGTTGGCTGCCTTTCTGGACTTGTAACCAAGTGCAAGAAGAGAAACATTGGTACTAGGATCCCAGGAAAATAAAGAATATTCTCTCAGGAAAAGTCCCTCTTTTCTCGGGAAAAGTTTCTCTTTCCTCAAAAGAGTAAGCTAAGTGCATCCAGAGACAGGAACTTGCCCCCCCACCCCGGGAAGTCTAGCTCCTTGAGTATAAGTCTCTTCAATTCTATTTCTTCTGGAAAGCCCAGACCCGAGCAGCATGCTACGGTATGTGAACTACACTGTAGACTGACTTAATTGGAGAAAAGGGAGGTATGCAAGCGAACAACGCTACTTTTGTTACTTGGCACAGACGTAATTGGGACCGTGTGCTTTTATCTCTGCGGTATGTTTGGGCAAATCCTCACATTTACTCACTGATTAGCTTGAGTCGGGCAGTTTGTTGTCCAACGCCTTCATGTTCAATGACTCCTCAGAGACTTCACAATACCCATGGATGAGCGGCCTCTCTATGCTTACTCTCTACCTGCCTTTTCAAACCTCGGATGATTTTGGTATTGATTCCACAAACCACACCTATAGATTTCAATCCCCCCACACACACACCTCCAGGCCTTGTGCACACTCCGGTAAACGACAGGCCCTTCTACAAAAACCGCATGCACACGCAGCAGCGTTTCTGTGGATGTGAGTTTTGAGAAGATGGCGGCGCCTAGATCCCTCAGTCTGATGCGTGCTCTCCATGGCAAGAGGCAACCCCGAGTCTCATCAAAACCCGCAATTTGGAGGGTAAGGGACCTAGATTTTTTTCCACAGGCCTTCAAAGACAAGAAAGAAGAACCCGGCATTCTTCCTCCATTTTTTCTTTATTCATGGAGGAGCGAGGCGGGGTGTTGCAGCTACAGAGCAGAGAGCATGCACGTTTGTTCTGCACCTCGGGGCTCTCTCTCTGGACCTACACAATTTCAAACAGAGTGCTTATATTTTTGTCGGGAATGGAATGGCCATTTTTCTTCTCTAAGTAATTCCCTCCAGGGAGGCTGTTTAGGGCAGATCACCTCTGTCGCTTTAGGTCCTGTTGGAGTACGGGCTCCTGAGCAGGAAGAACTGGAGATGCGGTGGGACAAGGGGAGGGGACCCTGGGCCCGCACGCCCCGCGTTGGAGTGGGATAGTTGAGCCAAAGGGGGCGGGTGTCAGGCAGTTCCGCGCGTCCTTGAATTCTCAACCAGAAACCTAGGTCGGTCTGGAGCTCAAGGTTAAGCTGGCGGCAATGCCGCTCTTGCTCGCCACCCTTAGTCGGTGATCGAAGCTCACGCCACCAGGTCGCAAGGCCGCAGAGGGCCTCTCCACTCTTGGTCCTCCTCATCGCAATCCTACCCAGGATGAGCTCAAGGGCGGGGACCATATCACCTACCTCTTGGAACCGAGCGTCTCCATAGGTTGCGGGATCCTGAATTGTCTGGGGACCAAATTACCGGCCACCCGAGAGTCGGTCCCGGGCCACCGCCTCCACCCTTTGAGGTTTCATGAACTACGCGTGTCTGGTGTGGTGGCTCCGCCGTTGGGTGCGGGGCGCGGCCGCGTGGATCATCCCGGAGCCTCCTTCCCCTGAGCAGTCTTAACAGCCTACAACGCCTCAGGCACCGTCGGATCTGTAGGTAGCGGGGAGGTGCCAAAGACAGGACAGAGCCAGCTGGAAGACTCAGAAATGGCTAAGAGGATAAAGACAGTGTGTGTGTGTGTGTGTGTGTGTGTGTGTGTGTGTGTGTGTGTGTGAGAGAGAGAGAGAGAGAGAGAGAGAGAGAGAGAGAGAGAAAGAGAGAGAGAGAGGGAGAGAGAATAACAGATAAGAGAGAAATAAATTCAAGTTAGTTCCCGAAGAAATTGTCAAGTGCAAAAATAGACAGAGAGACAAAAGGAAACAGGGAAACAGTCCGGGACAGAAGGGAGCCTCAGGCGGGGCGGGCGTCTGAAGCCGGCGACAAGTTGTCCTTGGGAGTTGGGAATGTGAGAGGGAGGGGCGAGCCCCAAAGAGCCCAAGAACGGAAGAGAGCCTGCAGACCTTGGGCGGGAGGCGAGCAATTCGCCTTTAGGACAGACTCCGAGAGTAGAGCCCTCCTCCACCCCTCCCCCTCCAGCCTGTTGCAGCCCACCTCCAACCAGCTCAACTTCCCGCGCTCCACGCAGACACAGCAGCATCAGGCTGGAGATTGCCTGGGCCACCTGCCTACTTAGTAAAATTATTTTCTTTCAGGGTTGTAAGTCATTTTCTCCCCTATTGCAAAAACAGCATAAGTGGATCCAGAGGAAACGACCTTGACCAAGGTCACAGAAAGAGCCTGGAGTTTTCACATACCAGACAAGCTCCGAAGCCTTTGAGTTTTAACCCTAGAATTCTGAACCTTTAAAATTTTTCTCTTTGAAGCCCAAACGTTGGCTCAAGTAATCTGTATTTAGCCTGAGTTTCAGACTCCCAACTCCCAGCAACCAGGGTTACAAGAAGCCACCCACCTCTCCTGATTTCACAGTTTCTTTCTTCCTTTCCTCCATTCCTTCCTTCCTCCTCCTCCCCTAGTCCTCCTCCTCCTTCCCAGTCCTCCTCTTCCTCCTCAGTACTCCTCCTCCTCCTCCCTCAAGTAGCCTAGGCTGGACTGAAACTCTGTGTAGCTGAAGATGACATCAGACCTTCCACAAATCTCAGACTTCCAGCCTCAGCAGCATGGGACTCTAGGACTCAGTTCAGTCTCTTCCTGCCAGCCTTTGTCTAGAAGGCCAGTAAGGGTATGTCTTCCCTCTGTGTTCCAGACCTGGTTCCACACTTTCTCCCCCATCCCTACTTCTTTACATGGGAGTCTCACATTGTAGCCCAGGTTGTCCCGACCTGAAATTAACTATGTAATCCACATTGACCGTGAACTCCAGGCAATTCTTCCTCAGTCCCCTGACTTATGGAGATTACAATTATAAACCACCACCCCTTACTCTCCTCTCTTTGGGTCTCACTTTCTGCATCTGTAAAATAGGAACAAGTTGAGTAGTGTGTTTTGCATTTATAGCCATCTTTTTTTAAAAAAAGATTTTATTTATTTATTTTATGTATTCACCATTGCTCTCTTCAGACACACCAGAAGAGGGCATCAAACCCCATTGCAGATGGTTGTGAGCCCCTATGTGGTTGCTCAGAATTGAACTCAGGACCTCTGGAAGAGCAGTCAGTGCCCTTAACCACTGAGCCATCTCTCCAGCCCATGGCCATCTTTTTCTATAACAATTTATTTTTATGTTATGAACATTGTTATGTGCACAGTCTGTGTAAGGGTGTCAGGTACCCTATAACAAGAGTTACAGACAGTCATGATCTACCATATGGGTGCTGGGAATTGAACCTGGGTCCTCTGGAAAAACAGACAGTGCTCTTAACCTCAGACTCCTGTCTCCAGCCCTTGCATTTATGGCCATCTTAAACTGCTGAAGGAATGACACATCAAAGTGGCAATTTATGGCAAATTGGGGCTGGGGGGGTGTAGGCTAAGTCATAGGGCACTTACCTAGCATGCGTGTGGCCCTTGCTTGATTTGATTAAAAAAAAAAAAAGACAAGGTAAAAATTTGCTTCTGTGAATCTGCCTGCTTTTACCTTTTCTTTTCAATACTTTTTATTGCTATATAGTTCACATACATTAAAGGACATTGTGCATGTCAGTGCAGTGGTGACCCAGATCCAAATGCCTACAACCTTCCAGCCAGCCACCACTCATTCAATACCTACCCTTCAAGTAGAGGTCATCCTGTCTTCTGCCATCTTAGATTAGTGCTGTCTGTCCTTGGACTTCACAGAAATGAAGTCATGAGTTTGTATTCTTTTATGTTGACGTCATCTGCTCAGTATGGGAGGTGGGGCTTATCCACATGGTTGTAGGCTACAGAAATTAAGTTTATTTTACTGCTGTGTTATATTTTGTTGTAAGACTATATCACAATGATTTTACCCATCAGGTCTCGATGAACTTTTGGGCTATTGTCAGTTTTAGACTGTTATGAGAAATCTGCTTTGAATATTCTTGTCTTTATGTGTTCGAGTTTTTGCTTTGTTTTGTTTTTGAGACAGAGTTTCTCCATGTAGCCTTAGCTGTCCTGGAACTCACTCTGTAGACCAGGCTCGCCTCAAACTCACAGAGAACTGCCTGCCTCTGCCTCCTGAGTGCTGGGATTAAAAGTATGTGCCAGGCTGGAGAGATGGCTCAGAGGTTAAGAGCACCGACTGCTCTTCCAGAGGTCCTGAGTTCAATTCCCAGCAACCACATGGTGGCTTATAACCATCTGTAATGAGATCAGATGCCCTCTTCTGGAATGTCTGAAGACAGCTACAGTGTACTCATATAAATAAAATAAATAAAGCTTTTAAAAAAAAAAGTATGTGCCACCACTGCCTGGCAGTCCCTGATTTAAAAAAATTATTTTGTATGAATGGATATTTTGCTTACATACATGTCTGTGCACTATATACATGCCTGGTGCCCACAGAGGTCAGAAGACGGCTTTAGATTCCCTGGATTGGAGGTATAGATTGTTGTGAACCACCCTGTGGGTGCTAAGAATCAAATCCAGGTTCTCTGGAAGAGCAACCAATGCTCTTAACCACTGCACCATCTCTCCAGCCTCTGTCTATGTGTTTCTATGGATACCTGCACTCAGAGACCAGAAGTGGCATGCTGAGTTACAAGGCAGGGGTGTGTTTATCCTTGATAGTAACTCACAGTTTTCTGTAGTTGTTAGCTAAGATTGTTTTAGTTGCTCTAGTTCATTGGAGGATTGCGGTAAAGTATAACAAGAATTGCCCCGTGGGGGCTGAGGAGATGGCTCATTGCCCAAGCTTTAAGGACATGAGTTCAGACCCCCTAGGATCTCTGTAAAAATCTTGGGCAGTTTGTGTCTATAATTCTGGCACTAAGGAGTCAGAGAAAGGCGAATTGCTAGGGCTCTCTGGCCAGTCAGTCTAGCAAAATCAACGAGCTTCAGGTATAGTGAGAGACCCTGTCTCAAAGACTAAAGTGAAGAGCAATTTAGGAAGGTGCTTAACATCTCTGGTCTCCACCAACACAAGCACACACATGTACACACACACACACACACACACACACACACACAGAGAGAGAGAGAGAGAGAGAGAGAGAGAGAGAGAGAGAGAGAGAGCATACACACAAAAAATAACTCTTTAAATATTTTAGATTCATTCATTTAATTAATTTTACATGTATTATTGTTTTGCCTACATGTGTGTCATGTGCATCCCTGATGTCCTCAGAGGTCAGAAAAGAGCATTGGACCCCCTGGAACCAGAGTTACAAATGGTTATGAGTCACCATGTGGGTGCTGGTAATGAAACCCTGGTCCTCTGTAAGAGCAAGCTTGAACCACCTGGTGTGGGTGCTGGGAATCAAACTTGAGTCCTCTGCAAACTTTCTTAACCATGGGGCTACCTCTACATCCTAAATATTTTTAATTGTCTAGTTCAGTATGTTAAGTTCATTTGAATTCTTGTGGTCTCTAGAAGTCTTTCATGTGGCAAAACAGAGTGCCGGGACGGAAATCATCACGCCAAGTTTGTGTGGTTCTGGGGTTTAATTTTTCTAGTATTTGTACTTAATGCTGTAATGTCTCTGCAAATACCATACACAGTGGTATGTTATAGTATTAAACTTTACTCGGATTATACTAGACAAGTGCTCTACAGTCTAGGTTATAGCCCCAGTCTCCCAAAACCTTTTCAAAACGATCAATAAAAATAGGTAACCATTCTTAGGTAAAATGAACAGGACAGAGAGAAGGAATCCAAATTATCTTTAGTAAAGACTGTTCACATAGTCAAATGCATGTGCATATGTGTTCATGTCAGGGGTGCAAGCACAAATATGTGTCTGCTCAGGTGGAGGCCAGAAGTCAATTGGAGCATGTTGGGTTTTTGTTTGTTTGTTTGTTTGTTTAAGATAAAGCCTCTCAATTGAACCTGAAGTTTGCTGGTTCACTTAGACTGGCTGGCTAGCAAGTCCCAGGGACCGTCCAGGGGTTCTGAACTCAGGTCCTTGTGTTTGTGTGGTAAGCACATGAGAGCTATCCCAGCCCTGTGAATAGGTTTGTGGGAAGATACTTAAGAGGAGATGTATATTCAGAATATACCTAAGTTTATATAGAAATAGAATTTGTGTCAGAAAATTTCCCAAAGGTCAGGGGTTACAAATCAATTGGAGAGGGCTTGCCTGGCATCATTTGAGGGAAGTTCAAGATACCAGGAGGCTAAAAAACCTACCAAACATTACCATCCACAAGGAAAACAAAACGGCCTCAGAGGGAGGTGCCAATAAATATCTTTTTATGTTTTTTCAAAAAGCAAGACAAACTACCTCATAAATATCTTGAAGACAGTGTCAGTCTCGAAGAAACTCCAGGAAAACTCGCAGGAAGCAACGCTTCTCAACTTAATCTGTAAGGAAGGAGAACGCCATTCTGCTAGTAAGATGAGAAAATTGAAACGAAACCAAAATTACATATGAGTCCACATTTACAAGCACAGAAGTGCTAAACAAAAACTTCAGCAATGAGACAATTTCAGAGATCAGCTCAAAGGTTGACTGACCCATGAAGATCGGGTGAGATTCATCTTAGGAATTCAGACTTGATGACCTGAATTCAACTCTGGGACCCACACGGTGGAGGAAGAAAATCAGTTCCATCTGCAACTTGTCCCCTGATCTTCACAGGTGCCTCCTTCACAAGCACCGTGTGTGCACTACACCCCTGCCCGCACCGAACAAATAGGTAACGGAATGGGATTTGGAAAACAATGTAGAAATAATATTGCTAGAGGGCCTGCAGAGTTAGCGCAGCAGTTAAGAGCATAGCGGCTCACATCTGTAACTCTGACACCAGGGCATTCGACAACCCTTTCTGACCTCCCAGGGCGAGCAACGTGGTGATGCATCGACACGTGTGCAGGCAAGACATTCATACACATAAAATAATAAAATAACCTTAAAAATGTATGGCTGAGGATGTAGCCCTCAGTCGGTTGAGTGCACCACAAAACTGGACGTGGTGGTGCACACCTGTAATCAACCTTAGCACTCAGGAGGTGGAGGCAGGAGGATCAGAATTTAAGTGAGACAGGATCTCATAAAGCCCAGGCTAGTCTCCAACCTGCTAAGTAACCTAAGCTATCCCTTGATCCTGGGTCCCCTACCCATCACCCCCCTGAGTGCTGGTTTAAAGTCTGGTTTTATTTTTATTTGTACACACACACACACACCACACACCACAGACACTATAGCGCACACACACACACACACACATACATAGTCTCCCCACATACACACACAGAGACCACAACACGCACACACATACTACACCACACACACATATAGCCCCACACACACACAGACCACAACACACACACACTATACCACACATACACACACACCACACACCACACACACTATACCACACAGCCACACACACACACACACCACCCTCCCCACAGCCCCCCCACATACACACAGACCACACCACACATACACACTACACACCA